>NC_137462.1:139006393-139606393 GCF_964235325.1 Thermobia domestica | reverse complement strand
GGGTGATTTATTCAGACAGTAATGGGCAACATGTGCTGCCCGTTCAATTAGCATATAATTTTATGATTGTAGTGAATATATCTTTATATCCGAGGGAACTCAATGATACCAAACTTATCCTTCTCAATGTAGAGTCTAAATTATTGTCGATGAACGATATTCACAGGAACAACTCTATGTTACCCGGATAGACCGTATGATTGTAAAAATGTATATAAAATTAACATTCCTTCATTTATCACTGTTAGTGGATAACGCTTGTTCATTAGTTTCACTGGTCAAATTCACACATATGCGGTTGCAACTCGACTGAACTTTTTGTATAGGAATGTAAGAAGAAAAGAACTTCTCGTTTGACTGCTACGTCAAAAGAAAACAATTCAGTCTCTCAGAATATCCGAATATAGCATATTTTACCAATGGATCCATCTGCACCTTATAACTGTAATTGCAGTGTTTCGCCGGTACTTCATCAAGTTACCTTGTTCAGCTTCGCAGATGAACACAAAAATTCCACGTGTCGAGTCCCTTATTCGTTTTATTGAACCTTCAGGAAATACTGCGCATAGTGTTACCGTGGAGATAATCAAGTTCCCAAACTTGAATAAGTCCTCTTAGTTCAGAATAACGTCACAGTTTATTCGTAAACTACATAAACAAATTCCAAAATAGTGTTCTTAGTACAGGTATCCGCACATTGAATAGCTTATCTGGCACCAGTTCGAGGGAAATAGGAGCTTTTACTAAGAAGTTGATATCAATATTCTCTCAGTGTTCCATTCATAGGGAGAGTTATACACTTAAGAGCTGATTTCGTTTATAAAACTACTTTCACTCACTCACTTCATTCACTCATTTTTTCATTCACTTATTTTTAGTTTAGCAATGAAGGCAACTATTCATTACTTATGGTTTGGTACCTGCACATCTATTTCTCTATACATCATTATTTATGTTTACTTTTCGTTTCCTCGCTGCTAATATAAATAAGTACAGTTCTTTAATCAAGTACCATATACTCAGCAGTATCGGATTTTTTAAATCTTCCCAATCATGATTCTGTTACGCGATTCACGAAAACTACATCAGGAACCGCCATTATTCATCGCAATGATCCAAGTTTTGTTGAATCATTACAATACCCAAATAAATTATCATATTACAACAGATAATTATAACATTTTCGTCTTTGTAATATCTATGCTAGATCAGGTTCCTCGCATATTTCGTTGCAATACATTTTTCTCAGTCATTATATGATAGTCAGTCATCCTGTATTCTTGGCGTGGATTTTAATAAAATGCTAAACGAACTCCTAGAAAGACTTTTGAAACCATGTTTTCGCTTTCTTACTAAACATTGCTTACGAGAATGCTACGTATTGTTGGCAACAACAGCAATACACCAGCCTGTTAAAAGACTACATGACAGCACCACATCAAGGTGATTAGGTTCGACCCTAAATTCAAGAACTCATGGTTGACCCCTTAGCCATGCATAAGAGTTGTGGTCAAGCTTTCACGGCACTCAATAGAATCACTCAGCATGACACATTAGAACATCGTGTTATTGTGCTAATTTAAAAAGAACGTTTACGAGAGAATCAGAAGTTCATTTCTAAGATTAAAGACCCCAAAGACCAGCTACATGAAAGTGTTCAAGTAGTATATCGTGTTACAAATTGTTTTAAATACCTATATGCAACGGCGACTTCTTTCTGTAATAGTGTTAACTTTTCACAATATATTTCCACTATACTAGAAATATAACTATTTCTAATTCCACTGTACTAGGATTCCGATTAAAATTTTTTATCAAGACCTTACACAATAGATGAGGTCAAAATATCCATTCACTTAGGATGACGCAGCAATTCAATGGGAGTTGATTCAATTTGGTTAAAATTCTATGTTCCTTTTATTGGGCGCTTAGTCCCTTTTCTTACTGATGTTTCTAATAAATATGGGGAACACATTGTTTTAAGTGAACCACTACGAACATGTGTTCCAGTGTTAGTACCTAAACTTCCATATACCTCCAGTCTCTCACTAACTAATGATATATTTCTTTACTGTGTACAGACTTGAAAATATTAACACACTGTTTTACTGCACGTGCCGCTTTTTTTCAATTGTGATCAATTTAACATTGACCCAAGAGTCCAATCTACAAGGCATTATCTAATATTAGACTTCATTTTGTACAATTAATCAACAGCTTCTGTTCCAATGGTTTCTTATTTATCCACAAACTACTCTGAAGTATTTGATAGGATCGAGGAATATATTCTAAAAGGTTAACTAAAGGTTAATAAGAGTTTAAGCAACCCAATAAAGGTAAGTAAAGATATATTGCAAAGCGATTCCATATGAACTCACACTCCTCCTCACTTATTAAGTTTATCACACTCCTCCTCACATACACAAATCACATTTTTAAACCTGTTCGACACTTGCGCCATCTTGGGTGAATGCGATTATCCTGAGCGTCCATCCGTAATCTTAAACCAATGTTCCGATGCGCAAGGCTAAGAGTAAGACTTGCACAAAACAGTCTAAGGTAAGGATAAGAAAATGGCTTCAATTTTAAAAATCAGTCTTGAAGAATATATATTATTTCTATATTAACCCTATTTTTCAGTCATAAAATTCCTTTTCTTCTTCTCTGTCAGAACTGTAAATTACTCAAATTAATAGTTCAATATAAGATTACAAAATATGTATAACGCGAAAGCATGATTGAATTCAGACACAGCAATACTTCAGCTTTTTTGACTTTACAGCAATCTAGAAGCTACCCCACTTGCGATTGGTCTGAAGGAAATGTTCTTTCTCCTTATGATGTATTATTTTTCTACGTGAGTACAGAGTGGAACACTGTTTCCATTATCATGACAATGAAGCAACAGCAATAATTCCGTTCTCTCCGTATAACACATTGCTCATTTATTGAAATGTGCTAATATACTCAACTTTTTTCTATTCCTCAGAATCATGAAATCTTTACTTCCTAAGTGGATAATAATAATAATAATAATAATAATAATATTAATAATAATAATAATAATAATAATAATAATAATAATAATAATAATAATAATAATAATAATAATAATAATAATAATAATAATTAGAGACCGGATTTTAAGGTGCAAAATATGGTAGGAAAAGGGGAATAAAAGAGGCTGAAAAATCATTCAAAAAGTGCAAACAGGTGCCAATACGATATCTTTATTAAATGTTATAGTATACAGTTACATGAACATTGTTTGTTCATTATACCAACAAATATTGTTAAAATCTTGGTTTTAAACATTTGACATAAATTGCAAAACAGTTTTATTTTATCCCAAACTTGTACAACGTTCAACATTCTTGTAATAAAATTGTGGTTAAAACCAACTCGAAATTAAAAAAACAAACAAAAAAAAAATTAATTTAGAAGTATTGTTTCTTGAGAAACCGTTACATTCTACTGGGTTTTCAGAAACTGGTAATGCTTGATAATGCACAACATCTCTATATTTTCAAATGTTAGTTTCTGTCACTTGGAGCTCAGAAGATCTTTGTATGTGGAGAAACTTCGTTCGACGTCAACGGAAATAAGTGGTGCATATCTTGTAATCACATGGACAGGAAGTTCAATTGACAATGCAAAGGATTGTTTTGCAAATTCAGTTCAAATTTGTCCCTAGCAAATCCGTCAAGATTGTGTCTACATTAATGGTATATTATGTGTAAACCAGATTGAAAATAAAACATATTGTTCTGTCAATATTTTTAAAAGAGAGGAAAGGGACAATAGAGGCGCTGAAGGCTAAAAGAAGTAAAAGAGGAAATTTTATTAATTTAGCACAAAAGGTAAAACATTTACGAAAAAGGTGCAACAAAGTGCGTTTATTTCAGTTCGTTTTATGACCGGAAATACATTTTTTTCCTTGGGTTGTTATAACAACTACATTTTTAGAAATGGTGCTGCAGCTTAAAATCCGCTTTCTAATCATCATCATTTGTAAAGGAGTATAAACTTTCGATATTTTGTAAAATGCATAATGGCGTTCGTTTAATAATAATAATAAAAAAGTATAACATCTCAAGGAGAGCTTAAACCCCTCTAAATAGCCTATTGCCCTCCCATCACACCCTTTTGTTCAAACGTCCCCTTTGAGAACGTGAACGCCCCCTGTGAAACGTTAACGCTCAGGTTGAGGACCACTGAGTCACAACACCAATGTATGGATGGACCACGACAAACTCAACACGGTTTATAGTATTCAGCAATATTCTGAGACTACATGTATATTTTGATCTAGATGACATTGATATGGGACCAGTGGTAAAGTATACTATTACAAACAAACAAAGAAGATCACCAAAATCGGTGCACTTATGTAGGGCCTATAAGTTATGCGTTTAAATACCCAAGTATATATATCTAACTAAGGGAACAAACTTGGAGGGGTGATAGTACATCTAAAAAGAAGAAAAGAAGTCGTAGTGAACATGGGGGAACTTTCGTCCCGTTAAGGAGTAACAGCGTGTCGAAAGAATTTGAACATGAACTTCAGAAGTCAATAGTTCAAAAACAATATACCGTGGAGAATGCGGCTATAAAACGTCATTTAGGAAGTCATACCTACTCTATTGAAAAATGCATGTTTGTAAAACCTGTAATGCGTGCACAAAGGATTCCCTAAAGGAACAGAGGAATTCCCGAATATGCTGCGAAGGAAAAAAATGTCCCACGTTAGTTAAACGAAAGGGGATGCAAAGAGAACACGGTATTCGTTATCGGTACAGTCATATCTGAAGAAGTTTCAAGATGGCGGACGTTTGGAGACTAGACTATGCTGGGTTGCATGAATACAAGAAATGAAGAACTGGTCGTCATTCCGGCATAGTCCTGGTGAAACTGAGGAAATTCCTGACAATTATGAGAGTGGCCGAACCAGCAGTGCGCAATGTGAGAATTGTGTGGGCATGTAGGCCCTACATCCAGTGATCAGCTGTGCTGGCCGAACGTCTGAGGGATAACATCCCTCATCCAGTACAATGTCCGGGGAAAGGATGGTGTCAGGTAGTAGCCTTGGTCTTGGATAGATACCATTACTACATTCACCTTGTGGCACAGTGGACACATTCGGAGAAAATCTGCTACGGAAACAACGAAAAGTAATACGTAGAAATGACCGTAAGGCGGGAAGCAAGGAGGTGGGACGATAACAATAATAAGAAATACTACTAGTACTACTATTAATAATAATAACAATAATAATAATAATAATAATAATAATAATAATAATAATAATAATAATAATAATAATAATAATAATAATAATGACTAAAGAGAAAATACACATTCAATATGATCGCAACAACCTAGTCAAATACATAAAAGAACAACAGTATAGTGTTTCAAAAAGGAAGGCTACAATGCACAGCACACAGGAAATGACAAAAACGATATTTATAGATAGCATTAACACATTCACATTGTGTTATCGTGGGAACATCCAGGGAAAACCCCAGTAGGGTGAAAAAGAAACAAAGCACTTCATACTAATAATTAGCCAAATAGTTATCAGCAATCTGTCATTAGAGCATTCACCCAGTGCACGATTAGTATGCAAATTTGTGTTATTACAATACCGTATTGCATACCTCAGTTATGTGTCTGTACTTGTGGAAACTTCACAATAGATGGTCGAAGTGTCCTCTCTGAGCGTCAATGCGGCCGACAATTGGTCACATTATAGATTGACATACCCGCTCCAATCGTCCATCTTGCACCCAAAGAGCGTCAAATGCTACATGGATACTTTGTTTAAGTGTCGGATGACCAGGAACTGACTAAGCATACACGACACTTTTCAGGTGATCCCATAAGTAAAAGTAGAGGGGGTTGGGGTCAGCTACCGGGCGGGCCATTGAACAGGACCATCCCGCCAATCAAACCGCTGGGAAAATTGTGTTCAAATATGGGCGAATGGTACGACGGAAGCGAACTGGAACGCCGTCATTAATCATCCACCTGTCCCGTCGCACTTGCAGTGACACAACTTCAAGTTAAATAGGCAGAATGTTCTGAAGACAATACAGATACATCTGTCCATCGAGGTGCTGTGGAAGACTACCGGCCGAACTAGATGGTCCCCAATAATCCTTTTTCCCAAACACTGATGTTGAACCGTTAATAATGGAACGATTCAACCATTCTATCGGTGTTCTCTCTACCGCACAGATAACGGTTGTGTAGAGGTCCGTGAACTTGGCCCCCCCACTTTGAGCACTAACGATAAAATTAGTGTCAATCGTTAGTGCATCGTTAGTGCTTCTTAGTGCACCAACCCCTAACGTTAGTGCTTAATTAGTGTAGGAGCTACAAGCAAAAAACCTTTGGGGGGGGCCAAGTTCACGCTGCCCCCCACTTCAAGCACTAACGAAATAGCTAGTGCCATTCGTTAGTGCATCGTTAGTGCTTCCTAGTGCACCAACCCGTGACGTTAGTGCTTCATTAGTGTAGGCTCTAGATCCAAAACAATGGTACACGCTGCCCCCCCACTTCAAGCAATAAGGAAAGGAATAGTGCCGTTCGTTAGTGCTTCCAGAAAATACTAAAAGATTCGTTAGTGCTTCACTATTAGTGTAGATATAGCCAATTATAAGTCACGAAACTCGCATAAGAAATGCATGGGGAATTTTTCATTGCGTCAAATTACCGCCAAATTCCAAAGCACTATTGACCTCTTGTAGTGCAATCGTTAGTGCATCGTTAGCGCTTCTTACTGCAAAAAACGCTAACGTTAGTGCTTCATTAGTGTAGGAGTTATAAAGAAAAAACATTTGGGGGGACCAAGTTCACGCTCCCCTCCACTTCAAGCATTAACGATAAAATTAGTACCATTCCATTTTTCATTGCGTCGAATTACCGCCGAATACAAAGGCACTAATGACTTCTTGTAGTGCAATCCTTAGTGCATCATTAGTACTTCTTAGTGCGCCAACCGTAACGTTAGTGCTTCATTAGTGTAGGAACTACAAGTAAAAAACCCTTTGGACCTAGCGTGAACTTGGCCCCCCCACTTTGAGCACTAACGAAAAGATTAGTGTCATTCGTTAGTATATCGTTAGTGCTTTCAGAAAATACTAATAGTTTCGTTAGTGCTTCACTATTAATGTAGATATAGCCAATTATAAGTCACGAAACTCCCATAAGAAATGCATGGGGAATTTTTCTTTGCGTCAAATTACCGCCAAATTCCAAACCACTATTGACCTCTTGTAATGCAATCGTTAGTGCATCGTTAGCGCTTCTTACTGCAAAAACCGCTAACGTTTGTGCTTCATTAGTGTAGGAGTTATAAAGAAAAACATTTGGGGGGCCAAGTTCACGCTGCCCCTCCACTTCAAGCATTAACGATAAAATTAGTACCATTCCATTTTTCATTGCGTCGAATTACCGCCGAATACAAAGGCACTAATGACTTCTTGTAGTGCAATCCTTAGTGCATCATTAGTACTTCTTAGTGCGCCAACCGTAACGTTAGTGCTTCATTAGTGTAGGAACTACAAGTAAAAAACCCTTTGGACCTAGCGTGAACTTGGCCCCCCCACTTTGAGCACTAACGAAAAGATTAGTGTCATTCGTTAGTATATCGTTAGTGCTTTCAGAAAATACTAATAGTTTCGTTAGTGCTTCACTATTAATGTAGATATAGCCAATTATAAGTCACGAAACTCCCATAAGAAATGCATGGGGAATTTTTCTTTGCGTCAAATTACCGCCAAATTCCAAACCACTATTGACCTCTTGTAATGCAATCGTTAGTGCATCGTTAGCGCTTCTTACTGCAAAAACCGCTAACGTTTGTGCTTCATTAGTGTAGGAGTTATAAAGAAAAACATTTGGGGGGCCAAGTTCACGCTGCCCCTCCACTTCAAGCATTAACGATAAAATTAGTACCATTCCATTTTTCATTGCGTCGAATTACCGCCGAATACAAAGGCACTAATGACTTCTTGTAGTGCAATCCTTAGTGCATCGTTAGTGCTTCTTAGTGCACCAACCCTAACATTAGTGCTTGATTAGTACAGGAACTACAAGTGAAAACACTTTGGTCCTAGCGTGAACTTGGCCCCCCCACTTTGAGTACTAACGAAAAGATTAGTGTCATTCGTTAGTATATCGTTAGTGCTTTCAGAAAATACTAATAGTTTCGTTAGTGCTTCACTATTAGTGTTGATATAGCCAATTGTAAGTCACGAAACTCCCATAAGAAATGCATGGGGAATTTTTCATTGCGTTAAATTACCGCCAAATTCGAAATCACTAATGATCTCTTTTAGTGTAATCGTTAGTGCATCGTTAGTACTTCTTAGTGCGCCAACCCTAACGTTAGTGCTTCATTAGTGTAGGAACTACAAGTGAAAAACCCTTTGGGCCTAGCGTGAACTTGGCCCCCCCACTTTGAGCACTAACGAAAAGATTAGTGCCATTCGTTAGAATATCGTTAGTGCTTTCAGAAAATACTAATAGTTTCGTTAGTGCTTCACTATTAGTGTAGATATAGCCAATTGTAAGTCACGAAACTCCCATAAGAAATGCATGGGGAATTTTTCATTGCGTTAAATTACCGCCAAATTCGAAAGCACTAATGATCTCTTTTAGTGTAATCGTTAGTGCATCGTTAGTACTTCTTAGTGCGCCAACCCTAACGTTATTGCTTCATTAGTGAAGGAACTACAAGTGAAAAACCCTTTGGGCCTAGCGTGAACTTGGCCTCCCACTTTGAGTACTAACGAAAAGATTAGTGCCATTCGTTAGTATATCATTAGTGCTTCTGGAAAATACTAATAGTTTCGTTGGTGCTTCATTATTAGTGTAGATATAGCCAATTGTAAGTCACAAAACGCCCAGAAGAAATGCATGGGGAATTTTTCATTGCGTTAAATTACCGCCAAATTCAAAAGCACTAATGATCTCTTTTAGTGCAATCCTTAGTGCATCGTTAGTGCTTTTTAGTCCACCAAGCGTAACGTTAGTGCTTTATTAGTGTAGGAACTACAAGTAAAAAGAAACTTTGAGCCTAACATGAACTTGGCCCCCCAGTTTGAGCACTAACGAAAAGGTTATTACCATTCAATAGTGCATCGTTTGTGCTTGTATAAAATACTAATAGTTTCGTTAGTGCTTCACTATTAGTGTAGATATAGCCAATTATAAGTCACGAAACTCCCATAAGAAATACATGGGGTATTTTTCATTGTGTTAAATTCCCGAACGTAATAGTAACCATTACACTAATATATGGTTTAGAATTTTACAAAATGGAAAATGCTACGTGTCTAAATTTAGCTCCGCACGCATCTCAAATACTAAAAAAAAAAAAAAACGTTTGACATGGTTAGTGCATCGTTAGTACCCATTAGTACACTAAACTCTAACGTTAGTGCTTTGATTCAACTCTATATTAGTGAACATTATTTGCAAGACTAAATTGAAATTTTTCTAATTCTACAATTATTGTCCTACAAAGGTGAGATGTACGTCAAAAGTTAGTGTATCCTTATTGCTTCCCGAAACACGAAGCATTAGTGTTAGCGCGATTATAGTTTAAGTTATAAGTGAATAACTCACTCTGTGCTAAATTTAATTTTAGCAAATTCTACAATAATTGTCCCACAAAGGTTGAATAAACGTCCAGGATTAGTACATCGTTAGTGCTCCGAAAGACACTAAGCATTAATGTTACTGCTATCATAGTTTAGGGGTTAAAAATGAATAACTCGGAGGGGGGGCTACTTTAGATCTTTAAATTTTGTACAATTTTACGCTAATTGTCTGACAAAAATGGACCAAACCAGCGTTTAGTCCTCCGCTGAATAAGCACTAATGCTAGTGTTATAATTTAAGTGTTATTAACGAATAACACACACGAGTCTAAATTCAAATTTGTCGAATTTTACAATAATTGCCAATCCAAAGGTAGGATAATCGCTAAAGGATCGTGCTTTTTTAGTGCTTCAAAAATACTAAGCACTGACGATAGTGCTATCACAGTTTAGGAGTTATCAGTGAATAGCTCGGACCGAACTCAATTAAAATTTATCGAATTTTACAATAATTGTGTAAAAATTGAAAAACCTGAAGTTAGCCCCGCTCGAGTTATTTGGTAAAACTCCTAAACTGTGACGGCACTGACGTTAAGTGATTACTGTTTCATGAAGCGCTAACAGTCACTAACCTTCGGCGGTTATCTTACCTTTGTGGGACAATTAGTGTGAAGTTCGAAAATTTAAATTCAATCCTATCCGGACTATTCATGAAAGCACTAACGAGAATGCTTATAATGTTTTATAGCTCTAGCAATGCAGTAAGCGCTTGTGTTTGTCCTACTTTTTTGTTACAATTAGTGTAAAACTGTTTAAGTTGAAAAACTTAAAGTTAGGCCGGGTTGAGTTTTCATTAATAAGTCCAAAAATATGATAGCACTAACGTTAGTACTTATTATTTTTTGAAGCGTTAAGGATGCACTATCCTTTAAAGTTTGTCCTACCTTTGTGAGAAAATTAGTGTTTTTCGATACTTTTAAATTCAGTCTCGTCCGAGTTATTCATTAATGATTCCCAAACTACAATTTCACTAACGTTAGAGCTTTTGGGAGTATTAACGCTGTACTAACCTTTGACGATTATTCCACCTCTGTGAGACAATTATTGTAAACTTCGATAAATATAAATTTAGCCCGGAATGTGTTATTCACTTATAACTCCTAAACTATGACAGCAATCAGTGTTTAATAGGGCTCTATTAATGCACTTCCCACTGGTGTTAGTCCCACTTTTGTGCCACAATTACTAAAAAAATGTGTAAAAGTTGAAAAATCTAAAGTTAGTAAAAAGTGTTTTTCGATACTTTTAAATTCAGTCTCGTCCGAGTTATTCATTAATAATTCCCAAACTACAATTTCACTAACATTAGAGCTTTTGGGAGTATTAACGCTGTACTAACCTTTGACGATTATTCCACCTCTGTAAGAGAATTATTGTAAACTTCGATAAATATAAATTTAGCCCGGAATGTGTTATTCACTTATAACTCCTAAACTATGACAGCAATCAGTGTTTAATAGGGCTCTATTAATGCACTACCCACTGGTGTTAGTCCCACTTTTGTGGCACAATTACTAAAAAAATGTGTAAAAGTTGAAAAATCTAAAGTTAGAAAAAAGTGTTTTTCGATACTTTTAAATTCAGTCTCGTCCGAGTTATTCATTAATAATTCCCAAACTACAATTTCACTAACGTTAGAGCTTTTGGGAGTATTAACGCTGTACTAACCTTTGACGATTATTCCACCTCTGTAAGACAATTATTGTAAACTTCGATAAATATAAATTTAGCCCGGAATGTGTTATTCACTTATAACTCCTAAACTATGACAGCAATCAGTGTTTAATAGGGCTCTATTAATGCACTACCCACTGGTGTTAGTCCCACTTTTGTGGCACAATTACTAAAAAAATGTGTAAAAGTTGAAAAATCTAAAGTTAGAAAAAAGTGTTTTTCGATACTTTTAAATTCAGTCTCGTCCGAGTTATTCATTAATAATTCCCAAACTACAATTTCACTAACGTTAGAGCTTTTGGGAGTATTAACGCTGTACTAACCTTTGACGATTATTCCACCTCTGTGAGACAATTATTGTAAACTTCGATAAATATAAATTTAGCCCGGAATGTGTTATTCACTTATAACTCCTAAACTATGACAGCAATCAGTGTTTAATAGGGCTCTACTAATGCACTACCCACTGGTGTTAGTCCCACTTTTGTGGCACAATTACTAAAAAAATGTGTAAAAGTTGAAAAATCTAAAGTTAGAAAAAAGTGTTTTTCGATACTTTTAAATTCAGTCTCGTCCGAGTTATTCATTAATAATTCCCAAACTACAATTTCACTAACGTTAGAGCTTTTGGGAGTATTAACGCTGTACTAACCTTTGACGATTATTCCACCTCTGTGAAACAATTATTGTAAACTTCGATAAATATAAATTTAGCCCGGAATGTGTTATTCACTTATAACTCCTAAACTATGACAGCAATCAGTGTTTAATAGGGCTCTATTAATGCACTACCCACTGGTGTTAGTCCCACTTTTGTGGCACAATTAGTAAAAAAATGTGTAAAAGTTGAAAAATCTAAAGTTAGCCCCGAACGAGTTATTCATTAATAACTACTAAAGTATGATAGTGCTATTGTTACTGTTTAGTGCACTAATGTGAAATTACTTAGCACTAAACATGTAAATAGTTTTACTAGCACTTGAGAATCGTGCGGGGCTAAATTTAGACACAGCACTTTTCATTTTGTAAATTTCCCACATATTTAGAAGCACTAATAACCACATATAGTGTAATCGTTATGGTATAGTGTAGTGTTAGTACCTCTTATTGCAGAACTCCAAACATTAGTGCATCAACAGTATGGACGGTAGAAAACAAAACTTAAGGGAAGCTAACTATACGCTAGCCAATAAAAGCATTCACGATGAGAAGCATTAATATTCGGTCTTGGTACACTAGCAAGCAATAACGAAACACTAACGATGCCACGAGAAGGGGCAACTACTGCATTTGAATTTCGTGAGAATTTGACCTAATGAAAAAGTCCCCATGTTTTTCTTATGGGAGTTTCGTGACTTATAATTGCCTATATCTACACTAATAGTGAAGCACTAATGAAACTATTAGTATCTTACATAAGCATTAACAATGCAATAACGAATGGTACTAATCTTTTCGTTAGTGCTCAAGCTGGGAGGGGGGCAAGTTCACGCTAGGCTAAAAGTTTTTTTTTACTTGTAGTTCCTACACTAATGAAGCACTAACGTTAGGGTTGGTACACTAAGAAGTACTAACGATGCACTAACGATTGCACTAAAAGAGATCATTAGTGCTTTCGAATTTGGCGGAAATTTAACGCAATGAAAAATTCCCAATGCATTTCTTATGGGAGTTTCGTGACTTACAATTGGCTATATCTACACTAATAGTGAAGCACTAACGAAACTATTAGTATTTTCTGAAAGCACTAACGATATACTAACAAACGGCACTAATCTTTTCGTTAGTGCTCAAAGTGTGGGGGCCAAGTTCACGCTAGGACCAAAGTGTTTTTTTACTTGTAGTTCCTGTACTAATCAAGCACTAATGTTAGGGTTGGTGCACTAAGAAGCACTAACGATGCACTAGGGATTTCACTACAAGAAGTCATTAGTGCCTTTGTATTCGGCGGTAATTCGACGCAATGAAAAATTCCCCATGCATTTCTTATGGGAGTTTTGTGACATGTAATTAGTCATAACCACACTAATATTTAAGCACTAACGAAGCTATAAGTGTTTTTTAGAAGCACTAACGATGCACTAACGAATGCTACTATTTTTATCGTTAATGCTTGAAGTGAGGGGCAGCGTGAACTTGGCCCCCCAAATGTTTTTCTTTATAACTCCTACACTAATGAAGCACTAACGTTAGCGGTTTTTGCAGTAAGAAGCGCTAACGATGCACTAACGATTGTACTACAAGAGGTCAAAAGTGCTTTGGAATTTGGCGGTAATTTGACGCAATGAAAAATTCCCAATGCATTTCTTATGGGAGTTTCGTGACTTATAATTGGCTATATCTACACTAATAGTGAAGCACTAACGAAACTTTTAGTATTTTCTAGAAGCACTAACGATGCACTAACTAACGGCACTATTCCTTTCCTTATTGCTTGAAGTGGGGGGGCAGCGTGGACCATTGTTTTGGCTCTAGAGCCTACACTAATGAAGCACTAACGTCACGAGTTGGTGCACTAGGAAGCACTAACGATGCACTAACGAATGGCACTAGTTATTTCGTTAGTGCTTGAAGTGGGGGGCAGCGTGAACTTGGCCCCCCAAAGGTTTTTTGCTTGTAGCTCCTACACTAATTAAGCACTAACGTTAGGGGTTGGTGCACTAAGAAGCACTAACGATGCACTAACGATTGACACTAATTTTATCGTTAGCGCTCAAGTGGGGGGCCAAGTTCACGGACGTGTTGTGTAGATTAATGATGCCAGTCTTACTAAAAGTTGCCTCATCTGTGAAGAGAATTGACAAAAGGAATCCAACAATGGTAGTAGCCACGTACAAAAACCACCGGCAAAACCTTTCTCTGTGATGAAGATCCCCACGAGACAATGTCTGCACATGTTGCAGGTGATAGGGGTAGTAGTGGTTATCGGAAAAATATTAGGCATAGTCCTTTGACTTATAGGGTAAGAACCCCTAATATGAGGATAGGCAGCTAAATAGAGACCCCTGCCTATCTTGTGAAGCAAGAGCTGCAATCTAGTGGAAGCGAGCTACAACAAAAGGAAATAACTCAACACAGTACCGGAAGTCACGTGAGTTCGTTGTGTGGAGAGTTGTTAGTATAGTGGAGGCTGGAAGAAATTGTGTACCTACAAAGTTTTTTTAGCGTGCACACATCAGGCGCTGAAAATAGAGAAGGTAAATTGATATTCATTGTATCTTTGCTTTCTTTTATACCACTGAATATTCGTATTGTAACATGTAATGAGTTACCGATTTTCTTCCACTTATATTTGAGATGGCGTTAGCCATTTGTTTATCGGTCGAATGTCTTATTATGAGACCCTTAACGGGTTCAGTATATGAGACCGGCCTCATAATGTGACCTGTATAGTAATATTGGGTCTTATATTAGGAGCTCATTTGGATCGACATTTCTGTATTCACAAAGTAGTCTCTTAGACTTAGTCCTGTACATAGAGCCAGTGATTTCGTTGACATTGTACTGTCATTTTGGACACATTTATTTTCATTTTGTACATATTTTAACATTAAAAGAAGTTGTCAAAAATCGTTGCAGTTTATGCGCACAAAAAGTGTAAAATTTTACAGTGCGTATATTCTAAAATTGAAGAAAGTGAGAGATTGAAAATTAACGTTTTATATTTTTGAGCCATCACAGGATTTGGCTTAAAGATAGTGTTGAATAGTGAATTAATAAAAGAACTCTTTTAAGAGTACACAAAATGCCGGGGTCTCTTATTAGGTACCCCTCATAAAAATGGCAGTGTAGCAACTTTGGTCACTTTTTTCAATATAATTTTTTATTGTTATATTTTTATGTATTCTAATAATTTGTATCGTAAATAAGACATTCCACAGAATATGTTAAAGTAACAACAGTATTTGTTTATGCTATAATTGACCAGTATATAGCATCTTAACTTTTAGGGTCTCATATTCGGGGTTCTTGCCCTATTATACTGGAATTGTCAGGGTTTTCCTCAATTTTACCAGAACTATGACGAAATAAAGGCCAGTACAACGTTGAATTCGGTTCTTCACTTGGTGTACATATGCAACCCCGCACATTCTAGTCTCCAAACATCCACCATCTTGCAACTTCTACAGATATGTCTGTAATGCTCATGAGTACAGTGTTCTCTATGCTTCCCTTTTCGTTTAACCAACGTGGGACAATTCTTTCCTTCGCATGTGTAGAAATCTCTTTGTTACTTTGGGGAATCTCTTGCGCATTGATTGAAGCGTTTTCAGACATGCATTTTCCAATAGAATAGGTATCACTTCCTAAGTGACGTTTTTAACCGCAATCTGTAAGGTGTATTGTTTTTGAACTATTGACTTCTGAAGTTCTTGTTTCCACGCTTACGACATGCTGTTACTCGTCAACGGGACGGAACGTGCCCCATGTTCACTTTGACTTTTTTCCTTCATTTTGCCCCTGAGTTAGAATTCATCTTATATATATATATATATATATATATATATATATATATATATATATATATATCGGGTATTCTAGAATTGACGTCCACGAACTATACATAATTGGATATCTTTTGGATTCTCTTCTGAAGACGAGAATTGTACTATGTGGCAACGTCACAACGTCACAGATTCATATATAGTAGATTTACTAATCCATGAAATAGTTACATCGATTACTTCCAGATGACAAAAGTCGATAGGCGCTGAAAGTAGCACCGCTTATTTGCGTATCAATCGATGTTAACCTTCGATGGATTCGTAGAGCAGTGATGCTGGTCCCAAGTTAATCTACAACGTTGCCGTATAGTGAAATTTTTCTTTCCCTATGGGGCTAAAGGTTCCCGTAGGGTATATTATTATGTAGCATTTCCTGTTAATTTTCACCTGGCGCCATTTTTAAAACACACGATATAAACGGGTTTAAATTGACAACCTCTTCCTTTTTAAAAGTCGGTTAGAAAGAGATAGAGAAGTGAAGGTGAGTCCTACACGCGTTGCCCAGATATCTGTAATTGCTCGCCTGGCATAAGTTTTCTGATAATGCATGAAGTGTGCCACGAACAGCCGCACCTGTGAATGCATGAATGTTGGACATTATTTATTGAACTTTTTCTCCCCGTGTGAAGAACGGAGTCCTTTATATATATATATATATATATATATATAGATAGATAGATAGATATAGATAAGGTATTCTGTCTTTCGGCAGGTTCTAGGACTAAAAAGTTTTTTTTATTTATTTTAGATTTAGGCCTGGAAATGTTTCTTCAAAGTTTTCCGATCCTCAGCTTCCTCTTTTAAATCTCAATATTTACTTCTGTTTCTCAAATCATTGATCAGTTGTGATCTTCTTCTTCCTATTCCTCACTTTCCTTCCATCTTTCCTTCTATGGCGGCATGAACAAGACAATTTCTTCCCAAGGTTTGTCCAATTCAATTCTCCTTTCTTCAAAGAATGTTGGCTTGAAGTGTCCTCTTATCTCCTATCCGTTTTAAAACATCTTCGTTTGCTGCTCTCTCTCTCCATTTTATCTTCTCTATTTTCCTCCAACACCACATTTTGAAGCTCTCTGAAAATTTCTTCTCTAACTTCCGTAATGTCCAAGTGTCAGAACCATACAATCCAATGCTCCAGATATATCACTTGAGTAACTTCTTCCTTAGTCCAATTTTGAGCCTGCTATTTAAGAGTGATCTTTTGTTGTTGAATGCTTATTTGGCTATGGCAATTCTTGACCTGATCTCTTCGGTGCAGTAGGCGTCTCTTGTCAAAATACTTCCCAGATACTTGAAATTCTCGACCTTTTCAAATTCTATTTCTTCTACTCTAACACGTAAGGGCGTGCTTCCTCGGGATATTCTCATGTCTTTCGACATTTCGATGTTGATTTTTATTCCAAACACATATATAAAATTGGAATCCACATTGTCTCATCGCCACGGAAAAACGTATGAACCCTTTGAAATGAATTTCTCAACATAGCACCTACCTTCAATTGGATATTTATCTTGCCATTTTGATTAAAAAAAAAAATACATACCGTATCTTAAGTGAAAAGATAGGTGTCCCAGCGGTTTTGAAAAATCCTCTGTTAAGACGTAAAGGAGTGCTATTTCTATATTTTCTCGATATGTCGAAATGACAATGTTATTATCCCGCGAAAATGATTGAACCGTTTTGAATGCATTGTTGAACATAGCGCTCGCCTTCAGCCGGGTTTATATACTCTCACTAACATTAAAATACATATCTTAAGGGAGCAAGAACATTTTAAGATGTAGTTAAAAGCAAAGTATCTTACGGACCTTTCAGGTTAAGTAAATGAAAATTGATACCCAAATTTCTTACTAAAACTAATAAGTGGACACATGTTTGGCGTCTTTGGAAATTCTCCTATTAAGGGGAAAGAGAGCAATCTCTCTCTCTCTCTCAATATATATATCTATATGTATGTATGTATGAGAACGCATTTTGGGGTTTCTGGCGTTCCTTATTGGTTGCGTCAAGGCAACTCAAATTTTGTGTTTTACAGTTTTTTGCGAGAATCGGCATAGCTGTATAATTAGTTGTTTCATTATTTGCTTTATGTTGCAAAAGCTCTTAGAGACTAAGCCTTCTTCATTCTCTAATCTCCTATTTCAACGTTCTTTATTGCTTACACAACTTCCATTTACTATGGTGAGAAGGGTTACAACCTATCCAAAGCATAGACGTAACTAGAGAGAAACTAGGCTTCCTAGCCATTGCTCATTATTGCAAAGAGGGAGAACTATTATTATTATTATTATTATTATTATTATTAATAATAATAATAATAATAATAATAATAATAATAATAATAATAATAATAATAATAATAATAATAATAATAATAATAATAATAATATACAGTTGTTATGAAGGGTTAATGGTAGCCCAAGCCACACAGAGAAAAATCCGTTCTCCGGACAGCGGTATATTGTACAAATATACGGTATCCTCTTGCTTACTATAGAAATCAGTATGGAACATACGTTATCCGTATGCTACACAGGCACTGCCCTTAGATGTTACATCGTGCCGTTGCAGAATGTATGACATCTAACAGTTTTCCGTATATCATATGCATATACTTATGTTACCTTCATCAGCTATATGTTATATACGTCCATTTGTATGTGAGATCCTGACTGCCTACATTGTTTCATACGGAAAGTACTTATAGATGGAACACTTACACAGAAAGTATTATAAAACATGTGTTTCAGTTATACGTTTGCTGTACGTTAAGTCCAAAACTACAGGAATTACGCATGTAACCTATCTTTTTAAGTACGCCACCTACATTTTTTTTTCTCAGTGCAGCTAACCAGTATAACCCACTGGAGTAACTGGTGGCTTGGGCTACCACTGGAGTAACTGGTGCTAATAAACATAGTTGTTGACTGCTAACATTTGCGTCGTCTGGTTTTTATCCTGTCACTTTCATTAAAATGTATGTCCTAAGAGGAGAGAGGTTATTAAAATTATTCGCCAGAAATACAATAACACAGTAGTAATTCATTTTAGGCAGACGAAGCTCAGTATATAAACTCCTATTAAAAATACGTGGTTATATGCTCCAAAAGTTCTGTTCTAGGGGTGGAAAGAGATATATTTTATTTTTTAAAAAAAGGCCTTAGTTTTCCATTTTGTATTCATATCGTGACTAGAGTGAAGATATGTTTAGATCGTTTAAAATCAATTCTTGAACATATTTTACATTTGGACCAATGTGAGTGGATATTATTATAACACTTTAATTGAAATCTGTATCCTAAGAGAGTAAAGGAATATTAATATTTTCACAAAAGAAAACGACTGAAGATTCCGAAAATAATTTTGGAACGTAGTTAACACTTGGATCGAGTTCAGGTTTCTTCATTTCATTTTGATTAAATATGCATCGCAAGGGGCAAAACAAGTTCAAATATATCTTTAAAATATTTTCCCTAAACCAATTCTTTCTGTGCGAAGAATGGGCAATTTAGCTCGATTTAAAGTTTCTTTAATGTTTGTTTTAATATTAATGTACCTTGTCAGCCTCAAGCTTATATGAGATGTGAACTTAAAATTAACCGTGTGATCTTAACCATATGTTGCTGTTACAGGCAAGAAACGTGGATACACCTGTTTTTCCATAGGCGTTAGGATTCTTTTGACACAAAACTTGGGGCATTTGTCAATAGACCAAATACATTTGAAAATTAGATTTGAGAGCTCGCATAGAATATGCAAGATTGCATAATAGAGTATAAATATTTACTTATTTTTTTGTATATTCAACACGTATTGTCCAGAATGTATAAAGAAAGGAAAACCTTAATACCGTCGCAATTTTTTCTCTTCTTTTAACTTTCGGGAAGCGACAGAAAGATACAACAGAATTCCAAGTAAACTACTGTCTCTGACAGAACTGTCAACGTTAGCAAGTAGTTTTAAGAAATTAAGAATGTATTTTATACGTTTTATCCGCAGATAAACATAAACTAATCTGTGAACCAAACTCTAACTTCAACTATAATTATTAAAATTAAGAAGAAACAGTCAGGGAGATTCCAAACGAGAAATAGTAAAATATTCAAACACATCAAATATTTAATTACAGAATATTGTTCGATTTAAATCCGACAAGTTTGGCAACACTGCTTTCATCTGTGTAGTTGCACCAGAAATATGAAATAAATGTTATCATTGGGATTTCTTAACTAGTAGGTACCGAAGTGTCCTGCTGATGTTAATGAAATACTCCCGAATGTGAAGTGTTATTGGGAAAGATGCCTGATGATTTTCCTACTAGTACTTTCGGACGATCGAATACTGAAACAGTGTCTGGAAAATGTGACAGCAGCTAAAGATGTTGTGACCAGACAAATACAAATTGGCCTAAGCAGAAACATTCGACAACGGTCACTAACGGTCATTAACAGTCATCAACGGTCATCTTTTCTGTTTAGAACATAGCCTTTCACGAAGTATTGCATACGTACTTGCGAGATAAAGACAAAATGATTTTTTCAACGCCTTTTGGAGGGTCTTTGCCAATTTATATGTTTTGGAGCGACAAACGAAAGACTTCACCTTTCTGAAGCCATTAACGACACATGGCTCCGACTTCGCATCTTCCAATGAAGGGAAACATCAAGATCTCCCAGCAGCGGAAATGCGACTACCACGAAAATCTCAACGAGAAACAACTCGTCTTCGAAAACAAAAAATGTCCGCTTGTTTTCAAAACTCCGACGCTTCAGCTCCTACAGATCGAGAACGCTAACAATAATCTGCACGTTCTATCTATACCGAGGCTTTACGGAGTCCGCCAAATGCTACACCTGGCTCATCAACCTCTACTGTAGCAGTCGACACATCCATTTTAACTATGGAAGGAATTTCTTCAAACTCGGAACTATTCGTCATCCTCTTTACACAGTTAAAACATAATTTGCATAACATCTAAGCTGATACGATATTGCACATGCCTGGATTTACACTAACGTATCGAAACGCAGAACGGCATCATTCTTAAAACAACTAATTCTAATCTCTACCAAAACCTATTTTATAAAGTGGGCCCATCCATGTTTGGAACCAAAGTAAATTTCTAGCTATTACAGACTTCGAGCTACAAAACACCTCCTTCATTTAAGCGTACTCTACTACTTTCTGTAGTGATCCTTGGTGTCGATCCCGCGATCACAGAGCAAGAAATTTTAAAGGAACTTTAAGCCCATGACACTCATCCTACTCGTGCAATTTGCATTAAAAAAAGCTACAGATCCAACATACATGGTTCATTTACCCACCGACGAGAAAACTATTATTGTTGATCTGCTTCAAAATGAGGTTTTCATTTATCGCTGTCGTCATCAAGTTGGGGCTTTAATTTATCGCTGTCGTCATCGAGTTGGGGTTTACATTTATCGGTGTCGTCATCAAGTTGGGGTTTTCATTTATCGCTGTCGTCATCGAGTTGAACCTTCTCGCACGGCACCACGACTCTCCATACACTGAAAAAATTGCTTGCAATGTAATTCTCATCCAACAAATAAGTGCAGTCTTCCAACAGTTTGTTCTCACTGTAGAAAACCTCATAAAGTAAAAATCTGCACATCACTAAATTAACTTTCTGTTTGCAATACCTGTATTGACAACCATGCTACTTATTCCTACCAATGTAAAAGCAAGCATAACCCTCAACCTGACAAACCTGAGACTGTTGTTCCAATACGTCTTCACACATCCTCTACATCAACCTTGTCTCACCATGAACTCAAACCTCACTTCTACTTCCTCCAACAGTAGAAAATACTCTACAATTTGTCACATTACTGCTAGAAAATGTATTTTCATTTCAGCCTGACGGTATCAGTATTCTTATGCACACCTCAAAAGTTGTATCATTTCCCATCTTCATATAAGAGCCTATTTAGCCTATTCAGAGCCTTTATTCACACTTTCATTTTCACTCTGATTCTATCAATCATGTACAGAATGGACAGGAACAGAAATAGGAAAGCTATCAAACTGCTCTTTGCTAATATTCGTTCGCTTCAAACTAATAGAGTTCTGCTTGAAACCACGGCATCATTGCATGAAGTCGATTGCATTGCACTCAACGGAACTTTCTTAAAAACATCAGATTGTTTTTCTTTCACATTATCATGTGCTTTGATCTGATCGTCTTCACAATACTGCTCGTGGTGGAACCGCTATTTAAATTAAAAGCTCATTACCTCGTCGTTCTCTCATACCACAGTATCTTGATCAATACTTTGAACACTTCATCGCAACAGTTTATTTTCCAGCACTTACTCTCGCTCTGACAACTATTTATGTTCGGACTACTCACACTTTACCGTATCGTTTTCTTACATACATGGATCTTAATTTTAAAACCTATGTTGTTGCAGCAGACATTTATTACTCTTCCTGAACTACTGCTCAGCAACAACGTTTCCAGAACTTTCTGCAAACTACCCACAGCTCCTACATCCCTCTAACACACCTTACTTGGCCTGAAAGTAATACCACTCCTGGTGTTGCCATAGTCAGTAATAATCTATTAACTAAATCTAACGTAAAGGTACTCAGCTCCGTAGGTAGTGATTACTTACCAATTCTTCATACACTAATTCCATCTTATCTGGTACTCATCCAACAGAACCGCGAGTTTCCGACACAAAATATAATTTCGCAAAAGCAGACTTGGACAAATATCGTACCTACATTCCTGAGCAGCTTCCACTTACAAATACTAATATTGCATCTTAGGATGACATAGACACCGTCTCACCTTCTTTAAATAACTTAATCGTCAATAGTACTGAACATGCAGTTCCAAAATGTAGCTTGCACTCAAATTAGCCTACTGTAGTTTACCCCTTCACGCTCTCATACTTCTTCCTCAATCTCACGAATATTTAGACGAATACAATAGAACAATGGAGATTTTAAAGAAAGACTTATCAATGTGTACAACGAGGGAAAACAAGGGTGGTTATCTGTGGCGGAAGACGATCTTGATGAATTATTTGTGAATCATGAGGTTCGTAAAAGCAGCAGTTTCTGAACTGCCTGATTTTTGAATGTAAAGGAGTTTAACAGCAGCCTGGAAAAATCGAGTTCACTTGACAGGAATCGATCTATATACACTTCTGTATTTTTTTATGAGAGACGTGAGACCTCCAATCAACAGATTTGGCTTATCTGTGTTTTGCCATCTCACATGGTCCTCCTTTAATAACTTAATGGTGGTTGAAACAACACACGCCCTCGTGTATTACGAATTATAAAGTTGAAGCAATTGTCGGTACTCGAAGAATAAAAGTTTCTCCATTTTCCCGGAGCATTTTCTGGACCAGAAAAAGATTATGGGTCTTATGCGGAGACGTTTTGAAGGGTGATTAGTGCCATACTAAAGAGTTCCACTAACATATGTTTGCTGCAGTAGTCAGGCCTTTAGCATGGCGCTAATCATATTTCAAAATGACTCTGCATAAGGCGGTATATGTTCTAGTAAAACAGGACGTCTGGCAACACTGCTTGCAAAGTAGAATACATACATGTTAACATCACATCTGATGAGTAATTCGGAAACCAAAATTAAACTTTTCAATATTGTATCTGAGGAATCCCTTTACCTTTCATATTCTTGTTTTATTTTTTATTTTTTATTTTTTATTTTTATAAATCTCTGCTATACGTATCTAGCTATTACCTTGTTTTTAAGTTAGCGTACATAATTCAATAAATGTTTTAATTCTTTTTGATGTAAAAGTTTTTTAAAGTACTTATGTTTGTTGTAGTAGTGCTTCATAAGTCTATTGAATAAAAAAAACTATGTTTGTAATGAATGCCTATTAAAGAAAAACCAAGTTCGAGATTTATTATTTCTACATCAGCGATATACGGTTACTTTGACTTTGTTTGCCCTTTGTGTCTGAGTGTACGTGAAAAATTGATTCCATAATGGGATCACGCCCTTCATAATTTTAAACCTACTTTTTTTCAACTTTCGTTTATCCAATGATGAAAAAAAAAGAAAGTGAGTGTTGAAAATGGATTGGGGTTTGGGGGGTGGGGAGGATAGGCACGAAACATGTTGGAAGGTTGTTTAGGGATATTCGAAACTTGTTGCTTTAAGCAGATTATCACGCGGTTTTGGGAAACAACATTACTTATTCCGTATCTCACTTCGTTCATTGGCTCAAACAAACACCGCTCCTCGCTCGAGTGAAGATTATGAAGTAGTGGATTTAGTATTAACACCCAAAACTCTAGGCTGCTCGCATTATTTAAGATGAGAAACAAAATACGGTGAAAAGTCCTAGGTAAAAACAACTTACAATGTTAGATTAGCTTTACATTATTATTATTATTATTATTATTATTATTATTATTATTATTATTATTATTATTATTATTATTATTATTATTATTATTATTATTATTATTATTATTATTGCTTAAACTAAGAAATTTATGTGATTATTTAATTTTTGAGTTTACCCAGAAACCAACATCACATTATACAAATACTGTACAGGGTTATTATAAATAATTGAAGCGATTTCATAAATTCTCTGTAGACCTAGTAATTGAAATATTGTAACAAAACTCAACAGTAATGTAGAAAACCCCAAAAAGTTGTGTTTGTTACAGGTGTATTGCAGATTTCTCCCACGAAAGCGCAGCTGTGAGCAGTGAAGCAAGATGGCGACAGGCGCCGAGAAAGCATTTAATGTAATGGCCTCTGCGATCTCCTGATGGAACCCAATGCGTAGACCTTTTTTTGTGTAGGGTTATGTGAAAGATTCAGTGTTCAGACCTTCTCTACCAGCAAACCCGCCAGAACTGCGAGCCTGCATCAACAATGCTTTGCAGCACATTGATAGGGTCATGCTGCGCCGAGTATGGGAAGAACTTGATTTTCGGCTTGATGTCTGTCGAATCACTAACAGTAAGTGTGCACACATAGAACACTTATAATAGTTAACAAAAACTTTGTGAGTTTTTCTGTGCGTGTGAACAAAACTGTAACAATATATACAATAATACAGTTATTATATGCTGTGAAATCGCTCTAATCATTTATAATAATCCTTTATTAATCTTGAAACGTACCTTCTCCTTTATCCTATCTTTGAAGAATTAAATTAAAATAGTATACTTGTTAAGTTCAAATTAAATCGTGACAATAGTTTTAAATCAACATGTTGCATGCATGCATGTCAGTGACATCTATAAGTGTCAGGCAGGCAAGCGATAACACATTGAGCGACATTCACTCTTTATTATTAGGAATAAACATGATGCCACTGAAACGTTTGCATTTTAATGTAAGCTCATATTACTGTAAAGCATGCTACAATATGACTTAAATAGAATATGGTGTAAGTATAACGGAATGAACATGAATTGTTTAAAATGACATACAGCAAGAAACCTCAATACAACGTTAGCCAGCATGAAATAGAAGGTAAATTATTGCAGAAAGTTGATACATATAAGGTATCTAGGATCTATATTTGAGAGCTCTTTACGTTCCAATGAATACATATAAGAAGGTATATATAATTAAGCGAAGAACACAATTGATTATGTCTTTAATTAATGGCCTGCAACTTGTCAATTAATGTGCCTTGCCCTACATCAATGCCCTACACAAGAATAATATGTAATTGGAATTGAATTTATCTTAGTTCCGGAAGTGAGTTAGAGATTAGCCAACTCATGCCCACCATAAGAAACCCTGAATATAACAGACTACATCATTTTAATGAAATGATATCTTAGTTTAACATTCACCAAATAAGCCCTTAAGGGTAAAAGAAACGAGTAATGAATGACGAAAGAAACTGTGGAATGAAAAGGCGGAAAGAAATCTGAAACTACCAGCGGTACGATACTGTTTATCACAAACTTACACCATATAGAATGGAATCGAAACAATGGCACTTGGGATCGGAGTTGAGAGTCTCCTATCATTGAGCTTACATACCCTAAGTATGACCGTACAAGTGCTTCCAATTGTTACGTCATGAAGTAAACTTCACGACATTCGGTAGTGTTGCTCACCAGAAGAGATTTGAGGTTATGTGGTTTTGAAAAGTATCTTGTGTATTGTCTCCGATAAGCATATCTGTTTCTATTAGATTAATTCTCTTTTGTCTAGTCTCTTATCATGGACAGCACTGATGTTGGCACTCAACAACGTACATATACTCAATGACCGAAAGTCAATATTCATGGTATGTGGACAGCTGTTAGGTCTTGAAATGTAACTTTTCTAACAAAATAATTTTAAAAAAGTGTTTGATTCAAAACTAGTATTAGTATGAAGATACGAGGTGTTCATCCCTAGATCGGAAAAGCATCTACACATTTGCAAGTGTAAAGACGGAATCAAATCTTATACGATCACCTTTATTCTTTTCCGGTAATTAAAAAAAAATACGTTTGTAGATGTTCCGAAACGCTGTTCGGCTTTTCAAACGTTATACGCAAGGGGCAGATAAACATTTTAGTTTGCTCTTTTCGTGAAATAAGTGTGATATAACGTGTACTACCTTTCCTTCTTCACGGTAGAGGTAAGCAAAATTATCCAACTCCATTCAATTGTCGGTGGTCAAGGCTGTGGTCAACACTTCACATATTAAAAAAGAGACTGCCACAGGTATCATACACTATTCAGACAGGTTGGATGTATCTCTCTCTGTTTCTCTCTTTCATGTGATTTAGGCAAAATAGCACTTAACATACCTTTTCCGCTGCGTTGTTATGTAAGACGAGGCTTACTTTAAAGAACCATCCAAATAGTACTCGAACAATTGCCCTTCCCTAGATTTTGGAGAGGGATTTTGTTAGTCGAAAAACATGTCAAAGCATATAGATTTGAATACTCATCTACTATAGCATTTAATAAATTTACTTATTGTTAATTGTTTCACATGTAGTGTATTATGGGCAATATGACATATATATATTCGTGACTTTGTGTCCGTCTTTTGGCTTTCACCGTTGGAAAAAAAAAACTGCATTATTTTCTGAAAGAATATAAGTCGATAATTAGTTGTGATTATATTGAATCAGCGTTGAACAATTGCTTCACAGTATTTGGTCAATACTGGGAATTTGTTCCCACGAACTGGTGTTCGTAGTCTGGACTACAGTCTCCAAAGGCACGGTGACTCCGGGGTGATAATTGAGATACACTATGCACTTGAAAAACTACTGAAGCACTGCGTGCGTTCTTCATAGCAATGCATTGGTTGTTGTTAGCTAAGGAAAACCATTGTTATGTGGATATTGTAGAGTGACTAGACGTACTGATTTTCACATTACAGTACTGTTTTTTTAAAGAGCTGTCCTGCGTGTTGCGATAACGCCTAGAAAATCGAAAATGCCCTTCTTTTTTAAAATGTCCTGAGTTATAGTAACTCATTTGCAATATTTTAATGTTTCATTCTTTATTCACATTCATTCATTGAAATACACGCACTCTTTCCCTGAATGATGAACCGCTGTGTTTTATAACACTCGTTGAAAGATTAGGAAAGCAGAACAATCAACAAACCACTATTTTGCAATACGTTGTTTTTACTGAGAAGTAGAGCAACCCAAAAGCATAATAGACGAGGAGCCATACATAGGTCCTGTTGGAAAGTTTGACTTCAGAGAATTTCTCTTCAGATATTTGTTATACAGTTGAAATGCATGATTTTTGGCTTGGGTACGTTGTTCCAGTACCGTCCGTTGTTTCAAAATGGCCGCCAAATCTAATATGGCGACCAGATTTCACATGTTTCAAATAATAAAACAGAAAACTCATATATTTTTTAAAAAATACTTAATTTTTTATTGTAACTTTTTCTACATAAAATTAGCTTTCCAAAGACATATAGAACGTCAGTGTTCAAATTAAACTTTTGGATTGGGGGGTGCTTGTGCTTATTAGTATAATAGATATAAATTAAAATGTAATGTATCTTATAATCTCTTTTTGTTTCGTTCGTTCTCTTCAGATATTTGTTAGACAGTTGAAATACATGATTTTTGGCTTGGGTACGTTGTTCCAGTACCGTCAGTTTTCTTCAAAATGGCCGCCAAATCCAATATGACGGCCAGATTTGACATGTTTCAAATAATAAAACAGAAAACTCATATATTTTTTTAAAAATACTTAATTTTTTATTGTAACTTTTTCTACATAAAATTAGCTTTCCAAAGACATATAGAACGTCAGTGTTCGAAGTAAACTTTTGCATTGGGGGTGCTTGTGCTTATTAGTATAATATACATAAATTAAAATGTAATGTATCTTATAATCTCTTTTTGTTTCGTTTGTTTCAGATAAACAGTAAATCAACATGGAAGGAGTTTCACTGAAGCGATCACCTTGTAAAAGACGGCGCTCTGATTCTTTAGAGGGATCGTCATGTGTCGTGTGGCACCGCTATGTTCGTGGAAAACCTCTGTATGGAACTGCCAACGGACGCAAGAAATTGAACGAAGCTTCCCTTAAATGTAGTGACAATATATTTAAAAGCATTACAGAAGAAGATCGTTGTAGGGTCGTTTATCATATGCAATGATATAAAACTTACATCCTAAAAGCAAAACGTATTAAGAAGACATGCGATGAAGTTGATGTAGAAAATGTAGGTGATTTGCACCAAACGGGGCGAAAACGACGCTCGAATAGGCAT
Source organism: Thermobia domestica (assembly GCF_964235325.1). Taxonomy (NCBI): domain Eukaryota; kingdom Metazoa; phylum Arthropoda; class Insecta; order Zygentoma; family Lepismatidae; genus Thermobia; species Thermobia domestica. The sequence goes on along the minus strand of NC_137462.1, from coordinate 139,577,814 downwards.
TCAGGCTCTCTTTCCGCTGACCGGTGTGTTATTTGCAACTACAAGTCCTACAAACGCGACACAAAACTCTATCGAATATGTGAAAAGGATCGAGCTAGTGTCTTTTCGTCTGCCACTCGACTCCTAAAGAACGATGTTTATTACCGAACCAGTACTTTCATGGATGAAAACAGTGTTTTTGCGGCTGACATTATGTATCACGCGGTGTGTATGAGTGGTTATCTGTCAAAATATGTTCATGCTCAGAAACAAGTCAAAGCAGAAACTGAACAATCTAATAACGTCGATGTGGCTTTTGAACTACTACTTCAAAAATTAGATTTTCCCACAAAAGGCTACAGCTTAAGTGAAATGTGCTCTTCCATGAACACTGAATGCAATCTTTCCTCTCCTGTGACTAATAAGGAGCTGAAACACATGCTTATTAAAAAATTTGGCGATCAAATCATGTTTTCGTATCCCAAAGAGAGAAATTTGTCGCAACTTGTGTTTTCATCAAACGCTAATATTTCATCTGTTGTAGACAAAATCAGAGCTAATGAACCTGTAGTAAATGCCACCAAGTTACTACGTAACGAGTGCTTACAGTTTACCTTTGATCTGGATAACAAGTTTGGTGATGAACGTGATCTCGAAGCTTCATTCAGTAAATACACAGATAACCGTCCACCTTTGTAGGACCAATTCTTGAGTGTGCTAATTCCAAAAGAAAAGAGTGCAGATGATGTTCAAAGAAAATGCGACGCCATTTTTCAGATAATCTTTTATCTGGTTCATGGTGGGAAGAAAAAGACTCCGCTGCATGTAAGCAACGCACAAGCAATTCACGATGCTTGCAGATCCAAGTCCCTTATTACTGCTTTCAACCACCTCGGTCTGTGTGTCAGCTATGACACTGTGCAGAGACAGGACCATTCCCTTGCATGGAGAACTGTATCACTTGCAGAAGGCCACAGATTGCCGTGACCACTAGTAATTCGTGCGAACCGGCCCATTAGAGCAGAGATGGATAACTTTGACCTGGAAGAAAACATACCATCTGGGATTGGGGGAACACACGACACTGTTCTAGTTCTTTTCCAGGATAGTGCCACTTTGGACAAAGACTTTGCTTTACCAAACATGACACTAGACAGTTTTGAGTTCGATAAACGGAGGAAAACATTTGATAACATTCTAGAGTGCCAAAAGTTAGTAAAATTCATTACACCTAAAACAAGAAGTTGTATTGGGCAGGATTACATTACAAGTGAAACGGTCGTCAGTGTTGAAGAATCCGTTCGAACTGCGATTATTGATCGAATCTGGTATTTGACTAAATACTTCCAACAGCTTCCTATTGAGTCTGAAGAAGAGTTTCCTGCAGACAAGCAAATACCTTCCTGGAGTTCCTTTAATTCTATTGTGACGAGTAAACAGTTGCCAAAGACGAATGTTGCATATACTCCTATTCTGCCTCATCCAGCCACTGATGTCTCATCCACTTATACAACAATGCTGAATTTTCAAAACGCGATGTGCCAAGTTCAGATTAATGAGGGTTCTCTATGGTGCGACGAAGGAGTGTATCGAATTGCACGGGAAATACAGTTGTGGGAGCCAACAAAATTTTCAAACATATTTATCGGTTTAGGATCCTTTCATATGTGTAAAGTAATAATAAATTGCATTGGGCAATTTCTGGAAAATAGTGGAGTAGAGGAAGTGTTGATCGAAACAGAAACATTTGGTCCGAAAATAGTCGAGAGCAGCCTTAATGGTAACAGGCTGTTCGAGGACTATTTTTATTTTCCGAAGCAATACAACGCCTTCAGTTCGAACAGTTTTTCAATACTCCTGAAGGGCATAAACATTTAGAGATACGCGAGTTGTTTCGAACGCTGCAGGAAGCTTGCATAAAGGGAGACGATCAGAAAGCAAGTGCTGAGGTAAAATACGTGGAGTCCAATACTCACGAATTCGACAAATGTTTTCAATCATTTCTCAACGAAGGAAATGCAAAGTCAGTGATGTTCAAGTACAGGAAAACATTCCTTAATGAAATATTCCCTATTCTTCGTGACATTATTCGTGCTGACGGGAAGGCAATTGGAAACTGCATCTCTCAACAGTTCGAAGAGCACTGCCTCTTTTTTTTGCATTCGGAAAAATCAATTACGCAAGATGGGGCTCTCTGTACTTTGAAGATTGCATGAAACTTGAGTTTAGTCACCCCAGCGTTTATTCACAGTTCCTTGCTGGTGGTTTCGTTGTGCAGCGTGGAGATCGTAAGTTTAGCAGCGTTGCCATGGATCAAGCTTTAGAGCAACTGTACAACAAGCCTGCAAAAGATCACCGTGGGATTATCGGAATAACGCGAAGAAAACAATCTGTAGCACAGCGTGACCTCATAAAGCATGAAAAATAGTACATACATCAGTTCCACCAAAAGATGTGCGGTCTCCTCGAAGAGTCGGAGTACACTGTGCATCACGAATTTTCTTCATCAATTACCAAAAGGGATGAAGCAAACATAAAAAGCATCATGAAATTCATCAGTGAACATGGAAATCCATTTGACTTGAAGCTAAATGGTATATTTAATATCATCACTGGGAAGCACTTTGAAGAGGATGATCAGCACTATAGATTAAATTGCGTTTCACACGGCGAGAAAGAGTATGACTCTTTTAAACGTGAACGTTTCGTTGATAAGACCAAAAGGCTATTAGATCCTCTTCCAAGGCTGAAGAAAGTTATACCAAAGAAGTTGCAGGAACCAATGAGTGTTGAGAAAGAAACTGCTGAGGCACTCCGTACTATTGATGTTGCTCGGGAAAGAGAATACCCTATCGATAAGTTACTATGTTGGGAGCTGACATCGACTTCATTCTTTCTAACAAAAGATGGCTTTCTTCAAAAACCTAATAAGTCGGATCTCGTTCATGAGCTGGAAAGAGAACTTAAGGAATGTAATATTTCTCTTCTTCCACCTTCAAGCTTAAAGACTGCAACTGTGTTTGACTTCATGCTGCATGCTAGAGTAATTTCTTAAGTCAAAACATCAATGAAAACATTTGGAGATTTTGCACATTTAATTTTACAGCGTATTCAAGCTATTTCCAGTTGTTCTTCTCGAATAGATATTGTCTTTGACGTTTATAATGAAAACAGTGTCAAGTCTTCGGAACGTTGTCGAAGAGCAAAAGTAGATCCCATAGATGACTATTTCAGGGTCAAAAACTCCTCTTCCAAAGAATATGGAAGCATTCTGGGCATCGGCAACAAATAAACTTAGATTCCAGCAATTTTTCGTGGAATATATGCGATCGACAGCCTGACAGAGAGATATACATCGGTGGATTTGGTGAGCATGGAGAAAAAGTGAGGTTATGAATCGTAACGAATTCATTGAAATTGCCGACCTTTCGTCACAACTTGAAGAAGCAGATGAACGATTATTTCTTCACATTCAGCACGCTGTAACTGACACAGGTGTTAAAAGAGTAGTGCTAGCTTCATCTGATGCTGATGTTTTTATCTGCGCAGTGTATTACTTTCTAAACACTTTTAGGAGCAATGGTTTGAGCGAACTTTGGGTTCTGTGCGGAAAAGGAAACACTTCACGTTATGTCCCCGTTCACGTCTTTGGCGATGTTCTGGACTACAAAGTTATTGAAATCCTTCCCGCTGTTCATGCATTAACAGGGTGTGACACAAGCAGTAAAATAGGAAGTAAACGTTCAGCTCTGAATTGTGCCAAGCATAGCCCACAACTTTTAACACAGTTCGGGAAAACTGAATTGTCAGACAATATGATGGACGACGCAGAGAAATTTCTTTCTCAAGTCTTATCACCGGAATTCACCTCAATAAATGCTCTCCGCATTTATCAGTACAACAGAATGAAGAGACTTGATTTCACTAAATTAGCTCCAACATCTTCAAGTTTACGACTGCACATAAAACGTGCATACTTACAAAGTTATAGTTGGTTTCATATTTTTGACAAGATGCCCAACTTAACTCCAACTGAATACGGTTACGTGCGTAAAGATGATGATATTATCCCAGAAATTATTGAAAGTAGTTTGTCAGATGATTTTCCTCATCCATGCCACTGTAAAAAGTGTGCTAGAGAAAATACCTGTGTTTGTCGAGCTCACAAAATTACCTCTTGTAGGTTCTGTACCTGTGGGAGAAACATTCATTGTCGCAATCAGTATGAATGAAAGTGACGTGCTGCGATGAACGCTTGAATCTTATTATTTTATACCTGAATAATCATTGTGATAATTATATCAACACATGTACACTGTTTCTTTGTGATGATGTGAAAGTAGTAGTGTGTAAGTTATGTTAATGTGAAATTAAGAAACCGGCTGAAAGAAATTTACTTTCGTTTTTATTATGTTTGGTGCAGAATGTTTTGTGGGTACTTATCCTAAATAATATGAAAATGGACCTAAAGTGCAAGCGACATCAACATAGTCTAGAGCCCATAGGTCCTTATTGAAAGTTCTTGTATAGGAATTTCTCTTGAAATCAATGCTACTGAGTCCTTTCATCAAAAGCATCATTTCACATTTTCGAAAGAAAACACGTTTTTATTTCATTGTTTCACACATGTCAGTTCTGACCGCCATATTGGATTTAGCGGTCATTTTGAAAAAAAATAACTGACAGACTGGAACAACGTACCCAAGCCAAAAATCATACATTTCAACTGTCTAACAAATATCTGAAGAGAACGAACGAAACAAAAAGAGATTATAAGATACATTACATTTTAATTTATATCTATTATACTAATAAGCACAAGCACCCCCAATCCAAAAGTTTAATTCGAACACTAACGTTCTATATGTCTTTGGAAAGCTAATTTTATGTAGAAACAGTTACAGTAAAAAAATTAACGTATTTTTTAAAATATATATATATATATATATATATATATATATATATATATATATATATATATATATATGAGTTTTCTGTTTTATTATTTGAAACATGTGAAATCTGGTCGCCATATTAGATTTGGCGGCCATTTTGAAACAACGGACGGTACTGGAACAACGTACCCAAGCCAAAAATCATGCATTTCAACTGTGTAACAAATATCTGAAGAGACATTCTCTGAAGTCAAACTTTCCAACAGGACCTATGTACGGCCTCTAGACTATAAGAAGCACAACAGCCATTTGCACATAGGTTGGTACCTTGAACATAGTTGTGGTTATCTAAGGGTCCAGAAGTAACTAATTTTTAAAGCATAATTTTAGAAAATAAAGCATAAAGCATAATTTAAAATATATAACAATTTTTGTAAAATTTTGTTAAATGCAAGTTTAACATACTGCATTAATATTTTTAAAACCAATATTTACAATGCTAAATCATTGAGAACATAAGAGTGCAACAATGAAAAGCTTATTTTTATTTCTGTAAACTTTTCGGCGTAAACCTTTCCGCCAACAACGAATAGTACATAAGAACTCCACACTATATTGTTGTGTACTTCTCGAACTTAAGGTGGATCACCACGCGGAAGTCAGTACATATTTTAGCGCATTCACTTAACTACTGCGCAATTAAACGTTACATATTATCAGGGCCGCCCACAGGGTGGATGTATGGCGCAAACTGCGCCATTGAGAAAATTTTGGGGGGGGATTTTACTCTACTTTCGAACTAGCAATTTTACTGTCGGAATAGCATTAAAACACGATTTTGAGAAGCTAATTTTCAAAAATTTTCCGGGGTGAACCCCCGTACCCCCTGCTTCGATACTCGATGAATGAAGTACCTCGCAAGTAGCCGCATGAAAGGAAAGGTTGGTTCGTTTTAAGAGAGAAGGGCCGCCCACAGGAGGGATGAATGGCGCAAGTTGTGCCATTGAGAAAAAAATTGGGGGGAACAAAAAAATTGGGGAAGAATTTTACTCTAATGTCGAATAAGTAATTTTGCTGTCCTCAGAATAACATTGGAACACGATGCGATTTTTTTTTAAATCTCGAGAATGAATCCCCCTACCCCCTGCTTAGAAACTCTATGAATGAAGTAGCGCGCAAGTTGCTATATGAAAGGATGGCGCCAAGTTCTGGTGAACAACAGTTACAAACACTCAAGGAATCACTTTCAAATTTAGATTTGAAACTTGCCTATGTTGTCTGTTGAAAATTATAAAGTAGTTTGACATAATGGTGAGCTAGTGGTAACCATACAGACAACACCCAAGTTTCAAATCTAAATTTGAAATGATCCAGTGAGTGTTTGTAACTGTTATCCACTAGAACTTGGCGCCTATTTTTGTGATTTCAATTCTTTCTAAAGCCACTCGTATTTGGCTCTTATACAGGAATGTTTTTTGTTGGATATCACTTCTTTTTGTAGGCTAATTTCGAGGATAACATTTTCTTTTGGTATCAAACTCAATAACTTGTAACTTGCGTCTTACTTTTCATGTACAAGGGAATTATATCAATATTTTGTAAAGAAAAAAATAATACTACTAATTGTAAAAAAAGAATCCCTGTGCCATACACAATGTGTAGAAGTTTTTATACCCTTCAATATCCTTATAGAACATATTTAGTATTGTACACTACCAAGACTACTAATAAAAGTAATGCCATTTTTATAATTACTACTGCCCCTACTACTACTACAAGCATTCTATAATACTACTACAGGAAATAAAAACAACAAAAATATCAATTATTAGTACTATAAAAACTACTGCTACACTGGGTAATTGTTTTTAGAGGACTTGAGTTTTGAGGAGGGAGAAATTATTAGTTTTGGGGGGAATGCGCCATCAGCTTTGGGGGGGATGGGCACCCCTGCATATTATAAATATTGTGCTATAAGATAAAGTTATGTTTCAGCTACAACACAAGACACTGATTCGTTTGGTTGCGTCTTCTGATATCGAAAAATGTAACAAATAAAAGAAAATATTTGATTCGTTTACAATGAGCACACAAAATGTCACTTACTGTTAGATCTTACTGGAAGTGCTCAATTTTATGAAAAGTTTATTTGAATGTGTAAAATACTTTAAAGTAACGATCCTAACGATATATTCTTTGATTGTTTTTCTTGTTATGTTTCCCATTTTATTAGGAGAAACTTGCGCAGAACGCCATAATGCGTTGTTGCCAAATTTGTACGTTTAATTTATGGATTATAGCGTTGCAGTTCGAGAAGCGGAACTTAGTTGTGAATTCCGGTATGGGTCGAAAACTAATTTCTCCAGTAAATATTCAAGCAGAATTCCATGATTACTTCCTTTATTATGTGGCATAAGTAAATACTCAACACTACCTGGCAACGTCACACTATTTAAGCAGCGTTTAGCATAGCACCCAGAACATCTAGTGATCCACCTTAAGCATTTTCTGTACTTTTACTTTCCCTTTCTGTATGTATGCACCTCTAAGGCGAACACAAGTGATAAAAAACAGACTCGAGTAAAACCTACTGTATGTCTTTACAGTACATTAAATGGAAAGTTCATTAACTCGAGAAGGCCCAGGGGGTGCCTCAGAGGCACCCTGGTCAATTTTTAGTGCCATTATTTTTAATAGATATTTCCTCCCGTGTCCTGCGCTCTAGAATTATTCTATCTCTTTGAAATATACACTCTGATTACGTTTCCTAAGCATTTTTTTTAACTTTACCTCAGAAAAAATAGCGTTATTTTTTATATTAACGTAAAGGCCCAAGGGGTGCCTCTGAGGCTCCTATTGAAGTATGTACTTTTCTAATTATTTGATAAAGTTCATTGTTTATTACCATTGACAAATGATTTCATAGCAAAGTAGTGACTAGCCTTTCGTATTAATGACGGAAGATACAAATGGTCACGGTGAGTTGAGGTAGCTTGTATATGCAGCAGGGAGCCTCAGAGGGTAAAATTAAGGGTAAAATTAGCGTGGGCTTTCTCGGGTTAAATATGAAAGAAACTGGTTGCATAAAATATTAATAGATAGATCAAGATATTTAGAATATTTAATGTATAGTAAATATTATACATTATACACGATTAATGTAAAACAAAGACTGAAATTAACAATAAAGCATAATTAAACAAATAATAAAGCACAATGTGAGTTGCTCTACTGAGAAGGACTTGTTGAGATATTGTTAAGGTAGGAAAGATTTCTACTTTGTGTTACGACAGTGATGCTAACAAGGTAAGTACAAGTTTCCTCGTGCCGGTCTAAATTTTCTCCGATTCTTAAAATAATCTCACTTTCCGAAAATCGATTTTAAGAAAATCTTTAACCCTATACGAAATTTCATCCTACGTCATAAAAATAAACCATTATTTGCCGTTCATCAAAACATTTGGAGTTATGTTGAATTCCTTCAATCCTTTTGTTCAGTGCTTTTCTTTCTAACGAAAATGAATGATTAACTTAAGGTTAACGTTAAATGAAATAAAGACATGCGTACTGCCGACGCAGTAAACTATCATATACTATTATAGTTGTATCCTACTTTTCGCTTGTCTGAATCTGGTCATCCTAGGATATTGCGAAGTAGAGTTCTTTCACTTTGTTGCTTATACACTACTCACTTTTACCGATACTGACTTCCAAGGACACTCTTGTAACACTCCTCTACAAAAGATAGTAAAGATTCGCGTATGCAATCACTCATTTTTGTTTTAAGAAGTTGTGGAAGTTTGAGCTCCATAATTTTGTTCAACTATAAACTGAATTACTTTGCAAATACATTCACACGCACATACACACACACAAAAGAAATGTACATTTTATTTGTTAGTTTATTTATTTACAGTTGTCGTCTTGTGATCCAGGGTTCCCAATCTGATCACATAGGAAAGTATTCGTAAATTTAAATTTTTTGTTTGTTTGTTTTGTTTGTGTTGTAGTTTAGCAGTTTAGAGTAGCTATTTCTTCACCATAGAGTGTCGAGGACTTAGAGTTTGAAGGATTAATTTAAGTTTAACGTCTTCCAAACTATACAATGCATAGGCATATCTATGTTGGTCTGTCTGTTCGTCCATCTATCGACAGCTATTAGAACAAAATCAGTAAGATATATCGAGGAAAAGAGGTGCATTTCGCCAGCCCCCCCACCTTGGAGTTTCGAAACAAAACCTATGCCAATCGTTTGTGCTACGTTTGTGCCGGAATGTAACGCAAAAATTTTCGTTTGTACCACTTCCGGTACGAAATTGTAAGGGTTTTGAAGTGGGGGCTGGGGAAACGGCAGCCCCCCACCTAGGAATTTCAAAGCAAAATTTATGTCAATCGTTTGTGCTAGGTTTGTGCCGGAATGTACCGCAAAAATTTTCGTTTGTACCACTTCCGGTATGAAGTTATAAGGTTTTAAAATGGGGGGGGCTGGAGCAGCGGGAGCCTCCAAACTTGGAATTTGGAAACAAAACCTATGGCAATCGTTTGTGCTACGTTTGTGCCGGAATGTAACGCAAAAATTTTCGTTTGTACCACTTCCGGTACGAAATTGTAAGGGTTTTGAAGTGGGGGCTGGGGAAACGGCAGCCCCCCACCTAGGAATTTCAAAGCAAAATTTATGTCAATCGTTTGTGCTAGGTTTGTGCCGGAATGTACCGCAAAAATTTTCGTTTGTACCACTTCCGGTACGAAGTTATAAGGGTTTAAAAGTGGGGGCTGGGGAAACGGCAGCTCCCCACCTAAAAATTTCAAAACAAAACCTATGGCAATCGTTTGTGCTACGTTTGTGCCGGAATGTACCGCAAAAATTTTCGTTTATACCACTTCCGGTACGAAGTTATAAGGGTTTTAAAGTGGGGGACTGGAGAAATGGCAGACTCGAACCTTGGAATTTCGAAACAAAACCTATGCCAATCGTTTGTGCTACGTTTGTGCCGGAATGTACCGCAAACATTTTCGTTTGTACCACTTCCGGTACGAAGTTTTAGGAGTTTTAATGTGGGACTGGGAAAAAGGCAACCCCCTACCTTGGAATTTCGAAACAAAACCTATGCCAATCGTTTGTGGTACGTTTGTGGCGGAATTTACCGCAAAAAGTTTCGTTTGTACCACTTCCGGTACGAAGTTATAAGGGTTTTAATGTGGGGGCTGGAGAAACGGCAGCCTCCAAACTTGGAATTTGGAAACAAAACCTATGGCAATCGTTTGTGTTACGTTTGTGCCGGAATGTACCGCAAAAATTTTCGTTTGTACCACTTCCGGTACGAAGTTATTACGGTTTTAAATTGAATGCCTGGAGAAACGGCTGCCTCGAAACTTGGAATTTCGAAACAAAACCTATGGCAATCGTTTGTGCTACGTTTGTGCTGGAATGTACCGCAAAAATTTTCGTTTGTACCACTTCCGGTACGAAGTTATAAGGGTTTTAAAGTGGGGGACTGGAGAAACGGCAACCCCCTACCTTGGAATTTCGAAACAAAACCTATGCCAATCGTTTGTGCTACGTTTGTGCCGGAATATACCGCAAAAATTTTCGTTTGTACCACTTCCGGTACGAAGTTATAAGTCATTTAAAGTGGGGGGGGGGGGCTGGAGAGACGGCAGCCTCCAAACTTGGAATTTCGGACAAAACCTATGGCAATCGTTTGTGCTACGTTTGTGCCGGAATGTACCGCAAAAATTTTCGTTTGTACCACTTCCGGTACGAAGTTATAATAATTTTAAAGTGGGGGGCAAACTTCAGAAACATCAAATTCAATACAAATAGAGATAGAAACATTGAGTTAACGGGAATCGTTAGTGCACTTATAAGCACTAAGCACTAACGTTAGTGCTATCATATTTTGGGATTTATTCAAGATTTTTGGTGGGGGGGCCAACTTCAGAAATATCAAATTGTATACAAATAAAGGTAGAAACATAGTGTTAACAGCAATCATTAGTGCACTTAAACGCACTAAGCACTAACGTTAGCGCTACTATATTTTGAGATTTATTCAAAAAATTTGGTGGGGTGGTCAACTTCAGAAATATCAAATTCTATACAAATAGGGATAGAAACATGAGGTTAATGGCAAACGTTAGTGCATCGTTAGTGCAGTTAAACGTACTAAGCACTATCGTTGGTGCTACCATATTTTGGAATTCATTCAAGATTTTCGGTGAAATGGGCAACTTCAGTAATTTCAGATTCTATACAAATAGAGATAGGAACATATAGTTAACGGCAATCGTTAGTGCATCGTTAGTGCACTTAAAATACTAAACACTGACGTTAGTGCTACAATATTTTGGGATTTATTCAAGATTTTAGATGGGGGCCAACTTCAGAAATATCAAATTCTATACAAATAGAGGTAGAAACATACAGTTAAAGACAATCGTTATTGCATCGTTAGTGCACTTAAATGCACTAAGCATTAAGGTTAGCATTACCATATTTTGGGATTTATTCAAGATTTCTGGTGGGACCAACTTAAGAAATATCAAATTTCATACAAACATTTAGTGCTTTCTAGATGCACTAACGATACACTAATGAATGGCATTAATTTTTTGTTAGTGCTTGAAGTTGACGCAAGTTCACCGTGCCCTCCAAAGATATTGTACCTGTAGCACCTACACTAATGAAGTACTAACGTTAGGAGTTGGTGCACTAAGAACCACTAACAATTGCACTAGAAGATATCATTAGTGCTTTTGAATATGGCGGAAATTTGATGCAATTAAAAATTCCCAATAAATGTCTTATAGGAGTTTAGTGACATGTAATTGTCCATAACTACACTAATATTGAAGGAAAAACGAAACTGTTAGTGTTTTCTAGAAGCACTAACGATGCACTAACGATTGCACTAGAATAGATCATTAGTACTCTTGAATTTGACGGAAATTTGACGCAATGAAAAATTTCCCATAAATTTATTATGTGTTTCGTTACATGTAATTGGCCATAAGTAAACTAATATTGAAGTTCTAACTAAATTGTTAGTGTTTTCCAGAAGCACTACCAATGCACTAACGAATGGCACTAAGTTTTAGTTAGTGCTTAAAGTGGGGACGCTAAGTTCACTCTGGCCTCAAAAGGTATTTTAATTGTAGCACATTTACTAATGAAGCACTAACCTTAGGTGTAGATGCGCTAAGAAGCACTAACAATTCACTATTGATCGCTCTAGAAGAGATCATTAGTGATTTTGAATTTGGCGGAAATTTGATTCAATGAAAAATTTGCCTAAATTTCTTGTGAGTCTCGTGATATGTAATTGGCCATAACTACACTAATAGTGAAACACTAACGAAATTGTTAGTGCTTTATAGAAGCACTAACGAATTGGACTATTTTTTCCGTTAGTGCTTAAAGTGTCGGTGCGAAATTCACGCTGACTTCTCAATAGGTTTTTTTACTTGTAACACCTACACTAATGAAGCACTAACGTTAGGTGTTTGTGCTCTAAGAAGCAATTACGATGCACTAACAATTGCACTAACAGAGGTAATTAGTGCTTTTGAATGAGATGGAAATTTGATACAATGAATAATTCCCCATGTGTTTCTTATGGGAGTTTTGAGACATATAATTGGCCATTTCTACACTAATGGTGAAACACTAACGAAACTACTTGTATCTTCTAGAAGTACTAACAATGCACTAACGTATAAAACTAATTTTTTCGTTAGTGCTTGTAGTGGGGGCTAAGTTCACGATAAATTCGAAAGTTTTCTTTCCTTGTAATATTAGTGCTTCCTAGTGCACCAACACCTAAGTTTCGTGCTTCATTAGTGTAGGTGCTACAAGTAAGAAACCTTTGCGGGCCAGCGTGAACTTGGTTCCCACTTCAAGCAGTAACGAAAAATAAGTCCATTCGTTAATGTATCGTTAGCGCTTCTGCAAAACACTCATAGTTCCGTTAATGCTTAACTATTGATGTAGATATGGCCAATTATATGCCACAAAAATCCCATAAGAGATTCATGTGGAATTTTTCATTGCGTCAAATTTCCGCCAAAATCAAAAGCACTAATGACCTCTTCTACTGAAATCGTTAGTGTTTCTTAGTGCATTAACACCTAACGTTAGTTCTTCATTAAAGTAGGTCCTACAAGTAAAAAAACCTTTGGAAGCTTTCATGAACTTGGCGCCCCACTTCAACCAATAACGAAAAAATTAGAGCTGTTTTTGTTAGTGCTTCACTATTAGTGTAGTTATGGCCAGTTACATCTCAGGAAACTCACATAAGAAATTTAAGGGGAGTTTCTCACTGTGTCAAATTTCTGCCAAATTAAAAAGCACTAATGATCATTTCCAGTACAATCCTTAGTGCATCGTTAGTGCTTCTTCGTGCACCAACCCCTAACGTTAGTGCTTAATTAGTGTAGGTGCTACAAGTAAAATATCTTTGGTGGTCAGCGTGAATTTGCGCCCTCTTCAAGCACTAACAAAGTAATTAGTGCATTCGTTACTGATTCCTGAAAATACTGACACTTCGTATGGAATTTGATATTTCAGAAGTTGCCCCCCACCAAAAATTTTGAATAAATTTCAAAATGTGGTAACACTAACGTTAGTGCTTAGTGCATTTAAGTGCACTAATCACGCTCTAACGATTGCCGTTAACTCCATGTTTCTACCTCTATTTGTATAAAATTTGATATTTTTGAAGTTGGCCCCCACCAAAGATCTTGAATAAATCCCAAAATATGGTAGCACTAATGTTAGTGCTTGTTGCGTTTAAGTGCACTAACAATGCACTAACGATTACCGTCAACCCCATGTTTATACCTCTATTTGTATAGAATTTGATATTTCTGAAGTTGCCCCCCCCCCACCGAAAATCTTGAATAATCCCAAAATATGGTAGCACTTACGGTAGTGCTTAGTGTGTTTAAGTGCACTAACGATGCACTAACGATGCGCTAAGTTTAGTGAAAATCTGTCTGCATAAAGATGGGAGGGGGGCTAACTTCATATGAAGTAGGTCCCAAACCAAAATCTTCAATATCTCGTAAACGCTGATAGCACTAACGTTAGTTCTAAATGCACTAACGTGCACTAACGATGCATTAACGATGTGCAACGTTTGGTGTGATTTGGGAGAGGTGGGGGGCCAACTTCAGGCACGTAATTTTTTTTTGCGGTACATTCCGGTAAAAACGTAGCACAAACGATTGGCATAGGTTTTGTTTCGAAATTCCAAGTTTGGAGGCTGCCGTTTCTCCAGCCCCCCCACTTTAAAACCCTTATAACTTCGTACCGGAAGTGGTAAAAACGAAAATGTTTACGGTACATTCCGGCACAAACGTAGCACAAACGATTGGCATAGGTTTTGTTTCGAAATTCCAAGTTTGGAGGCTGCCGTTTCTCCAGCCCCCCCCACTTTAAAACCCTTATAACTTCCTACCGGAAGTGGTACAAACGAAAATTTTTGCGGTACATTCCGGCACAAACGTAGCACAAACGATTGGCATAGGTTTTGTTACGAAATTCCAAGGTAGGAGTTTCCGTTTCTCCAGCCACCCACTTTAAAACCCTTATAACTTCGTACCGAAAGTGGTACAAACAAAAATTTTTGCGGTACATTCCGGCACAAACGTAGCACAAACGATTGCCATAGGTTTTGTTTCGAAATTCCAAGTTTGGAGGCTGCCGCTTCTCCAGCCCCCCACTTCAAAACCCTTATAACTTCGTACCGGAAGTGGTACAAACGAAAATTTTTGCGGTACATTCCGGCACAAACGATTGGCATAGTTTTTGTTTCGAAATTCCAAGGTTGGAGGCTTCCGTTTCTCCAACCCCTCCACTTTGAAACCCTTATAACTTCATACCGGAAGTGGTACAAACGAAAATTTTTGCGGTACATTCCGGCACAAACGTAGCACAAACGATTGCCATAGGTTTTGTTTGGAAATTCCAAGTTTGGAGGCTGCCGCTCCTCTAGCGCCCCCACTATAAAACCCTTATAACTTCATACCGGAAGTGGTACAAACGAAAATTTTTGCGGTACATTCCGGCACAAACGTAGCACAAACGATTGCCATAGGTTTTGTTCCGAAATTCCAAGTTTGGAGGCTGCCGCTTCTCCAGCCCCCCCATTTTAAAACCTTATAACTTCATACCGGAAGTGGTACAAACGAAAATATTTGCGGTACATTCCGGCACAAACGTAGCACAAACGATTGTCATAGGTTTTGTTTTGAAATTTTTAGGTGGGGGGCTGCCGTTTCCTCAGCCCCCACTTCAAAACCCTTATAACTTCCTACCGGAAGTGGTACAAACGAAAATTTTTGCGGTACATTGCGGCACAAACGTAGCACAAACGATTGGCATAGGTTTTCTTTTGAAATTCCTAGGTGGGGGCTGCCGTTTCCCCAGCCCCCCACTTCAAAACCCTTATAACTGCGTACCGGAAGTGGTACAAACAAAAATTTTTGCGGTATATTCCGGCACAAACGTAGCACAAACGATTGCCATAGTTTTTGTTTCGAAATTCCAAGTTTGGAGGCTGCCGTTTCTCCAGCCCCCCACTTTAGAACCCTCATAAGTTCGTACCGGAAGTGGTACAAACGAAAATGTTTACGGAACATTCCGGCACAAACGTAGCACAAACGATTGGCATAGGTTTTGTTTCGAAATTCCGAGTTTGGAGGCTGCCGTTTCTCCAGCCCCCCCACTTTAAAGCCCTTATAACTTCGTACCGGAAGTGGTACAAACGAATTTTTTTGCGGTATATTCCGGCACAAACGTAGCACAAACAATTGGCATAGGTTTTGTTTCGAAATTCCAAGGTAGGAGTTCCCGTTTCTCCAGCCCCCCCACTTTGAAACCCTTATAACTTCTTACCGAAAGTGGTACAAACGAAAATTTTTGCGGTACATTCCGGCACAAACGATTGGCATAGGTTTTGTTTTGAAATTTTTAGGTGGGGGGCTGCCCTTTCCCCTGCCCCCACTTTCAAACCCTTATAACTTCGTACCGGAAGTGGTACAAACGAAAATTTTTGGGGTACATTCAGGCAAAAGCCTAGCACAAACGATTGACATAAATTTTGCTTTGAAATTTTTAGGTGGGTGGGCTGCCGTTTCCCCAGCCCGCCACTTCAAAACCTTTACAATTTCGTACCGGAAGTGGTACAACCGAAAATTTTTGGGGTACATTCCGGCACAAACGTAGCACAAACGATTAGCATAGTTTTTGTTTCGAAATTCCAAGGTTGCAGGCTTCCGTTTCTGCAGCCCCTCCACTTCAAAACGATTATAACTTCGTACCGGAAGTGGTACAAACGAAAATTTTTGCGGTACATTTTTGCACAAACGTAGCACAAACGATTGGCATAGGTTTTCTTTTGAAATTCCTAGGTGGGGGCCTACCGTTTCCCCAGCCCCCCAGTTTAAAACCCTTATAACTTCGTACCGGAAGTGCTACAAACGTAAATTTTCGCGGTACATTCCGGTACAAACTTAGCACAAACGATTGCCATAGGTTTTGTTTTGAAATTTTTAGGTGGGGAGCTGCCGTTTCCCCAGCCCCCACTTTTAAACTCCTATAACTTCGTACCGGAAGTGGTACAAACGAAAATTTTTGCGGTACATTCCGGCACAAACGTAGCACAAACGATTGGCATATTTTTTGTTTCGAAATTCCAAGTTTGGAGGCTGCCGTTTCTCCAGCCCCCCCACTTTAAAACCCTTATAACTTCGTACCGGAAGTGGTACAAATGAAAATTTTTCCGGCACATTCCGGCACAAACGTAGCATACACGAATGGCATAGGTTTTGTTTCGAAATTCCAAGGTTGGAGGCTGCCGTTTCTCCAGCCCCCCCACTTTGAAACCCATATAACTTCGTACCGGAAGTGGTACAAACGAAAATTTTTGCGGTACATTCCGGCACAAACGTAGCACAAACGATTGGCATATTTTTTGTTTCGAAATTCCAAGTTTGGAGGCTGCCGTTTTTCCAGCCCCCCACTTTAAAACCCTTATAACTTCGTACCGGAAGTGGTACAAACGAAAATTTTTGCGGTACATTCCGCCACAAACGTAGCACAAACGATTGGCATAGGTTTTGTTTTGAAATTCCTAGGTGAGGGGCTGCCGTTTCCCGAGCCCCCCACTTCAAAACCCTTACAACTGCGTACCGGAAGTGGTACAAACAAAAATTTTTGCGGTACATTCCGGCACAAACGTAGCACAAACGATTGGCATAGGTTTTGTTTCGAAATTCCGAGTTTGGAGGCTGCCGTTTCTCCAGCCCCCCATTTTAAAACCTTATAACTTCATACCAGAAGTGGTACAACCGAAAATTTTTGCGGTACATTCCGGCACAAACGTAGCACAAACAATTAGCATAGTTTTTGTTTCGAAATTCCAAGGTTGCAGGCTTCTGTTTCTGCAGCCCCTCCACTTCATAACCCTTATAACTTGGTACCGGAAGTGGTACAAACGAAAATTTTTGCGGTACATTCCGGCACAAACGTAGCACAAACGATTGGCATAGGTTTTCTTTTGAATTTCCTAGGTGGGGGCTGCCGTTTCCCCAGCCCCCCACTTCAAAACCCTTATAACTGCGTACCGGAAGTGGTACAAACAAAAATTTTTGCGGTATATTCCGGCACAAACGTAGCACAAACGATTGCCATAGTTTTTGTTTCGAAATTCCAAGTTTGGAGGCTGCCGTTTCTCCAGCCCCCCACTTTAAAACCCTCATAAGTTCGTACCGGAAGTGGTACAAACGAAAATGTTTACGGTACATTCCGGCACAAACGTAGCACAAACGATTGGCATAGGTTTTGTTTCGAAATTCCGAGTTTGGAGGCTGCCGTTTCTCCAGCCCCCCCCACTTTAAAGCCCTTATAACTTCGTACCGGAAGTGGTACAAACGAAATTTTTTGCGGTATATTCCGGCACAAACGTAGCACAAACAATTGGCATAGGTTTTGTTTCGAAATTCCAAGGTAGGAGTTCCCGTTTCTCCAGCCCCCCACTTTGAAACCCTTATAACTTCTTACCGAAAGTGGTACAAACGAAAATTTTTGCGGTACATTCCGGCACAAACGTAGCACAAACGATTGGCATAGGTTTTGTTTTGAAATTTTTAGGTGGGGGGCTGCCCTTTCCCCTGCCCCAACTTTCAAACCCATATAACTTCGTACCGGAAGTGGTACAAACGAAAATTTTTGCGGTACATTCAGGCAAAAGCCTAGCACAAACGATTGACATAAATTTTGCTTTGAAATTTTTAGGTGGGTGGGCTGCCGTTTCCCCAGCCCGCCACTTCAAAGCCTTTACAATTTCGTACCGGAAGTGGTACAACCGAAAATTTTTGGGGTACATTCCGGCACAAACGTAGCACAAACGATTAGCATAGTTTTTGTTTCGAAATTCCAAGGTTGCAGGCTTCCGTTTCTGCAGCCCCTCCACTTCAAAACGATTTTAACTTCGTACCGGAAGTGGTACAAACGAAAATTTTTGCGGTACATTTTTGCACAAACGTAGCACAAACGATTGCCATAGGTTTTGTTTTGAAATTCCTAGGTGGGGGCCTACCGTTTCCCCAGCCCCCCACTTTAAAACCCTTATAACTTCGTACCGGAAGTGCTACAAACGGAAATTTTTGCGGTACATTCCGGCACAAACTTAGCACAAACGATTGCCATAGGTTTTGTTTTGAAATTTTTAGGTGGGGAGCTGCCGTTTCCCCAGCCCCCACTTTTAAACTCTTATAACTTCGTACCGGAAGTGGTACAAACGACAATTTTTGCGGTACATTCCGGCACAAACGTAGCACAAACGATTGGCATATTTTTTGTTTCGAAATTCAAGTTTGGAGGCTGCCGTTTCTCCAGCCCCCCCCCACTTTAAAACCCTTATAACTTCGTACCGGAAGTGGTACAAATGAAAATTTTTCCGGCACATTCCGGCCCAAACGTAGCATACACGAATGGCATAGGTTTTGTTTCGAAATTCCAAGGTTGGAGGCTGCCGTTTCTCCAGCCCCCCCACTTTGAAACCCATATAACTTCGTACCGGAAGTGGTACAAACGAAAATTTTTGCGGTACATTCCGACACAAACGTAGCACAAACGATTGGCATATTTTTTGTTTCGAAATTCCAAGTTTGGAGGCTGCCGTTTCTCCAGCCCCCCCACTTTAAAACCCTTATAACTTCGTACCGGAAGTGGTACAAACGAAAATGTTTACGGTACATTCCGGCACAAACGTAGCACAAACGATTGGCATAGGTTTTGTTTTGAAATTCCTAGGTGGGGGGGCTGCCGTTTCCCCAGCCCCCACTTTAAAACCCTTATAACTTCGTACCGGAAGTGGTACAAACGAAAATTTTTGCGGTACATTCCGGCACAAACGTAGCACAAACGATTGGCATAGGTTTTTTTTCGAAACTCCAAGGTGGGGGGGCTGGCGAAATGCACCTGAGGAAAAGCTGGATGGAGCGTACGAAGGATGTTTCATCTCATCGTTTAACCCTTTATTCAAATCAACAATGGTGGAATTTAACCATTTTCGGTTTCAAGGTTGATCGCTATAAAATAAAAACTGTAACAAATAGCGCCAATCCGTTTTTTAATTAATTCAGCATCTCAAGGAAAGGTAGCACTTTCTACCGACTCTCTACTCTCTACTCTACTAAGAAGTAGCACAAATTTATTAGTACTACCGATTTCAATATTTATTTTCACTGAACAAAACCCTTAAGAGATAACAAGAAGCAAGTTAATTGAGATCGATTCAGCGTGGGAATATTGGGATGGCTTCAAGAAATTATCTATGATTGGCTGAGTGACATCACGTGACCTGATGACGTGCTTTCACGTCATATGGATTAATACTCTCCTGATTTTGGCAGGGGTACATTAGCCCACTTCTACATTTTAAAAATTTGAAACTTTAAGAATTTGGTATGGACCATAGGACCGGGGTAATTACCGGTATATCTCTAAGTTGGGGTCTATCTTGTTCGCTTTCATGAGTAAAATATTACCAAAAACGCAAATTTTGTACTCCTTTTGACTATTTTATTCTCTTTGATGAGGCTTTATTACATTGTATGGTTATCTGGATATGTAAAGGGATTCATTCGCTTTAATGGACGTGATGCATCACTCTTACACTTTGGAAAGGGTATCTAGGACTACCTCTTAAATTTGGGCATTGTTGAAAACGATTGGTAAATGTTCTCTAGGGCTCTAGTATATACAACTGTAAATTTGGATGGGCCATCTTATTCCCTTTCATGAGAAAAATTGCTAAAATGTATATTTAGGAGGTTTTAGACATATTTTATCCCTTGATGACACTTTTATTACCTTATATTGTTATGCGAATTGTACAGGAGTCCATATTATTTTATAGGACATGGGTGCTGGTGCGTCACTGTTATATTTCAGAGAGTACATTCGACCACCTGTTAATTTGGGAATTGTTAAAAAAAAAAAAAAAAAACCTAATTGATAGCTGTTTTCTATTGAGTGAGTCATATCGTTTCCTTTCAAGGATAAACGCCTAATTACGTTATATGAGTATATAGTTGAGCTTCGGAGCCAATTCTCTTTCATAACATATAAGTACATTCATACACACTTCTTACAGTTTTTGGGTGAATTACATAGGGTCGCCCTAAAAAATTGATAATTGTGAAATATCAAAATTTGTTAATTGTTCTCTAGGAATCGAATATACAATTTACTATTAGTCATGTTTCCTGTATGAGGTAGGAACTATGCATTTAGTACTACAAGGTTCATGACATTGAAATGAACATTTTGTTTTCAGTGAGTGAATGGTTTTTCAAATTACAAGTTTCAACGAAAAGACTTTCAAACTAAAACTCTTAAAAGAAAAAATCAAAAGAGATTTTAAAATAAAAATTCCAATTCAAAATTTTATAACTAAAAAGTTTCAAACCAAAAGTTTCAAAGTAAAAATTTACAAATCAAAATTTTTAAATTAGACATTTTTAAATTATGATCATACTATAAATTCTCAAACCAAACACTTTCAAATATTTAAAATCAAATAGTGATCGAAAAAATTAAAACATTTAAAAAAAACCAAAGATTTCAAAAATCATCAACTAATTAAAATGCATCAAAAATAACTTTCCACTAATGACTCAATTAGATTGCACCGAGCATAACTTTATATTTCACGGTCAAGCGTTAAACTTTGTTCGGTTTTTAACTATTTGATTAACAAATAAGCGGTTTTCAATTCTTTGATCACAATATTCAGTGAGTGCAAAGAAATAAACGAAACTGTTTAAACAAAAAATTAAAAACAATTTTTCGTTGAAATTAAAAATGATCAAATGTGAAACATAATTTTTCAAACTAAAAAAAATAAATTGTTTTAAATTCAACAGATTAATCGAAAGTTTTTAAACTAAGAAAAATAAAGCAACTGTTGTTGTTCGTTGAACCAAATATTGTTTTTTGACAATTTCCAAATTTAAGAGGTTGTCCTTGTACCCCCCAAAAGAAAATTAAGAGCAGGCCTCAGAAGTACTTATATTCTATGAAAAATAATGGGACTCTGTACAGATTCATATAACCACATAAGGTAATAGTGTCTCATCAAAGAGAATGAAAGAAGTAAGAAAAAACCTTTAAAATTTATATTTTTGACAATTTTTAACCCACAAAATGTAAAGAAATCGACCCCAAAACTCACATTGATACATAGCCCTGCCCTACGCTGCCATGCCGAATTTTTAAATTTGGTAATTTCCTAAATTTAATGTTAATTGCTCTATGTACCCCACCCAAAATTTACGGGGTATACCGAGGTACCCCAGGCAAAATCAAGAGGATGTTGACTCCTATAACGTTATACGTGATCAAATAACATGATGTCCCTCTGCCAATCAGCGAAAAGTTTCCTCAAGTCACTCCAATACTACTAGCATCCAATTACCATCTCCTGCGATAACCATATGTTCAAACCGAAATTGTTAGAAATTAATAATTTTCAGTTTCAACTATGATCGTCATTGAATAAAAAATATAATAATTAAAAATAGAAGAATCTTTTGTAATTGATTTAATATATTTCAAGAGAAGACAAAATGTTCTAGAATCTCTCTACTAGAATTGGAACTGCTATAAATATATTTCTACTGTATTTCGTGTTGTAATATTAATTTGCATGCTACAAACTCGGCAAGAGCGAAAAGTAGTTTCTTGGAAACCGATTCAATGTTCCAATAATAGGCATCATTTTCTCAGTTAACCCTGCTTTCAAACCGAAAATGAAAGATGTTATTCTTTTTATTTCAACGGTGATCGCTATAGACTAAAAAACGGAAAGAAATATCGAAAAATAGCTTTTTTGATATAGAATTTAGCGTCCCTAGAATAACTTTCATATCGACCTTTCTTTCTCTGTGCAACCTGTAATTGGTGAACATATTTTGCTTCTGGCGTAAATGCTGATTTCATGAGTGGAAAATGATAATAGATAATGAATTCGATTAAAATATGCATTAAATACTGCATAAATAGGTTCCATGTTAGATTTTATTGCTCAACCAAAAGTGATACAAATAAACTACCACTTCCTGCTCTAGTATTGATTCGCATAGAACGAAATTGGTAATTACGAGGCAACAAAAGGGCTTTAGTATGGATTTAGAATCTATATTTCCAAATCTTCGAAGGATAGATTTAATCTCTATCTTCCTTTTTCTACAGAATGTCGGAGGTGTAAAAATTAGTACGTACAATTCCCGGTTTCAATATTAATTTCTACATAGTAACGATTTTGAAGTGGTAGCGAGAAACTATTTTTTGATGTTGATGTAGCATCCCATGACTAGGATCCATATTTCAAATTGTTCTTCTATTACAGACGGAAGTTATAGATACTACTTTCAGTTTTAGTATTGAATTCGTATACTTTGGAAGTCATAAGATCCACATTTCAGTTTGTTTCTCTATTACAGACAGAAGTTATTGATCTATTACTTTTAGTTCTAGTATTGAATACATATAGTTTAGAAGTCTATCATAGTTTCACGATATGAAAAAAAATTCACTTGTTTCAAAATTGAATTCTGCGAATACGGGAACTACTTTTGGAGCTAATATCTGAAGGACTATTTCGGTTTCCTATATCAAAGGTAGCAGTCATAAACACTTACCAACGATTTCTCTCTTTTTACTCCGTACTATTTAGAATTGTGTTATTTCTTTAATGTTTTCTCAAATACCAAACTTTTCACTAGCTCAGTACTCAGTGGCGTATTTAGGGGGGCTTCCGGGCTTATGTCCCCCCTGAAATCTTACTTACTATAGTAAAGTATATAAAATATCTTGCAGAATTTTCACATTTTCAGGCAAAGCCCCCCGAAAGTTAGCAAAGCCTCCCCGAAACAAAGTCGTAAATACTCCACTGTCAGTACTAAACGATCTGAGAGAAGTACTGGTCAATCGATTTTTTATAAATCTTGTATTAAAAGAAGAGAATGGGCATATGAAAAAAAAATTCAATAATAATATTACACGTAAAAATATTTTACGTAATATTATTTTCTTCTGATGGTTTATTGTAATTGAACATTTAATCTATGGCAAAGAGAGTTAATAGAAACATAAATTACCAGTAAGCAAATATATAAAGTTTTTTGTTTTTTAAAATCTTTTGCTAACCTGAATAACGTTGTGTACAACTTTTTCCTCATAAAAACTGAAGTTTAATTTCCGTTGATTGTTTTTGTTACTCCAATTATTGGTGGAGGGGAAACTAAAAGCAAAATGGTTCCTGCAGACGTTTGGTGCTGTTTTCACCATGTAGAGAAAAGCAAAGTCTCGCAATTCTCTATATATCATGTTACACTTAATGGTCTGCCAGAGAGTTATACCCTTTTAAATCCCTGTGTTATTTTGTAATATTATCCCTCTTGCTTTTGAGCAATTATTGCTTATTAGTTAGTTCGAAAACAATGAGTTGCAGATTAATTTTTGCTGTTGGCTGATCATGTTCACTGTACACAGGAAATGGTGTAGTGTTACGTTACACTATATTTAGTTTTTGTTGTTTAATGTTGTTCGCATTCTTTTCATTAATTTATGAAACGAGTAATTATTTTATTGTATTAATCATTATATATTAAATGAGAAAATCCATCGTTATATTTCATCTTTTAATTTTCTGTTTTATTAGCATTATCATACGTACTGTATATGCAGTAAAAAATATTCAAAATCCAGTACGAAATTCATTCAGTACAATGAAAATAGTAACTTGTTAAGTAGCTACTAAATTAGACAGATACAGAACTATACCCGGTACAGGGTGCATCAAAAGACCGTGGTTATATGCCAACTCTGCTATGAGTAAAGATACAAAAAAAAAGAAGAAAAAAGAAAAGAAAAGAAAAATATAAAATTATTTGGAGATAGACGATTTTCAATCTATAATAGTGCATTTTTCAAACCAACCTCTGCTGCTCCCATCTCTTTATTCAATGCAAAAGTAACGTTGCCAGTTTAGCAGATTGTTCTCTTGGGACCATACCATACAGCATTATTGGATTGCGAATTCCAGGTGTTCTAAGTTCCCTCCTATAACAATGTGCACGTCCCTCGTGTTACTCTTGCGTTCTATTCGCCCAGCCTGTTAAACTGCAAACGTTGCTTTTACGTTTAATATTGTGCGCCTTACCAGTATAAAGGAGTTGCCCTATAGCCCATGTCTTTTGAGATACCCAGTATATATATTGTTAGACTGTTAGTTCCTACGAGACTCATATTACATGCGGTATATGACATGACATAACACATCGCATTCTAACACATTGCATGAAAATTGTGGCATTTTTAACTTCTGAAACCGACCGAAAGTGGTATGTTTAGACCAGACATAGAATTTCTGAATATAAAGTAATATTTTTTGATCCAGATTTGTAATACGCAAATAAATAATTTTCTTATTTTAAATTCCGAACATGAAGGGAAACATGTGATTGATAAGTAAGTTAATACATAAGAAGCTACTCGTTCGCATCTATCGACTACAAAGCAACATATTCTAATGTTATGAAACGATTAGTGTTAATAAATGTTAATATTAATGTATTGCGTTGTTGCGCCATGAATGTAATAATATTAATTCATATTTGATCGTGGCTGAGCTGTTTGCTCCCAGTGTATGGTTCACTGCCTGACTCCACTCGCTCACTTAATGTTTTCTTTTACATTTGAAAAAAAAAACTGTCTCTAGCTTCACCATTCTTTCTGTCCGCTACCCCCATAATAAAAAGAAAAAAATCGATAAAAACGGAATGGGAAGTCACCAAAGCTCTTGCGACGTACCACTGGAGGGAAAGAATATCTAGTAGAGGTTTCTTGGTACACAAGAAATATACACGAAAGAGAACATGCTAAAAATACATATATTTGAGTGTTATATAACGAATATACTGCTCCACTTGGTCAGATTAACTCTGACAAACCTTTCACAACCTATTTGTAAATCCCAGACACTAACAATCCGAAGTCGCTTCCAGGGTTCACTGTATCAATAATAACCATTCTTTACGTTAGTTAAGGTAGATTCTTGTCCTTGCATAAAATCAGAAGGCCTAGGCAAAAATTTCTTCTCAAAAGAACTACTAACATCGAGGCCGCAAATCTGCCCTCAACATTAGGGGAGGGGGGTTGACAAGTAAAACGGTTCTCTTTTTTTGTTGCCTAAAGTATATGTGAAGTTGAAAAACAATCATGTGAATTTCAACTCGCTTTCCTTTATGGTAATCGAACATAAATCATCACATTAAATAAACATTTCAAATCGGATTGTTGGGGGAGTACAGTCCCCCCCAGTTCCAAGATTGGAGGGGACATGTACAACTTTGCTAACAAGGTTGCTACGTTGCTAAAGTCCATTTCAATGTTTCATGGACTATCGATGCCAGATGTGTTGTCGGAATTACTTATGTTGTCAGCGGTTAAGAGCATTTTCTGTCTGGATTGGTTTAGGTATGGAGATAGGGGATCTGCTAGTGAGAAAATGATCAGGATCTTTCATTTGTGTTTTTGTGAAGAGAGACAAGAGGATTTGCATTGAGGCACACTTCGGTTTGTGTCAACAAAGTGTACAGTTCTTCATATGTTAGAATAGAGTTCTTCATTGTTCTCAAAACATGATACTTCAATGACTTCTCACTGCCGCTTCCCTAACCCCTTCAAAATGTGGTAATAGTAATGGAATAAAATGCCATTTTATCTCCTCGAAGTCAGCATATTCGTCGATTCTTACTCTTAACCCATCTAATTTAAATATTTTGTATAACTCATTCAATGTGATGCTTCCTCCTGTAAAATTGGTGTCGTTGTCACTGTAAATGTTTGGCTCGCTTGCCCCTCCTTGCAATAAATTTGCTTAATATTACAATTAAAGTCACAGAGGTGAGGTCATTCATTATTCCTTGTATGTGGAAACGCAAACAAATACTGTCACATGATATTTGCAAGTGGATCAGTTTCGGACAACACCCGATTTGATAAGAATTGGTCCTGAGTAATCTACTGATGAGTCCGGGAAAACGTGTTGTTTGTTGTACCTGGGTGCCGGAAATTCATTTTATCTTTCTGTTCAAGACAGAAGTGGTTTAACCATAGATTTTCGATTTCAACGATGGTTGTATATCGGATAAAATAGAAATAGATAGTGGCAAGCAGGTTTTAAATATGGATTCAACATTGCAAGAATATGTTTCACCTATGGTTTTAGAGCTTAACTCACGAATCTCTGCCGCAATTGACGGCAACGAAGAATTAGAATCGCAGCAGAGATTTGTGAGCTAAGCTATACTCCACTATTGCTACCTAGTGTTGTTGAGGCCTGGAAAAAACTGGAAGTTTTGGGTGAAAACCTAGTTTTTTACCGTTTTTCCCGAGCTTAAAAAAAAACGGAAAATGAGGAAAATTGAAATTTTCGAATATTTTACTACATTATGCGTTTAAAGTGAAAACTATTTTGTATTTACTACTTTACAGTTAAGATAATTGAGCACTTACGTTTCTTGTATTAGAATGGAGAAAATTTGTGGCAACAAATATATGTGCACCATTCCTTTAAAGTTAGCTCCGTGATAGAATGGAGTTATGGTTACAAAATATACTAAGATATAATTTTAGCTAGTATAACTAATATAGACGCATTTAATTATCTGAAGCAATCTTATGTAGTTCCTGCTTTATGTCAGGGAAGTATTAAAATGCCGGGGCCGGAATCATTTTAGTTAATAACGGTATGTTAAAATCAAATATTATGGAAATTTTATGTATTTTATGGAGATATATTTTATCAAGTACCTTTTATGGAGATATGTATTTCAGCCATAATTTTATTCCTCCAAGCCAAAAAGAATGCATTCGTTCTACGCATTTGGCGCTCTTAAAAGTAAAATTATGGTATAATTAAATATATTTGAATATAAATTTATGTCCCCTAATCCCCAAAACAAATCTTATGGGCGCAATCTGCTTTCTAAGCCCCGCGTGTGTGCTTCCCTCTGTTCCAAATAGAAAATTTAGTTTAGGTATTTTCTGCAAAACCATTCGCGAGACATAGAATTTCATATTCAGTACGTCTCTTTACTTGGTACGGGAATTCATAGAATTGGAAGTAATTGTTTTATGTAAGTATAATTATGCAGAACAGCCATGAATAATTGTTTTGTGTTGCTAAATATGTATGAAAATTGTTAGCAAATTTTCTAGAGAGGTGGAAAATATTCTTCCCAGGCGGGGGTAACAGTAATTAAGTTAGTGCCAAGGAAAGAAAAACTAGAGACGGGGAATTTCCCTAGCTTCCCCCTACAAATAAATCACTGGTCATAACGGACGCTTTGTGCCTGACATATGACTTGTTATTCCGTGTGGCTCCGTGGATGAGTAAGCACGTGGTTACAGTCAAGCCGCCGTCGAGACAACTCGGGTGCTCTGGTGCTTACACAGTGTACTATAGCCTATAGTGTAGTGGACCATATATACGTTAGTTGTATTTCATTGCTTTTATTTCTATATCGAAGTAATTCTATTGAATTAGGAGTTATACTCCGTGCTCTAAATTATTGCCGTTTCGGCGTAGTGTCGGTGTATCAGTGCAAAAGTGAATATGGAATATAAAAATATCTTCAATTTAAACTGAAATTTGACAAGAAGTTTCGTGCAGTTCGACCAGTCCCCCTGAAAATCTACCATTGGATGAACTCCACTTTCCTAGATATTTTTGATCACATCAGTGCCTTGCAGTTAAATAGTGAATTTTTGTATTTTTCTAAAATTCAAAATTCAACAAGAATACGATGACTTTGCAGCTCAGGCTCCTAGTGAGGTCCCATTCACTCATTCAAATAAGGAAGTGAGTTTAGTTCGAATCATTTCCGCCGCAGATCCGACTACCCTCCTTCGTGTGTTTGAGTTCCCTATCGAGGCACCGAATAACTTGTTGAGTGAGGCTCTTAGTGCATATGGTTCAGTGATTAAAATAGAAGATCAGGAATGGGCCCCTACTTATCCACCTGATTTTAAAACTGGAACTCGCCATTTCATATTAAACTGACATCTCATGTGCCATCCCGACTTCTAGTCCATGGTTATAAAATAAGAGTATCATACTGTGTACAACCGATTACATGTTTTCGCTGCCAGAGCTCTACGCATACAGTAGCTAACTGTGTACTGAAACGGGGGGCTCAACCCCGATCACTACCCCGTCAATTCCTCGCATGACAGAACTTAGAAAAGTGACTCCTATGACATCCTACAAATTAGCCCCACCGGTCATTTCTACGAAATTTGGTGACCAAGAAGATGATCTTGAGCATCGACCCTCGATACCAGACACAAAGGAGTTCCCTGCACTTAGAATAAAGTCGATTGAGAAAGCGAAGGAAGATACCCAATTTCCCAGTAAACGAGTGTCTTTATCGACTACATCGGAGGCCTCCAGCAGACGGAAATTATCCCGGAAGGAAGAACTGAATTCTCACTTGGAAGGCAGCCAAGTCTCTCTGTCCTGCGAACGAGATCCACGTACTCGCCCAAAACAGGTGCTCGACACAGATACATAAGGTATTGGTTTTCAAGATCAATGGATACAAAACCAATTCAAGTAGTATGGTGTGTGCTTCCTTTTTGTTTTGTTTTCGTACTTTCTCTACGTCATGTGTGTACAATACAAGAGCCCTCTGATTCTAATAGTGCAAGTGTGGAACCGCGTTCTCTATCACTTCTCCTACAAACAGGAAATCTTTAAGTGTTAGTTGTGTTTAAATCTACCATCGACGTATGTGTTTTATTTTAACTGCAGCGCTTAACCTATTCATTAACATCTATAATGGATTTTGTAAGTTATTTTTGCTTAAATTCTTAGTTTTAAGACTCATATTAAATTTTAGTAGAACAAACTTACTTAGATCTCGACATTGCACAGAAGTGTTATACTACGAAATTTTCCTCTATATGACTCTGATAAACTCTTTATACTTTCTCACGATAAATTTAAATCGCGCAAGTAGTGGCGATAAAAAAAGCATATTTAAAACAATTTCTCACATGTCATAAACCGGATATAGTTTGTGTGTAAGAACTTATACATGATTCATTTCACAATATGCTGGACTATGATGTGTTTGCTAATTTAGGACCCACCACTGGAGTAGGGATGTTTATCAGAAAAGGATTCAGTCATACCAATCTTACTCTCTCCCCTGACGGACGCATTATTCATTGTGTCATACAGGGGCACCTTGTCGTCGGACTCTATTCTCCTTCTTGCTATACAGCTAAGAAGGAACGGGCTGAATTTTATGGCCAAAGTTTGTCACAATTCCTGCCTCCTCATATTTCTCGTATGGTAATCATGGCTGATTGGAATGCCACTGAAACCAGCGCAGATTCAATTACGCCCACCCACCCTTGTCCCGCATTTTTGGAATTTTTGCGGGCTTATCACTTAAGGGATGTAGTCATTGTTTCCAATTCCCCGAGGTTCTATACCCATTGTACTTCACATTCGGAAAGTAGGATTCACAAAATATATGTCACTCCTGACTTGTTTCACACTCTTATTGACGTACAGACTATTATACCATCTTTCACCGATCATGTAGCGATCAAGCTCCACATAAAAACAGTTCAACTTCCTGCCTGCCCTTAGTAGGCTAGGATACTGGAAGTTAAAAAGTTAAATACATCTTTACTTCAACGCGACGGTTATCGGGAAGAACTGGCACAACAATATTCCTATTGGGAACGGATGAAACAATATTTTCCAGATCTCGCCTCTTGCTGGACGACATTTCTTAAACCTAACATCACTCGGTTCTTCCAAGGCAAAGGACTCGAAACACGATACGATCTGCAATTTGTTTGCATTTCTCTATCAGGCATTGCGTCAGGCATGGTGTGCGGCCCCCTCACTACAGAAGAAACGCACCGTGCAACAGCTCAAACCACGACTACAAAATCTCCAGGCTCACACACTCATGCCTTCTTTTATTAATGAGACCCCATATTATAGGCTTGCCCGGGAAGCTGTCACTATTTGTGACGTTGCACTTCTGTTGCACCGACGGAAACAGGCTACAATTGTATCTTTCCGTCTCCCAAATGGTGATATCACTATTGATTCGATTCAGATCCTAAACGTTTTCCCAGAGTATTACTATAAATTTGTTCAACCCCGACCTTCTGACACCAATGATACAACTCCGTTTTGTCGCTTATTCCCAAACTGATTACCCAGGAAGAGGGTCGTGATCTCATGCGCCCCATAACTTCTCACGAAATATGGATGGCAGTCCAGGCAACGAAAGGAGAGGGCGCGCCAGGATATGAAGATCTGCCGTACGCGTTCTACAAACAATACTGGACCTTTCTTTCAGATACCCTAATCAAGTTGTTTAATACATATTTAACGGGAGGCCCCATCCGCGGTATCACACACAATCGGAATCACAATATTCATCCCGAAATCCGTACCGGTAATTCCCAGACTGTACAGAAGTACAGACCCATCACTTTACTGCCTACCGATTTGAAACTGTTCACCAAAATTCTGACGGCACGTTTAAAACTCATATTACAAAAGTATATTAGTCCATACCAGGCAGCCACTCACCCCAAATATAGCATCTATTATGTGTTACGTTCGTTACGGGATTTTATAGCGTACGGGCAAAGTCGGCGCATTAAAGCAGGGGTCCTTGGCATAGATTTTTCTTCCTCATATGACTGCGTTGACTACTGGTTTCTTCTTCAAACTTTAGACGCTTGGGGATTTCCTCTTACATTTCAACAACTCATAAGACAACTCTACCAATCGGCCCAATGTCGAGTTCCGAATAATGGTCATATTTGCGAACCATTTGCTCTGCAACGTGGATTAAGGCAAGGCGATAGCATCTCAACGAGTTCTAGATACCTATCTCCGGGCTCTGGCTCAGATTACCTCTCCCGGTATACCGGAATACCATCAATTACACGTCTTCGGATTTGCGGATGACGTAAACTTAATTGGAACTAAACCCGAAGATATGATAATCGCCATCCGCATAACTTACGATTTCACTGAGTGCTCTGGCTTGGCATACAATAAACACAAGACCAAACTCCTGTTATTTCACGGATTCTCTGTACCCCCTTACCTGATTCACGCTCTCACATTCCAATGGTTGATGCTTTAACAGTACTCGGCATAACTTTTCGTAGCTATGCACGCAAACAAATGGATGCTGTCTGGAGTCCTATCGTTAATGAGATTAAGTAGATGCTATACTTACAAGGGTTCCGCGGTCTGCATATAATACATAAGATTCAATATCTCAACCAGTATGTTGCTGATACACTTTGGTACTACACGCGCACCTTTCCCCTCCATTTTGTTTACGCTCGCCAAATTGAATCTGTATTTATGTGGTTTCTTCGGCGAGGCTACTTCCTCCGCCTCCGCCACAACACTATCTATCTTCCTCGCAGCGAAGGGGACGTTGGACTCGTAAACATTCGTCTTAAAAGTCAAGTATTATACATGCTAGATGCGTATCAAGACGTTGAGCCACACATTGACTATACAAGGTTGTGGATCGAATGTTTCTGGCCGAATACTCTCAACCAAGGAATCCGCCGTTCTACAGATTTGGCAACTTATGTCCTACATATGTCACCAATCTTGTTCAAGTATGGGCATATTCTGATGAGCTTGCTACCCCTACTACATATACACCCCAAACCTTATACCGGTAATTGTAGAGAGCGTCACTTGTAGATGTGAGAGTCCGGGTACAGGATGTTCCCCAATAAACAATGGCGCCAAATCTGGCAAAATCTACGAACTAATGTCCTCCATTTGCACACACAAGCAGTATGGACGACCATACTTCATCAACTGCCTGCCACACAAGAAAGACTTATGCGCATTGGACGTGCCACAACCCTCACCTGCAAATATTGTGGCCACTCCGACACACTACAACATCGCTACACGACATGTTCAGGTGCCGATATTATTTGGAACCTCCTCCTTCGTATGTTGAGCTTGATCTGCCGTACGCCTGTTCATTTATTTACCGTAGATCACCTATTCTTTCCTGCATTTCAGTATTACCCAAAAACCAAACACAATGCGGTCCTCTGGTTAGTTGGTACCACATTGTTATATGTTCATCGTTCAATGCCGTGGAATGATGAATGCTTATATTTTGACTTTTTACAACAGGAACGCCGCAAATATTTTTCAGTCGATCTAGAAAGACAGTCTTGCAGTGTCTTTTCTGCAAGCGGCTCTGTCCCACCTGTCGGGAAGGACCGGGAGGCAATGAATTGTGCTTGTGAACATTTTCCTTGTTGTGATGCATAACCATCATCATCGTACAGATGAGTAGGTTCGCTCAGAACCACACCTTGGAATTTCTTCCCAGTGGTCGGTCCTAGATTACACATATATTGTATCCAAGTAATTTTCCTATGTAATATTAGTGACAGTATAATAAATACTAAAGTAAGCAAAGGCGTGGCTTGGTAATCGTGAGGTCTAGGGAACGAATCCGGTTGAGGGAAGTTGAAAAACTTTTTCATTGTTTGTTCCCCATATCTTAAGATGTTTCTTTCCCCCCGTAATCATCTGATGCTCTCAACTGAGTTCTCCACTTGAATTCAACAATTGGTAGTGGGATGCTCTCAGGTTCGGGTGAGTTTTTACATGTCACCTTACAAAATCAAAATTTGCGACAAAATATGCATGCTATCCGATCATTTTGTCTCCAATTCTGAATTTGCACATGTGAGTGTATTTCTCCTTCATATTTGCATCTCCCGTTCTTCTATGTTGTCAGCTATGACATAAGATGGCTTGTGAGCAAAACTTCAAATCATAAAAGCGCTATACCAATGGGCCCACTCTTTCTAAGTATTTGATTAAAAGTATATGTTTTCATACTGAAGTAGGGGAGCATTCGCTCTTCCTACCCCCCTGAAGTGCTAGAATATATATTCAGGTTCTGCAAAGACATTTCAGATCAAACGACTGAAAGAGAGAGTTCACTCCAACAGCAACAGGATTGGACTTTCATTTTTTGTTGCACTTTATCTTCACGAATAGGACGCATATCAAGTAGTATGTTTGGCATAAGAACTACATGTCTAAGATTCATCTCGTTTTGGAGAAATGATGCTGTAGACGGTATTGGAAATTTCACCCAAGTGTACGGGAATTTTCAGTGCCTGGCGATTATGCCACCCACTTTCGTTTAAAGCTAATTCGGTTACAATACTTCCCGGCAAATGTTTTGGATTCAATTGGTGGAGCACTCTTGCCGTAAATCTTCATATACCTGTACCATCCAAAGTGTCCCTTACTGTACTATTAACTGAATAACTTATCTAACGATTTTCTTTTCGATTCTTTGAAATACAGTAATATTTCTTTTAAGATTAAAATAAAATTAGACTTGAAAGTGTTAAGATGAAATTTTTAGGTTTATGTCCCACGATAATACCTCGTAAACTAATGGAAACTATTAATTAGTAAAAGTGAATGAGTTTAAACCAATAGATCTGGGAAACAGTGAATATAACAATACATAAAGAAATCTCATCTCATATATCTGGTGAAAATATTATACATAATAATGATTAATATTTTTTTTTTTTTGTTTCCGAACCAATCACATAAGTTTGAAATTAGCAATCTCTTTATAGCAATAAATACTGTTTGATTACAAATAGAAACTATATTCAATTCCGTTCCGATTGTGAGAATGTGAGAACTCTTTTTTTAATTATCTGAAATGTGTGATTACATTAATGAGTATGTAAATTTCAACAAAAACAAAACTCTGTGATTAAATAGTTGGGCGTAGCAAAGTACTGACAAAAATGGCTATGTTATACAATCGCAAGCGTTTTATAATGGCGGAATGGGTAGAGAAGAATGGGATGAAAACCAGAAAAGTGTTTGCATGACAAATATCAATAGGAAATTGCAGTTCTAACGTTCTACGTTCATCAATATTATACATATCGCATGATGACGCAATCTGCAATATCTATAACACTACATAATACTTATATATATATATATATATATATATATATATATGCCCTCGGGTTAACAAAAAGCCGCTCAATTTAATAATTGCAAGGACTATAAACGATTTTGCTGTGGTTCTCTCAATGTAGGAATACATACATGTGTCTGATATGTATATATTTATATATATATATATATCATACTACTCTTTCGCACACTCTGTCGCACCATTCCCACACATATTTTTAAAGGGATAATGTATGTAGTTTTATGTCAATATTGCATTGTGTTCATTTGAGAATCCTATCAAATTTACGCATTGCAGTGTTCATGAATTCTGTTTCCTGTTTATCATTTGTTTTACTTGGTAATATGTCGCTATAGAAACAGAAGTGACCATTCACCTGTACATACGGTAGAATTAGAAATCACACTTCATATCGCTACGCCTGTGAAGGATTTATTACGTAACAAGAAATCTCTGTAGCTGTAAATAAATATTATGAAGGAAATCAATTTCAAGCAATTAAGCTAATAATAATAGTCATAATCATATTAAAAATAGTAACTCCAGTGGCATAAGGTCGCATAATGTGTTTATTGGTACATTTTTCTGGACATTAGCAGGATCTATTGTCTTATGGGTGATGACGTAATGTATGAGGAATGACGTCTATGGCAGGCACACTTTCTGGCAAAGGGGGGAAGGAAGGAATAATTCTTGTACCGTTATGATTGGTACCTCCTAGGCATTTGCCTGGTGGAAATAAGGAAAATCCAGGAAAAATCCTCACTCAGGACAGCTGACTTGAAAAAGTGTCACCTCGGGAATGTGGTCCACGTAAGGATGCATCCGACAAGATTGTGTGTTGAAGGGTATTATTTACCAACTTTGGTTCTTCTAAAAATAGCAAATCAAGTAAATATTTTATAACGTCTTGCTTTTGAAAGATTTTTAGTGCAAAGAAGAAATGAAACTATGCATTGACTTAAATTTGAGTTATATCAGACGTGGAAACGAGGCTATATGAGACGTGGTTAACGTGAAATCCGAATCACATGAGCTCCGGCTAGGAATTGAATCCGAGTGTGCGACACCAAAGGCGTGTACGCCAAAACGCTCAGCCACGAAGGGAAATTTACATGAAAAGAGAAGAGCAACAAATTGCTTTTCTTTCAAACACTGATGCTGAGATCATTCAGCATCACCGCAGCTGAACTTTAAAATCAGTACTTTTTCTGAGACTTGCGATTGCGGTATTTGCAAACTAGCATTTCGTTTATTTTTTTAAAACCAAACATACCATTCATTCACTAATTGAAAGAGGAAAGAATAAATTCCGGTACTTTAACCCTTCCTATGAACAAAACAATTTATCCGATACAAAACATAAAATTCCTGGTTAATACCACCCAAACTGGGACATTTAGGAATCCTAACTTAAATAATACCTTTTTATTATTTTCAATCAATTTTATGTTACTTTAAATATCTTATTTCTTGTGTGCCTTGGTTCTCTTCGCTGTCACAGTACTCTATTAATAGTGTAGAACATTCCACTTATAAACGCACTGCACTGATGTTGAAAATGAGAAGAGAGAGAGAAAGAGAGAAACGAAAACGCAACAGACGGATGTCTCTCTTTCTGGTATTAATGCAAAGTAAATGAAAGCAATGATGCAGTAAAAGCAAAGTGAATGCTGTTGTCACTCATATCTTTTAATTAAGAGTGAAGGTCGGCTGTTTGGCGAAACCGTGCTCGAGCAGTTAGTGGTCGATTTTGTTAAGTGAAAATGTAGTTTTCATTACTCTAAATTGAAATTATATATCGTTTCCATGATCTTTTTTAAAAAGATATAAATTTTATTTTTCACACACACACACACACACACACAAACACACACACATATATATATATATATATATATTGATGATGAATTGTTTGTGTTAACACACTATTCACTAATGGGAACTTGTTTCTGAAATTAACGTCGATTAAAATAATCAAATTTTAATGCTGTTTTCCTTATTTACAAAGATTTTTGTGTTTTAGGAAGAAGCTAAAAGGTGCATTTCGCCAGCCCCCCCACCTTGGAGTTTCGAAACAAAACCTATGCCAATCGTTTGTGCTACGTTTGTGCCGGAACGTACCGCAAAAATTTTCGTTTTTACCACTTCCGGTACGAAGTTATAAAGGATTTAAAGTGGGGGGGGAGGCTGGGGAAACGGCAACCCCCCACATAGGAATTTCAAAACAAAACCTATGCCAATCGTTTGTGCTACGTTTGTGCCGGAATGTACCGCAAAAATTTTCGTTTGTACCACTTCCGGTACGAAGTTATAAGGGTTTTACAGTGGGGGGGCTGGAGAAACGACAG
Source organism: Thermobia domestica (assembly GCF_964235325.1). Classification (NCBI taxonomy): domain Eukaryota; kingdom Metazoa; phylum Arthropoda; class Insecta; order Zygentoma; family Lepismatidae; genus Thermobia; species Thermobia domestica. The sequence goes on along the minus strand of NC_137462.1, from coordinate 139,540,952 downwards.
CCTCCAAACTTGGAATTTCGAAACAAAACATATGGCAATCGTTTGTGCTATGTTTGTGCCGGAATGTACCGCAAAAATTTTCGTTTGTACCACTTCCGGTACGAAGTTATAAGGGTTTAAAAGTGGGGGGCTGGAGAAACGGCAGCTTCCAAACTTGGAATTTCGAAACAAAACATATGGCAATCGTTTGTGCTACGTTTGTGCCGGAATGTACAGCAAAAATTTTCGTTTGTACTACTTCCGGTACGAAGTTATAAGGGTTTTAAAGTGGGGGCTGGGGAGACGGCAGCCCGCCACCTAGGAATTTAAAAACGAAACCTATAGCAATCGTTTGTGCTACGTTTGTGCCGGAATGTACCGCAAAAATTTTCGTTTGTACCACATCAGGTACGAAGTTATAAGGGTTTTAAAGTGGGGGGGCTGGAGAAACGGCAGCCTCCAACCTTGGAATTTCGAAACAAAACTTATGCCAATCGTGTGTGCTACTTTTGTGCCGGAATGTACCGCAAAAAGTTGCGTTTGTACCACTTCCGCTACCAAGTTATATGATTTTTCAAGAGGGGGCTGTGGAAACGGCAGCCTCGCACCCAGGAATTTCGAAATGAAACCTATGCCCACTCTTTGCACTACTTTTGAACAGGAACGTATCGCTAAACTCTTTTCTGTACCACTTCCGGTACAAAGATACGAGAGTTTCAAACTACTTGGCTGCCGGTTTCATACCCCCTCGGAATTTCGAAACGAGACCTATGCAAATCTTTTAACAACGTTTGTAACGCAATGTATCGCAAACATTTTTGTTTGTGTCACTTGCAGTACAAAAGTATGACAGTTTTAACTAGGGGGCTGCCGTTTCCAGAACCCCCCACCTTGGAATTTCGAGATAAGACTATGTCAATCGTTTGTGGTACGTTTTTACCAGAATGTACCGCAAAAAAGTGCCTGAAATTGGCCCCCCACCTCTCCCAAATTACACCAAACGTTGCACATCGTTAATACATTGTTAGTGCACGTTAGTGCATTTAGAACTAACGTTAGTGCTATGAGCGTTTACGAGATATTGAAGATTTTGGTGGGGGACCAACTTCATTTGAAGTTAGCACCCCACCCATCTTTATGCAGACAGATTTTCATAAAACTTAGCGCATCGTTAGTGCATCGCTAGTGCACTTAAACACACTAAGCACTACCCTAAGTGCTACCATATTTTGGGATTTATTCAAGATTTTCGGTGGGGGGCCAACTTCAGAAATATCAAATTCTCTACAAATAGAGGTAGAAACATGGGGTTAACGGTAATCGTTAGTGCATTGTTAGTGCACTTAAACGCAATAAGCACTAACGTTAGTGTACCATATTTTGGGATTTATTCAAGATCTTTGGTGGGGGGCCAACTTCAAAAATATCAAATTTTATACAAATAGAGGTAGAAACATGGAGTTAACGACAATCGTTAGAGCGTGATTAGTGCACTTAAATGCACTAAGCACTAACGTTAGTGTTACCACATTTTGAGATTTATTCAAAATTTTTGGTGGGGGCCAACTTCAGAAATATCAAATTCCATACAAAGTGTCAGTATTTTCAGGAATCAGTAACGAATGCACTAATTACTTTGTTAGTGCTTGAAGAGGGCGCAAATTCACGCTGACCACCAAATATATTTTACTTGTAGCACCTACACTAATTAAGCACTAACGTTAGGGGTTGGTGCACGAAGAAGCACTAACGATGCACTAAGGATTGTACTGGAAATGATCATTAGTGCTTATTAATTTGGCAGAAATTTGACACAGTGAAAAACTCCCCTTAAATTTCTTATGTGAGTTTCCTGAGATGTAACTGGCCATAACTACACTAATAGTGAAGCACTAACGAAAACGGCTCTAATTTTTTCGTTATTGGTTGAAGTGGGGCGCCAAGTTCATGAAAGCTTCCAAAGGTTTTTTTACTTGTAGGACCTACTTTAATGAAGAACTAACGTTAGGTGTTAATGCACTAAGAAACACTAACGATTTCAGTAGAAGAGGTCATTAGTGCTTTTGATTTTGGCGGAAATTTGACGCAATGGAAAATTCCACATGAATCTCTTATGGGATTTTTGTGGCATATAATTGGCCATATCTACATCAATAGTTAAGCATTAACAGAACTATGAGTGTTTTGCAGAAGCGCTAACGATACATTAACGAATGGACTTATTTTTCGTTACTGCTTGAAGTGGGAACCAAGTTCACGCTGGCCCGCAAAGGTTTCTTACTTGTAGCACCTACACTAATGAAGCACGAAACTTAGGTGTTGGTGCACTAGGAAGCAGTAATGTTACAAGGAAAGAAAACTTTCGAAATTATCGTGAACTTAGCCCCCACTACAAGCACTAACGAAAAAATTAGTTTTATACGTTAGTGCATTGTTAGTACTTCTAGAAGATACAAGTAGTTTCGATAGTGTTTCACCATTAGTGTAGAAATGACCAATTATAAGTCTCAAAACTCCCATAAGAAACACATGGGGAATTATACATTGTATCAAATTCCCATCGCATTCAAAAGCACTAATTACCTCTGTTAGTGCAATTGTTAGTGCATCGTAATTGCTTCTTAGAGCACAAACACCTAACGTTAGTGCTTCATTAGTGTAGGTGTTACAAGTAAAAAAAAACTATGGGGAAGTCAGCGTGAATTTCGCACCGTCACTTTAAGCACTAACGGAAAAAATAGTCCAATTCGTTAGTGCTTCTATAAAGCACTAACAATTTCGTTAGTGCTTCACTATTAGTGTAGTTATGGCCAATTACATATCACGAGACTCACAAGAAATTTAGGCAAATTTTTCATTGAATCAAATTTCCGTCAAATTCAAGAGTACTAATGATCTCTTCTAGTGCAATCGTTAGTGCATCGTTAGTACTTCTAGAAAACACTAACAGTTTCGTTTGTCCTTCAATATTAGTGTAGTTATGGACAATTACATGTCACTAAACTCCTATAAGACATTTATTGGGAATTTTTAATTGCATCACATTTCCGCCATATTCAAAAGCACTAATGATATATTCTAGTGCAATTGTTAGTGGTTCTTAGTGCACCAACCCCTAACGTTAGTTCATCATTACTATAGGTGCTACAGGTACAATATATTTGGAGGGCACGGTGAACTTGCGTCAACTTCAAGCACTAACAAAAAATTAATGCCATTCATTAGTGTATCGTTAGTGCTTCTAGAAAGCACTAAATATTTGTATGGACTTTGATATTTCTGAAGTTGGCCCCGCCAAAAATCTTGAATAAATCCCAAAATATGGTAATGCTAACCTTAATGCTTAGTGCATTTAAGTGCACTAACGATGCAATAACGATTGTCTTTAACTGCATGTTTCTACCTCTATTTGTATAGAATTTGATATTTCTGAAGTTGGCCCCCACCTAAAATCTTGAATAAATCCCAAAATATGGTAGCACTAACGTCAGTGTTTAATATTTTAAGTGCACTAACGATGCACTAACGATTGCCGTTAACTCTGTGTTCCTATCTCTATTTGTATAGAATTTGAAATTACTGAAGTTGCCCATCCCACCGAAAATCTTAAATGAATTCCAAAATATGGTAGCACCAACGATAGTGCTTAGTACGTTTAAGTGCACTAACGATGTACTAACGTTTGCCATTAACCCCATGTTTCTATCCCTATTCGTATAGAATTTGATATTTCTGAAGTTGACCACCCCACCAAATTTTTTGAATAAATCTCAAAATATAGTAGCACTAACGTTAGTGCTTAGTGCGTTTAACTGCACTAATGATTGCCGTTAACTCTATGTTTCTATCTCTATTTGTATAGAATTTGATGTTTCTGAAGTTTGCCCCCTATTTTAAAACTATTATAACTTCGTACCGGAAGTGGTACAAACGAAAATTTTTGCGGTACATTCCGGCACAAATGATTGGCATAGGTTTTGTTTTGAAATTCCTAGGTGGGGGCTGCCGTTTCCCCAACCCCCCACTTTAAATGACTTATAACTTCGTACCGGAAGTGGTACAAACGAAAATTTTTGCGGGACATTCCGGCACAAACGTAGCACAAACGATTGGCATAGGTTTCGTTTCGAAATTCCAAGGTAGGAGATTGCCCTTTTCCCAGCCCCCCACTTTTAAACTCCTATAACTTCGTACCGGAAGTGGTACAAACGAAAATTTTTGCGGGACATTCCGGCACAAACGTAGCACAAACGATTGCCATAGGTTTCGTTTCGAAATTCCAAGGTAGGGAATTGCCCTTTTCCCAGCCCCCCACTTTTAAACTCCTATAACTTCGTACCGGAAGTGGTACAAACGAAAATTTTTGCGGTACATTTCGGCACAAACTTAGCATAAACGATTGCCATAGGTTTTGTTTCGGAATTCCAAGTTTGGAGGCTGCCGTTTCTCCAGCCCGCCCTCAGTTTAAAACCCTTATAACTTCGTACCGGAAGTGGTACAAACGAAAATTTTTGCGGTACATTTCGGCACAAACGTAGCACAAACGATTGCCATAGGTTTTGTTTCGGAATTTCAAGTTTGGAGGCTGCCGTTTCTCCAGCCCCCCCCCTCAGTTTAAAACCCTTATAACTTCGTACCGGAAGTGGTACAAACAAAAGTTTTTGCGGGACATTCCGGCACAAACGTAGCACAAACGATTGGCATAGGTTTTGTTTTGAAATTCCTAGGTGGGGGGCTGCCGTTTCCCCAGCCTCCCACTTTAAATCCCTTATAACTTCGTACCGGAAGTGGTACAAACGAAAATTTTTGCGGTACATTCCGGCACAAACGTAGCACAAACGATTGGCATAGATTTTGTTTCGGAATTCCAAGTTTGGAGGCTGCCGTTTCTCCATCCCCCCCACTTTAAAACCCTTATAACTTCGTACCGGAAGTGGTACAAACGAAAATTTTTGCGGTACATTTCGGCACAAACGTAGCACAAACGATTGGCATAGGTTTTGTTTTGAAATTCCTAGGTGGGGGGGCTGCCGTTTCCCCAGCCCCCCACTTTAAATCCCTTATAACTTCGTACCGGAAGTGGTACAAACGAAAATTTTTGCGGTACATTCCTGCACAAACGAAGCACAAACGATTGCCATAGGTTTCGTTTTGAAATTCCAAGGTGGAGGGGCTGCCGTTTCCCCAGCCCCCCCACTTTAAAACTCTTATAACTTTGTATCTTAAGTGGTACAAACGAAAATTTTTGCGTTACATTCCGGCACAAACGTAGCAGAAACGATTGGCATATGTTTTGTTTCGAAACTCCAAGGTGGGGGGGCTGGCGAAATGCACCTGAAGCTAAAAGATAGTACACGGGAATTTGAAATTTCCCATCACTTTTTTCTTTTTTTAAAAATAAAAGTTTCCTCTTGTATACAATAGTAATAGATATTACAAATAAGTGTAAGTTCCTATAATAGAGGGCAATTTGTTAGTGAATAATAGGAGCCCAATGACCATGGGTCATAGATGGGTTACTCGCAGTGACCATGTGTCTTAGAGAGGACGATAAGGAACTCTTAATGCCAGTGACCTGGAGAGTAACTGGTTATGTGCCTCTCATTGACCGTACAATTTGAGAGAGTGTTAAGATGCTCTCAATAATCAGGCGTCTTAGAGATTTGGTGATTTGGTCAACAGTGAGAGATCGATGTCTTCTCTTGTTGTCCTGTCTCCTTTCATATAGACATGTTGCTGATCACTTGTATCTTCTTCACTTACCGATCGTTGGTGATGGTGGCTTTCTTCGTTGATGTCATCTGAGGAGTGTTTACATGTAGCACGCTGTATAGAAACACGTGGAACCTTACAATACTTATTTTGAACTTTGAACTGTCCAAATTCAGTAACTTCGCCGTACTCAGAAAGGGGGGGGGGACCCCGCTATTGCTATTCAGAGAGCGAAGCACGCATTGTGGCACCCGGTTAGACACTTTTGGGGGAGATAGGTTGGGGTGCAGCTTGAAAACAGGCTTCTATCTCGAATGTCCTGTTCATCGAATTGGTCCAATAATATGGCCTGGATCCAAGTTCGGTGAGGCATCGGCTATCCTCTGAAATGGGCGACTAACTCGTGCCATTGGATCCGGGAGAGTACGTGTGACCTCGTCACGTACGCAGTGACCAGGTGGTCTTTGATTGCCGCACCTACCGGCGGAGGTGAGGCTTTGGCTATCCTCCTCCGAAATGGGCAACTAGGCCGTGCCCTTAGGTCCGGGAGATAATTCTACGTGGTACCTCAACACGTATGAAAGAGTGGGTAGTTGGAGTGTCCACTGTGTGGCCAGATCCAACGCTCTACCAGAAGGATGAGTTGCTGCCTTCAATAGAGCGTGTTGTGCGTGCCCTTGGGTCCGGGATGGGATACTTACAAGGGACACCCGCGAATTTGAATAGGAGAAACCGGATGAAATTTCTAAAGTTAACTAATTTCAGGCCGCTGAATCCAGTGGTGATAGTCATTTCCATGCAAAATCAAGCAGCCAAGCAGTGGCGGCTCCAGTTAGTGGAGTGTCTGCCAATTTTGTAGATGAGTATGAGAAGAAACAGGAGAAGTAAAACGCTCAATGAAGCAAATATGATTAACGATTGAGTCCAAAATATGTTGAAGCTCATGTGAATGCCTTAAGTTAACCACACTGTTACCAGCTCATTGAAAATCTTGTTTGAAAGTGGTAATGGAAGAAAGTGTCACAATAATGCGATGCATTGTAATACAGAAAAAAAAAAAAACCTCGACGCATTATTCGGGAATGAGGCCTTGTCATGTTATAAAACAGTGCTGCTAACTTCATAAAGTATAAAAAATGTTATAAGCGTAAGGTATAAGCAAAGAAAGAAAGAAAAGAAAAGAAAACGTTCAATCAGACAGACAGTGAGTCAGCACGCACATAAAGAAAGATGATGTCTATGTAATACGCTGCATCTGATGACAGGCGCCATCTTTGTTTATGGACATTAAGAGTAACAGAGAAATATTGCGACAAGATATCATTATTATAAGGACCAAAATAAACATATGACCGTCGACGCAACCAGTGGCGGAGTAAGGCAAACTGGGGCCCGGGGCCCCTTCACGAACAATCATGATTTATACATTTTTATTTTTGACATTCATTTGTATAATCATTCTTTCTGTTTACTCATCCCCTTTCCCGCTGGTGTGTGTGTTCACACCTTCATAATCTGGGATATTTTAAATAAATGGGGATGCCATTCAGCATCCCTGTCTATTTTTTAATGCTCAGAACGGCCTTCAGGCTGGTATCTAAAACTAAAACCGGACCACGACTATCACTGCATATTTTTCTTCTTTTATTCATTTTTAAACAATGGGATTAGGGATACAAATGTAATGGAAACTACAATCCACGACAGAAATAACATAATCTTAAGAAGAAACGAAATCAACAACAAAGAATCCACAATTTAGCCTACACCTATACTATCCTAGTTTAAATGTGTACTGTAATAGATAGAATAGTGGAAATTAATGATCCTAATAATACATTTAGAGACAAATTTACATACAAAATATAACAATGATCTGATATTGAAAAAATTGCAAATAATAATACAACCGATGCGATTTCTAAATGTAAGCTCTATGTTTTCTAGAATTTTCCTGTTCAGTTCCCGCCTTTGGTGTTTCCCCTATGCAATTTCTCATATGGTTAAGTTTTTTCATGGTTTCTCACATGTCAAGTTTATGCTATATTTATATATATGGGTTTTATTTGTTTAGTTTTTCTCCTACAGTTAGCCCCACTCACTTTAACATTTGGTTTCTCTCCATTTTTTTTTTGCTGATCATACTTAAACACTTTTCTTTTTTTTTAAAAAAAAAAAAAATCGTACTATCAGTAAATAATGGCTAGAATAGATTTCTCTCCTGCGTGTCTTCTTCACTTATTTTTTACTAGGTTTCTCTCCAGTGTACCATACTATTTTCCATTAGCACCCATCACCAATCAATTGATAGATCTTGACGGCTTTTTATTATTCTTGTGGTATTTTTGTAATTTTATTAAGTTGAAACATGAAACTACTTTCGACGATAGTTTCACTATCATATTAGCCTGTGTTCCACCAGCATTTAGAATGCTACCTACCTTGCTTTGGTAGCTGCGAAAGTCTCATTATCAAAATCCAAAGTGGATATTATTTCATTTTCGATAGAAAGAATGGACAGATTTGTGAGTCTTTCTTGAGTGCAAATATGACTTTATCGGCTTCATTTTACTGAAAAGACCTTTCACTGATGCGACAGATACGGGCAGTGTTATCAAAATCTGAAGAGCGGTTGCTAAATTTTTGCAAGCTTTAAGCCCCATTGAAGATACATATTTCAGTAAGCTTTGTGGGGAAAAGTCAAGGCGTTCTTTATCTTTCTGAGCAGACCTTATTGAACGGATTATATCCTTACCTTATTATAGCCAAATCAGAGCAACAAGCTTTTAGCCTTTCCTCGCTCTCATCATCTAGTTGCTACACAAAGTTGGCGATAGAATACAGGAATCCAAATCTATCGTTCAGGTCACGCATCTGAGTAAAACAGTCATACATTTGTTGTCTCATCTCATCTAGAATTTCATTGATGGAGCGCTTCCCTTCGGCCTGCAGTCAGAGATTCATCCTTTGCTTCTTCTCTCGCCAGGTATTAATGGTGTCATCAGCTCTATAACTGAATAAGAGCCTGATTGAAACTTATACCCTGAGATTGAAGACATTTTTGGATCAGATCAATATATGGGAGAACTTCAGACCAAAAATACAACAAAGCGATTAAGCTAAGTGAAAAATAATTCCGTTAGAGGAAAAAAACCCTAGATCTCAACCGTTTCGGAGATATAGATGGGTAACGGAAAAGCTGGTGCTCTGATATTTTGTGGATTTTCGGCTATGTTGCGAGTGAATATGTTTGAAAATGGACTTTAACCGTTAAAAAAGATGCACCAGAGCGAATACAACTGATGTTTAATATTGAGGTGAGTGACGTAACTTTTCCCCGGGGCCGGAAAAAAAGGAAGGGACCTATGCGGAATAACAAACGTCATTGACATGAAGACTCGTGAAACTATTAGAAAATATATATCTCCGTACTTCATCTCTTCTGCAGGAAGTCAGTTTCAACCGCAATTTGAATCAATTCTTACCAAATTATATACTCTTTTAAAATTATAATGACTCTCTCATTATGGCCAGTTGCCTACACTAGACTAACGATCATCCAATGGAATTCTCAAAGTCTTTACGGAAAGTTAAATTATCTAAAATTACTGATTACTATTTTTTCTCCAGATGTAATACATTTACAAGAAACTTGGTGTGTTCCGAAAATTACCTTGAAACTCAAAGGATAGCAATATATTAACCAGATCCGCCATGATGCTCATGAAGGAATTACTATTTGCGTCAAAAACAATTTGAATTTCCAATTTTTTAATTTAAGTATACAACATTTACATCCTCATCTTCAATTAATTGGCATTAAACTTATAAATTTAAAATTACTAAGCATTTATATACCATTCAAACTATATTTCGATCAAGTTTTTTGGCGTCAGTTATTTTTTAATAACGACATTAATTACGATATTGGATCCCCATAATTGTGAATGAAGGTGGAGATTTCAACCTTCGTTCACAATTATGGGGATCTAATAAAACTGATTCAGCAGGTCGGTGTATTCTCAAGGAACTTTTAGATTCGCCCTACATATATATCTCAATGATGGATCTTCTACGTGCTCCTGATCTCACGTTGATGAAAAGCGCTCATTATCTAGAAACGGAATGGTAGACCTACTTTGATACATTCACGAGTGATCATTTTCCAATTATTTTTAAAACGTATTTCAGCCAATCTGGAGATAAAACTAGTTATAAAAATGAAATTCTTTTTTAATCGAAATTACAACATGTGTCTAATAATGTTCCTTGGTCAGAGACTATCAAACAACGATTCAAGGTCAAACTTCACAGTCTAGTAATTGCTCTGAAATCTTTAAATTGATAAAATCAAAGGCCTCATCTCTCTACAAAGAAACAATATATTAAGTCAGATTTTTGTCATACTTCTTCTCGTAAGGACCGTAGATCTATATGGCGGAACTCTCTATGCCAAAAAAAAAATGTTAATAATACTATTCAAGTATTTCGTTCTTTTACCTCAACACGTACTCCTGAAACATTTTTCATTATCAACGACAACCAGCTCAAACCAAATTAAACATTAATAATACCATACGTCAAAGTTAGCAAGACTTTTGCAATTCAGTATCCCATCGTACTTCCACGTACAAAATATGGTACTTTTGAAAGAAAAAAATCAACATTATCATTCCTCACATGATACTCAAATTCATTTCTATAATCCCGATTGGATCTTTCAATTAAAAAAATAATTTACTTCTTTGCTCAGTCAATGATGATCGCCGATTACTATCTTCATATTTGTTAAACAATCCGAATGTTGCACTTGACATGAATTTTACAATGTCTGAATTAAAAATAGTTCTTCAAAACATTCGTCGCAACACAATACCGGGTCTGGATGGCATTAAATATACACGTTATAAAACTCTTCGAACGTCAGGACTTCAGATGTTGCATAACTACTTTAATCATATTTGGAATAATGGTCATGTACCATTACAATGGAAAAAAGTATTAATTTTACCCATTCCAAAATCTAACAAAGTTTCAAATGCTTCGAATAATTTTCGTCCTATAGCTTTACTATACTACGCATAAAAAATCTTCGAAAATCTAGTTTTAAATAGACTAAACTGGTTCCTTGAGAATTCATAACTTTTGTTTTCACACTATTGCCTTTCGAAATTTTTTTTCAACATATGATGCTTTGACGTTATATATCCTAGATATACATAAAGCTTTCATCACAATCACATTATTCGATATAAAAGGAGCTAATGATAACGTGGTATTAGATATCCTTGTGGAAAAAATGTTCAAATTTCAAATTCCGGAAAATAGTTCGTCTGAGACGTAACATCTTTATTGACAGACAAGTGTTCATAAAAGTTAAAAAAATCATATCCAATTAAGTACGAAACATCGTATGATTCAAGGTAGCAAATTAAGCCAAATTTTATTTAACATTTATATAGCTGACTTAACCTCTTTATCTTGGGAACATAGTATAAACACTGCATTTGCAGATGATGTTTTAATGACCGCCTACACAAGTGATATTGATAGTCTATTACCATTTATGTAAAATAATTTACATATGATCAATACTTGGATGATCAATAATGATCTAGAACTTAACTGGAACAAAACTAAATTTATAGTTTTCACTTGGAAGAAAAGTTTTCAATCATTCCAGTTGCAGTAAAATAATGTCAAACTAATATCTGTAAATACCATCAAATATCTCTGATAGGTTTTAAATCGTAAGTTAACTTGGAATTCTCATATGCAGTACCTATCTCAAGAAACCATTAAATATCTTAACTTATTTAAATGTCTTTCTTCTAAGAAATGGGGTATCAATCCTTTCACATTATTAAATATTCTTCATCAAGGATATTTATCGAAAAAAATATTGTATGGCAGTATATTTTATAATAAAATTGGGCATTGTAATATCTTGGAACATGCAATATATAACCATTCCAGACGATTTTTTTGCAACCAAAGCGTCTGTCCAAATATATCACTTCTAAAAGAATCTGATTATACTCCACTTCCGATACTTTTCTCTCAACTGTCTTCTAAATTTATAATAAAGGCGTTTGGCAAATCAAAATCTCCAATAATTTACAAGTAACAACAGATGGAACTTCTCAAGAAAATGAACCCTTTTTATACACGGAACTATCCTTGGATTGTTCAGCCATTCCTTAATTTTAAATAAATAAATAAATTGATACAAAAAAGTTCCCTCACTTCCGTGTTTTGTTTGGAATTATAACATTAACTTGGTTCAAATCAATATGATGAAGCGTTCTTACATCCCGATTGCAAATGAGGATTTAAAAAATGTACCAGAATATATGGAAAGATTTTATCCAACAATTTGAAGAGGATTACATCTTTATCTATACAGACGCTTCAAAATATAACAATATCAACGTTGGAGCAGTAGTTTATATACCTTCCAAAACAACGCTTCAATATAAACTACCTACGTATACAACAATTTGGAAGAAGAAGCATTTGCTATTCATCAAGCATGAAAATATATTAAAAACAAATAATAATAGTAATAATAATAATAATAATAATAATAATAATAATAATAATAATAATAATAATAATAATAATAATAATAATAATATCTCTCATGTGCTCCTACTTATTAAGTGTTCTGTTAGCATTAAAATCAACCCACTGGAACAGTTCTACACCTTGGATTCTGTTAAATATTAAACGTTTATATTTTATAATGTCGAAAAACAATTATAATATCTCTTTTGCCTTCTTCAAACTCATGTCAATATTGAAATAAGAACAGTAACATAATAGATACTGCAGCCAAAATTTCATGTTTCGAGGAAAACCCATGAATATCAAATTATTCCCTTGAACTTTTATAACTGTATTACAGAATTTCAAAAGGATGATTTAAACTCCTGGTATAGTAATCATCAACTTCTTCCAGGAAAATTTTATTGGCAAGGAACTGCTTCTCTTCAAGATAAACTGAATAAATACATTAGATCCTGGACTCGACGCGAAATTAACATTTTCTATCGACTAATCATTGTAACAGCGTTAACTCCTAACAAATTATTTCAAATCAGAAAAAAACTAACCTACCACTATTGGTGTGATAAAGGAATAGGAGCGCTCAATCATAACATTTTTGAATGTGAATTGTATCAGACTTTATGATTTGATTTATTAACTTAACTGCAACAACATCATGGCTATACTCCAGTTTTGTATAAATATACCTTGGAATGTAACAAATGGCCCTCAATTAAAATTTTACTGTAAATTCATTAACATCTGGTTTAAACTTATGAAGAGAAAAGGATATAACTTGATTTTATTAATTAGGAAACTTTGTTCATCATTTAAGTTCACTCAACTGAGTTGATACAGAAATGGATAAAAAATATTCTTGTTATTCACATTTCGAATACGGAGTTACTGATTTCAGAGAAGTAATATGCACTACAAGGAATATACTAAAGTTGTTTTCAAATTTTCTGATTTATATGGATAAAGACTACCATCATAAGGATTACAACCATTTCGATTGTCGACTAATAGATCCAACATCAAATTGATTGTAATTATATTACCTCCAAGGACGTTTATAGAATCACTTATGTAACTATGGTTCCCAAAATAATTATTCTTTTCTTGGATTTACATATTGGCTGATGCCTGTTGCACCTATTCACCACTCTTAATAGTGCAGAAGACAAAACAAGACAACAAATTTACACCCATTATAAGTAGTCAAATAAATAAAACCAAATATTGCTTTATGAAAGTGCAAGATACTTTTAAAAAGCAAGGGTGATATCCCAATTTACGTATTCAGATATTTATAAAATTTACAGTATCAAATACATTTTATTTCAAAAGAGGAATGTAAAAGTAATCAAAATAAATTGGGATCTTTTCTCTGAAGTCTCAAATAATGTAATCCAAATTGTATGGTTTTAAGCACGTAATAGTTTTAAGGAAGCCAACGCAGTATGTTAAGATGATCCGTGATTATAAATCTGTCTGAAATGTAAGGCATATAGTAACATGAGAAATTCCGTATGCTTTCAGTATCCTCGCTTACGAGAATACCCACCGCGCTACTGCACGGGTCCACAAGATTCTTCCTGTCCTGTCCTGGTTAGATAGCATTCGTGTTTTTGTTGGCTACCAAGCGCATGTTGGTTCGATTTTTGGACTGTAGTTTTACGACATATATACACATTACATACACGATATGAGATTTAGGTCCTTCTAAAGTGAATCTGTGCCGATAAATGCAACTTCTTCCTTACCAAAATACGCATTTAGGGTCTATAGGACACTAGTAGTCCATTTCCTGAAGAAAGAAGTTGTCGTTAATGAGCTCAAATCTGGTTTTCTAAGCTGGGATAATACCAAAACAAGATCAAGATCAAGATCAAGAAGTTGAACAACTAATTGCACTAATTAACCTTTATAACCAGGAAAATAAGTTGATCAAGTTTGAGGTACGTTTATTTGAGCCCTTCAATAATTGAGAAGCAAATCAACAATTATCATAACATTATCATACAGTACATTGTCTAAAGAAGGACATCCAGTATTATAGCTTTTATTGCATATGACGATGATGACTCTGGAGGGAGTCTTATAATAGTATTCATTAATGGTTTCTTTAACGAATGCACAAAGGAAAATAAAACATGAGGTGAAATATTGTGGTGAATGTGGTGAATAGACGAAATTAAATTCATCATCTGTGGGTCGAGACATCTTAAAATGTCTGCACGCAAAAATTGAAATGGTAAATAACTTAATTGCATTTTACAAAAATAATCGAAAACCAACATTTCCAAGCGAAGCAGAGAAAAATTCCGAATTATTACGAAACCTGATTCAAACGATTTGGCAAGTTAAAGGAGCCGGGAAATAGTGATTCCTGTAAAAGTCACATTTTTTTTACAATAGTAATAAAAAGACGAAAATCTTGACTTAACATTTTATAATGTTTCAATTCTATAAACTCTGCAAGACAGCTATTGTTTACAAGCAATGTCTTGTAAGTAATCCAAAGATAAGATACAAAGTAAGTACAGTAGAGAGTCGATTATCCGAAGTAATTGGGGGACATGGGTGTTCGGAAAACTGGTTTGTTCGGATAATCGAACTGTACATGTTTATTTGCCAAAAAGAAGTACTGTACAGTAAATTTATTCATAAAAACAGGCATCTCTTTAAGTATTACAAAGTAACGTATAAAGGCAACTTTAGTAGGAATATATAGTATGTGGTACAGTTTATTAAACAAAAATATGTACATATTACATACGCATTTTGCATGAACAATACACACAGTATACAAAATTAACGTTTTAAAAAATCCTTTATTTTACACAGTACACAGTTCGGTTAAGCGGTCGTTCGGTTGACCGACGTTCGGATAATCGACGCTCTACTGTAATATAAAGATCCCAAGTAATCACCTTACGTTATTAATCTGGAATTCAATGAATCATCTTGTTACTTTGGGTTAAAACACTCTAGAGCCATATATAGAAGGAAATTTAGAGAAGGTTACTTTTCTAAACTTTTAAAGACAGACAGTAAAATGTTTAAACGTTACCCGTTTCGATATTCATGAAATTACTTTATACTATATCAATCTAGAGAGGATATTATAACGAGAATATCTATATATTATTATTAAATATTAAATAATATTATCAGCAGCAACTTTTATATGGTTATTAACAGCTTACACTTCTTTTATTCTGAAAGATGACTACACATCACAAAATATTTGTCGAACAAATATATCTTCGTGCCATCAACTATATATCTTCATAACAACCATACCTTCTTGATCACCTATTATTTATTCATGACAACCTAATCAACAAACTTTTTCTTTTTCAATATATATTCCTGCTCACTTATTGCGCCTCTGATCATATACCTAAAACAGGTACAGATTGATAGTGTCGTTTACATCGTTATAATATCTTATATATGTTAAGGGGAAAACCAATGATTTCGACAATAGATGTTTCCTAGAGCTACCCAGAGATATTGCTTAATCTAAAAAGAACCAAATATATATCGTTTGAACTGAATCACACAAAAATTATATCAGTTCTTACGCTAAGTAAAGGGGTACTCCACAAGGTTGCAATTTCTGTCTATTTCGACTCATGTGACTTTAGTAGGTCTCATGATAGAATAACTTCCTTCGCAGATGACAGTAATTGGTTTATATCACCCGAGCTGCCATTGTCACGACTTTTGCGACTTTTCGTGATCCCCAGTGTATTTCTGAGTGTCGAGGTGTCCGAATGTTGTCTGCGATCCTGCGGGTGACCCTGGGACATTTTTTGTTCACTTTTATGCATTCTAGTTTTTCCTGTTTGTTTTTACACCTGTCTCACAGTTTCAGATTAACAGGAGTAGAAATAGACTTTTTAATGATGCTTCTGTTGACATTTTGCTTCACCGTCATTTTGCACAGGTTTGTCATCAAGAGTTGAGACTTGTTTCATCTTCTTTCACTTAACATCAGCTTGCATACGACACTTAACTTGAACCCCTTTTCCATTTCAACATTTTGAGTTAGATCCCGTCTGGGGTTCTGCGAGGGACCCTGGAATATTTTTTTTTTACTTCCAATCATTATACTTTTGAAATAATGACATATCCGTCTTTTTGTTTTTACAAGTATTCCACCGTTTCAGATTCATACGAGTTGTCATAGACTTTGCAATGACGATTGTGTTGATATTTTGACCCACTGCTATTTTGTACAGGGTTATCGTGGAGAGTCGAGACTTGATTCATATTTTTTCATTTAACACTAACTTTCATACGATATGCAAGTAACCCCCTTTCCATTTAAAATTTTTAGTTGGATCCCGTCTGGGATCCTGCGGGACACTAGGACAATTTATTTTACTTTTATACGTTGTACTTTTGGAATGATGAAAGACATATTTTTCTGTTTTCATATCTGTCTCACCGTTTCAGATGTTTCGGGGTTGCAACGGACTTTATGGACAAGCTTAAAGATTTTAATAACAATGAGTAAAGGCCTGCGTTCAAGCTGAATACATGAGACCTCCTCAATTTTAGTAACCGGTTTTTGATCTTACCTTGACCAAAGCTTTCAGGAAATACATACATCACCCCCACTTTGTCTGTTCAGGTTCAAATACATCCCGGGTAAGAGGCCTAATAAAGAGAATTATAACCAAAATTGAGCCCTTTCAACAGCTTCTTTCCATGAATTTTAAATACAAATGGAAATGGATACCGGATGCTTCTTTTTTTAAACAAATAATGAGGACATCTTAAATGCTCTGTCTATCTACTATTTCAATAGTAATTTGTAAATAAGAACTTAACCCGATGCATCCAGCGTTCAGTTCGGGGCCTCCTTACTAGTTATGATCCCAGGACTGGTATCAAGAGAGTAGTTTCGTATTGGAGTCGGAGATTAACTAAAATTAATCGGTGAGCGTCCACATGGCAAAACTCTTTAGTCACTAATATACGTCTTACGATAATTCCGCTACTTGTTACTGAATTGAAATTTTAAATCATTTATAAACGCAAAATGTTTGACATCTCTAAATATACAGTCCAACGAATTTGAAAAATATACTAGATATAAAATTTTCCTAGTAGACATTATTCTCAAGTTTGTCCTATTCGAACTGATCAACACACCACTAGCATGATCAGCCGGTTAGAAGCCAGAAAACATAAAAAAGAAGAACAAATCGATGATTTTGAGGATAAACTTCCTCTCTTTCTAATGCTTTGAAGGACTCAATTCTAGAAATAGAGCTCTTCCGTGGCTAAGCGGTTAGCATACTCGCCTTTGGCGTGGGAGATCCGGGTTCGATTCCCGGCGGGAGCTCAGTTGGTTCGGATTCTACGCTAATCAGTGGGTCCACGTCTCATAGAGCCTTGCTGCTGAACGCGACTTTAAACTCAACATCAACTCAACTCAATTCTACAAATTAAATATTATGCTTCACTAAGAAGAATAATAACAATACACGTTTTTCCCTCTTACATATTTCATGTATCAATACAAAACTTGGTACACACATTTTGTATCCCCTATAGGATATGTCAAGATGCATTTGGATTGTGCGCTATAAACCAGGGCCATTCTAGAGGGGTCTAAAGTTGACAGGAGGGATTTCTGGAGGGAATTTTTTCGAACTTCTGCCAATTTTTCCTGTTTAAATACATTATGGGCGCCAATGCATAACACTTGTGGAAAGCTTGTTTAATTCTGAAGAGAATGAACTATAAACCATGACTTTGGAATGAACAGTATTGATGCAATAGCTATTTCCCTGCGAGTCTACGGTTTTCTTTATAGTAAAAGGGATAATGGGCTCCAGGGACTTACTCCGTTATCCATGGCACCTAATTTTTTGAGCATGAAAGTATCTTTGTTATGTTTATCGAATGGACTAGGTTTGATACGGATGTCCGGATGACGCGTTCATGTCCGTTCCTTTTAAGGTGAAAGAAATGTTGCTCTAAGGAGAGAAGTATGATAAGAAGAAAATCTGAAGCAAAAAGTAGAATGCTCGTGAAAAATAAAAAGTATGATAATGATCTTTAATAATAACAAAATAATAAATATATCTCTCTCTATGTGAGTGTGTGTGAGACTGTGTGTGTGTGTGTGTGTCATCAGATTTTAGCATAAAAAGAAACCAGCTAGAGCCACGAATTTGCTACACAGATAGACCTTCAGCAGATCTAATTACGTATGAATCTCTTTTTACATTCAGCTCGAGGGAGAGATTTGCTGGTAGTCCTAGTTCAAAACTTATGTTAAGTTTCTGTCTGTTTCTAATGCACCTTATGCAACCAGCAATATCTATTTGGTATGAGGCTTACATAATGGGTGAATATAGAGGTTCTGTTCTTGATTATTTATTTATTTATTTATTTATTCCATTCATTTCTTTAAATTAAGATAAATTGCAGAAACTTAAACCTTCACGTGTGAAGAATGAGTATTTCAGCTAGTAGATAAATAAATGTTTATCTACATTTTTACTCGACTTTTACAAATGTACCTAGGTATATTCCAAGAAGAAAAATGACTGTTTTTTTTTTAACCTGATATTCACTATAATTAAACAACCTGACCTAAGTGTAGTCAATTCTACTGTACTCTACTTTTGTTTCATTGAAGTGGTTGCGAAGAGCGCGGCTAATAAACATTGGGCACGGCTATTCAACAGCGTTACATGGCAATGAATACTAAGGAAAGAATAATATAACAAGCTGACGAGAACTTTAGTTTAATTAGAGAATTAAGGATAAGTGGAGAGATTCGCGTGAATTAGTTATCAAGTATTGAAAACAGACAAGATGCTACAATCCTGTGATTACTTCCAGTGAAAATCCAATCAAACAGCATAATCATTAGTGCACAAGTCAATAGGTGAACTATCGTGAAAAGCTGGGAAAGGATATCGTTACTAGCACTAATTGAAACTAAAATCGGATATACATGGAGAGGGAGAGGAAAAGAGATAGAGTTATAGATATTTATGCACCGTTGGATTCCGACCGCTGTTAATACAGGCCAAATAAGCCTGAAGCTTTGATTCATTCTGTCATAACAAATCACTTCAATCCCCCCCGCCCTTTTCATTCCAACCAGAACTACGCAGCGGAAGTGAAAATTACCTTATTTTCGTTTTCAATCAAAACCCTTACATTCGCTGTATGTATTACGTACAAACCATCAATCATGTGTCGTTTCATTGCATGTGAAACTACTAGGGCTGCTATTGCAGTAACATTTCTTTTTTTTTAATGATTTTGTAGTGGGTATGTAATTTATTTTTATTAATCTCCTGGATTTTGTATACTCTCGTTAATCTTTCTTTTTGCTTTATTTCTTTCTCCTTTATTGTAGATGTATCTATTTTTATACAGAGTGGCTCACAAAACTGGTTTATTTCTGCGTCAGTATGGGAATTAGGCAAAAACGTAATTTACCAGCCATTACCAAGTAGTCGATTTCAGCAAACAAACCACAAAACACAAATATCGTGAAACAGACTTCCTACGGTTAGTATCAAAAGTTCTGTAAAGGATAATTAATTTTCGCGAATTAGACTTTCACGCATGTATGTAAAACAAATATAGTTAGCTAAATAATAATAATAATAATAATAATAATAATAATAATAATAATAATAATAATAATAATAATAATAATAATAATAATAATAATAATAATAATAATAAAGAGGTCGCTTTACTTCACAAACATATTAAACCTCTCAAACTACAAAGGTAACCAAAAAAGTTCTTTCGCTTTCTCTCCCAACACCTTTGAACATCGATATGTCACCTAAGACGTAGAAGATCAAAAATAGTCCCCATCAGCATCGACGATCCTCTGCCAACGTTGTGGAAGGCCATGGATTCCATCGAAGTAGAACTTGGTGGGCCGTGGTGCGAAAAAGGTATCAAGTGAATTTTGCATCTATACAAGTGATTTAAACTGTCGTTCTCTAATTAATTGTCCAAGAAATGGAACAGAAGATAATAGGACGGTGCAATGTCCGGGGAGTATGGAGGATGCAATAATGTTTCCCATCCAAGGCGTAGAATGGTGTCCCGGGTCACAAGAGGACCCCTTTTTCATTTAGAAGTGCACGCTCCAGAGTTTAGAGTTTTTCTTGAACACAGTTCAACTGCTGACTGCAAACGGTTGCATTGATGCTCTGACCAGCTGGTAACAGTTTCCGTTGCACGATGCCGTGAGCAGTACCCAAACACATAGGAGGACCTTCTTCTGGTGCATTGTTGGTTACGGATGTTTTAGAACCGGTTCATGGAATGCTAACCAAAGATTCTTAACCCACTTCTCACCACATGTCAACACCTTGTTCAGAAATTGCTCCTTTCTTAGACGAGACAGAAAAGAAACACAGGTTGTCTTCTGGCCCGGATTCAAATCATGTGGGACCCATCGTTCTACTTGTAGTGCTTCCCAAGTTTATGGAGGTGCTGCCGAGTGATTTCTCCACTCACACTGAATTGTAGTCCCAGTTCTTCACGTGTCTGGTCACTGTTCGCCACAATTGCTGCCTGAAGATCTTCATTTTGTACATGTATTGGTCTTCCGGCACGTGGTTCTTCTTCGAGTGTTTCGTCACCGTCCTTAAACTTTTTGAATTAACGCTGCACTGTCCGCGTATTTAAGACATTCTCACGAAAGGCATGGCATATCTTCCGCCCCTCTGCAGTGTCGTTTGAACTCACTTTGAACTCGTACAGCACACACGCCCTTGCAACGCTATGTGGAGGTCCCATATTCACTCTGTCCTTACGCAAGATCACGGTGTAATTGAACTGCTACAACCAGTTAATATGTTGAATATACACGTACTAATAACTGGCCTTCGCCTTATCTTCATTCGCATTCAATTCACGGTGTGAGGGCCAATGGACCTGTACAAAAAGCGACAGAATTTTTCTTGGTTACCTTTATACTTTAATTGCTTTCCAAGTGCATGAAGTATATAGGATATTAAAAATATTGTTGTGAAATGTACAGGCAATCATAATATTAGAGAGTCACAAGAGGTGTCGACGCCTGATTTTTATGCCTAATGATGATTAAAAGATTCTGCAGAGGTGACTTAAATTTAAATCTTCGATTCTTCTGATGCGTGTAGCTCACAAGAAGAGGAATTTCCCAAATTTCTTGGTGAAACTCCAATGTACCCAAGTCTAACACTAAAACACTGTTTTAGTCCTACATGATTCATTAAAAAAGTATAAATTGACAAAGTAATTGTATGCACACAATGAAGAGTTTTCGTCAATGTTTAGAGATATGCAAGTCATTGCACAATATGTTCCAATAATAAATATGGTTTACATGTTATTATGTCAAACCCTAACTGTCCTTGTCGTAACGTGGAAGGACCCTGATAACTTATAGATGAAATTAAGAAATAAAGTAAGAGACGAGCATGGCTTTTCGAGAATCAGGATTAGACAAGAAAGAGTTCTTCGAGAGAACCGGGAAAAATTATTGTCTTCTTTCTTAGACAAGATTACTTCTAATTATTTTTATGAATACAATTTAATAAGAAATTCTATATGTAATAATTATAAAAATAAAATTATTCCTCAAAGGTTGATTAATGGCGATCTTATTCTACATGTTGTTATGGAAAAATATTAAGCCAGTATCACTCCTTTACTAGAAGTAACGCGATGGATCCCGCGTTACATATTTTCTAACGCAACATTTTCTTTTTAATATTGTAATATTCGGTAGAGTCAATGATACAAGGGTTTTTACGTCCCTCGAATTAATAATAATAATAATAATAATAATAATAATAATAATAATAATAATAATAATAATAATAATAATAATAATAATAATAATAATATAAAAGTGTTTGTTCAGTTTGCACAATGGATTACAATAAATGCTTTCCATATGTCTCTAAAATTTTTCCTCGAAGTTAAAGATAATTAGGCCTCCTGCTCGTTGCAGCACGGAGGTCGAGGCTTACTCGTTAAGAATGCCATGTCTGTTGCAGCTGTTCTAAAGGAACCTCTTGTCCATTGCAGCACAGAGAAAGGGCTAGGATCTCCTGACATTTACAGCACGAAGAAAGGTGAGAATACCTCTTGCCCGTTGCAGGATAGAGGTACCGTTAATATCTCCTGTCAGTTACAGCACGGATACCTCTAGCCCGTTAAGCATAGAGGAAGAATCAGTGGGGTCTCTTCCGCCCGTTGCAGTTTGTTGAGAATGGAGTATTTCTTGCCCGTTGCAGCTAGAGATAGATGGGAAGTTTCTAATTAATAATTAAGGTCTTCTGCCTCGAGGAGTCCATTTATATAACCAGTCTTGGGAGGTAGAGCTTGTGAAGGAGTTTTCTTCGTACCTCTCCGTTTCCTCTTCTGCTTCGTCTGTGGTGATAACATCCATGGTCTGCTTGCTGGTGCTTGTATCGAAGCATGTGGTTATCTTTATTAATTTGAGACTCCTCCAATATTAGAGGATATTACACCTCCAAGGAACTAAATAATTTTGGAGATTTTTTAAAATGAAGGACAGACACTAAGAATACATTGTTAACACTGATTATTGTCTACCAAGCATCGGAGACACTATATATCATGGTTAGTATTAAACGAAGCATTGGAGTATCAGTTAACACTATAAACACCAGGTTATAGAAGGTTTTATGAACGTTTGTAGGGAATAAATATGTAGTTGCACACTTTGTCCCCAATAGCTAACAAGCAAAGGATACGATATCAGGACTCGAGTTGCACAATAAGAGTTACATATCCTTGAAGAGCATCAAATTGTTAGTTAATTG
This sequence comes from Thermobia domestica, assembly GCF_964235325.1. Taxonomy (NCBI): domain Eukaryota; kingdom Metazoa; phylum Arthropoda; class Insecta; order Zygentoma; family Lepismatidae; genus Thermobia; species Thermobia domestica. The sequence goes on along the minus strand of NC_137462.1, from coordinate 139,517,862 downwards.
CTAAATTATTATCTGCAGTCTGCCAATAGGGAAAAAGTGATGAAACTTCAAATTTAACTTTGGGGCCAATAGCAAACACAAAAGAGAAAGCGTTTCTCCCGACTCTCCTATGCGTTTGGAAAGCTGAGATAGCGATTCCAATGACATGTTCAAGCCATACAGTTGAAATGGAGAGTAGAAAGGATCGAAAGATCCAAACAAAAGCAGTTTGTACAATGTCCACATCTTACAATGTTACTTGCAGTGAAAACACAATTCAGTGGTAAGGGAGTCGAAGCAGTACTGAATGGGTGTCTGGAATGCTTCCGGTCCAATATACAGGTATCCTACTTTGTAGAAAGCAAATCGAACCATGTTGCGGAACAGGAGAGCACAGAACTGATACAGCGTAAAAGATTTGAGATTGAAAAACTTATCACGGTGAAAGATGTTCGTATCCTGGGATTGCGTCAGTGACGAATTTGACAAAGTTCTTGGAAGGACGGAAAAAGTACACTTCCAGGGGCTGCACTTGTCCTGTGCATCCAGCCGGAATCAGTTTCTTCGTGAATGTGACATTTGCAGGAACAAATTTGTCGGAAAGCTCATTGCCTTTGTTAGTTGTTTGAACTCATATATGATCAAATTATTTTTTCTCGAGAAATTTTGTGAAATTCCCAGAAGGAAAGTTATAAATTAATTTTCGTGAAACATATATACTTTGGAATATTTGTTAAATGTTGCAATAACGCATCACTATGCACATACCAATGTGATACCGGCAGAATCTCCTTCTAACGTTGTAAAATAAGTTACTAAATAAATACCAGTGAAAAGGTTTCTGCTTTATTTTCATATTGCTAAAACACATATACGTTATATGTATGTGACAATAGAAACAAGCAACCTACTAAACAATGAAATAATACTAATAACACACTGTAGAACGCTTAAAGTAAAATTAACACTTGAATCAATCGTTTCACCTGGAGTTCAAGCATTTATTTTTGTGGAATATGTCGAAGTATTTGTCGTGCAGGATCACATTGTAAAATTTGCAACTTTTCGTTGTTTGCAACTTGCATAACGCACACTTCAGCTTTTTTTTTTTTTGTTTCAGTACCTATCATGTGCTGTACCTTATCATATTGCACTTCACTATGGACTCTCTTTGATGCAGAAGTTTTGACTCCCAGCCTTAGACTTTGGGGTTTCGTACTTCTGCAACAAAGAAAGTGCCACACATAACCTAAATTTAAGGAAATCTATTACTTTTTGACAGTATCTTTGGTGCGTTTTTAGATAGAGAAAAAAGCATTTTGAAAAGCAACTATCACAAGACCACCAAATCTTCTTATTTCTTATATTTGTTCCATAACACGCTACATTTTGGTTCATAAGGTCAGTACCTCCCACATATTCATTATATTTGCAAATAAAATGCTGTTGAGAAATTTTGATCTTCTTCCCCTTAGCTGCTGAGTCCCTCGAGACTTCTTTTACTTGCGCCACGCATTCACGATTTGATATTACAGACACTACTCCATTGTCGTTCCAACGACAAGTGTCTTCACACATTCGGAAGTCGAAAGAACCTCTCTCCTCTTTCCCTGAAACATTTGTATGCTTCAGAGGGCTTTCTTGTATTCTGTCACTTCTGGTGTTCCGGTCAACCATATACCGCGCTCTGGTGAAAGCATCTACAACTTCAGTAGATAGGAAAAAGTTGCTGCAAACACGTGATTACTAACGCCGTCTCGTGGTCACATGTCTGCAAATTTCGTAAGTACCCCTTCAGCTAAACCGAAGTCCGCCCTGTACTGGTTTGAGGGGCCCTTTTAACTCTGGCACACTTCAAAATAAATTAGATAGCCCAGTCGAAGATTCAGGCACCATATCTTATATCCTATGATGGATTTTCCCTTTATGAATAGCTTGAGACTATTTCTTCCATAGTGTGGCGCCATTTAGTGCTCATATAAGTTTGGTCACACCAAAACGCAACATTTAAATTTTATCTGTATTCACTGGTATGTGCTTAGTGATGCGAAAACGCAACATGGGTTTTGCTTACGAAAAAATTCTAACACAAAACAAATTTATTAGAGAGCAGTACTGTAGAATATTATATTTATGTATTTTCTCATGAGTTAACAAACAAAATAAGTTTATTGATAAATTTGGATGCGTAAGTTACCTTTTATATCCCATCAGGGCCGGCCATAGGTGATGCGGGGCATGAATGGGAACATTTTGCTGGGCCTCACGTTTACAAAGCGCTCTCTCTTCTCATCTAGTGGTTAGCGCGTGTGCCTGTGGTACAGTATATATATATATATATACAGGGTTTGTATGATAAGTAATGAGACCAGGTCTGGAAACATTGTTTTATTGATCTGATCTGTACAGGGACTTAAAAGCTTTCGAAGTACTCTCCTCTTGCGTCGATGCACTTCTGCAATCGATGTTTCCACGCTGCAAACGCCCCCTGGAAGGCAGCAGCCGGCATGTCCTTTAGAAATGTGGTCACGGCTGCTTGGATGGCTGTGACGTCTGCAAAACGGGTTCCTTTCAAGCGTGGCTTCAGCTTCGGGAAGAGGAAGAAGTCGGCCGGGCTCACATCTGGGCTGTAGGGTGGTTGTGGAAGGACTTCCACCCCAATCCGGGTCAAAAAGGAGGTCACTAAGAAGGCGGTGTGGGCAGGGGCATTGTCGTGATGCAACTTCCACCGGCTAGCGATCGCCGGTCTTTTCCGCTTGACGCTCCTGTGCAGTCTCTCAAGGACTTGTTTGTAGAAGGCGGCGTTGACGGCTTGTCCTTGGGGTACAAACTCCTTGTGGACCACCCCCACATTGTCAAAAAAAACAATCAACATTGTTTTCACCTTTGACTTCGACATTCTGGCCTTCTTGGGGCGCGGGGACGCAGGAGTGTGCCACTCCGCGCTTTGACGTTTCGTTTCAGGGTCGTACTGGAACACCCACGACTCGTCACCTGTTATGACGTCATCTTCAAAGTTAGGGTCACTGTTCATGAGGTTCAACAGTTCCTGACAACAATCAACACGTCGTTGCTTTTGTTCGTCAGTCAACACTCGCGGCACCAGTTTCGCACAGATTTTTCTCATTCCCAATTGTTCCGTCACAATCTTGTGCACTGTTGTGTGGTTCATATCGAGTTCATCAGCAATCAATCTCAACGATAATCGACGGTCTGAGTTCAGGAGATCCCTCACTTTTGCCACAGTTTCGTCCGTAGTCACTGTTGTCGGGCGTCCAGCCCTCTCCAGATCCTCAACGCTTTCCCGGCCGTTCCGGAACGCACTGTGCCAACGAAACACCTGGGCTTTGGATAGGGCTTCCTCTTTGTAGGCCTCCGTGATGAGAGAAAGCGTCTGAGTAGCCGTTTTCCCCAGGCGAACGCAAAATTTGATCGCATAACGCTGTTCGATGGAACCCTCCATGTTTGTTGATTTTCCGCCGTGACAAGAATGTTCACAAGGGCTTTGTCCAAGGCTTGTCCGCGCTCCACTAAGGCTCGGAGCCAACTGACGCGCGGTGCGTTGCTTTGCTCGGACCCCCCCCTACATCCTCCATCACCGACAAACCCGCTCCAGCGACACGCGCGCCGCGGCGCGGCGAGTCTCATTACTTATCATACAGACCTTGTATATATATATATATTATATTTTAATTTATTTCAAAAGTTTAATAGAGATTTTGCAGTGAGAATGGATGATAATCAAAATGTACGCTTAAATAGTGCGTGAAAGTTAATAGAGTAAGCATATATAAGGTACATTTCAAAGTAAAATTATAAATGGGTAAATTTACAGCTAGCAATATTTGTATATCTGAAAAGGATAGTTATAATACTACTTCTTTTAATGACTGTGAAGTGCTTTATTTAAACAATTAATATAGTTTAGTTCAGAAAAGACAAGAAGTGTTGGTTAGTCACTGCGAAAGGGGCGCCAGAACATCTAGCCCTCAGGCTACATTGTTAGGGAGAAAATTGTTGAATGGTTTTGTTTTTGTAGATGAAAATGAAAGCTAAGTATGGCATGTAAAACTGGAATGTATAATGAAACTGAAAGGTTTGCTGTTTGTGTTCAAACCAAATTCAAGGCTGTTGATTGGTCACATGAGGGGCCAATGGGCTACAAGATGAGTGTGTAGAAGGCTGCAGAAGTTTAAACTAGAACTCTAGCTTTTGATTGGCCAATGGAAGGAGAGTATTCCTGGCTCTGATGAGGAACTCTTGGGGTGTCTTCATCCAAGAGAGCGGGTGAAAATTGATGAAATCCATAGAGTTTATTGAAAAATTCTTGATGTTATCTTTATGGCAATGATTGTAGAAATACCTTAGGTTTGATTGAAGGTAATGTAAAAATTACCTAAGGTTAATGGTATGATGTGTAGCTTCTTCTGTAGAATCGTAGCCGCGTGTGCAACAATGCCTTTGATGAGTTTGTGTCCATCGTCGGTATTGTCCAACTAGATGAGAATGAGAATATTTCACGTCATGATCATTTGAATAGCATTATTGATTTCTTCCTGAATGATGGCCTGGACGTCCGTCAATGTTATTAGAGCTGCTTCTTGTTGGGCGACTGATTGCTGATCTTCTTTATTTGTAGTATTCTTCGGTCGATGATACTGGAACACCTTCGACAGCAAGCTGCCTCTCTATAAGGTCGTTTGAGGGTTGCTTATTTTGAAATAAAACTCAGTTTATATCGACTTGAGGAGGCCGGTACGTAGTTACAGAGAACGGTTGTTGCAGGCAGGTAATCGCTTCAGTGTAGTGGCGCATCAATTTGCATGCAGCACAGTTCTTGTTAAGAGATTGCTTCTAGTCTTCTTCATGTGTTTCTTCATAGCGATAGCAGACACTTGCACTGGAACATTTCAAGGACATGTGATCGTACTGACAGCAAGTACGACATAGGAACGGTCTTCGAGTGCAACGAGATGGTGAGACTTAAATGTGTCTATCGTTTGAAGTAATGTCGGAGTTAATGAATGCACTAACTTGTTGATTATCATACGAAAATAATCGTACACATTGCATAGGTCCACGACTGGAAAAGATGCGAACCAGATTGTGAAAATAATATCTGCTTGGTGAGGAGAATCATGAGCTTTTTGACTTGATCATGATCAATATCGATATTGATTGAATAACGTACGTCTTCTTGTACTGGTTGCGAGATGCAGCTGAAGTGAGATATTGAGTATTTACATTTTTAAGTGTTATTTGAGCTGAAGCAGAACCAGTTTCAAGTGGAGTAGAAGCTAGGTGAAAAACATCTTATTTTGGAGGCTTATTCAAAGAATCAACAATCGCTTCCTGCTTGGAGATTGCTGTGAAACATCTTGTTTTGGGGGCTGACGACAAGCAATATTGTTACTTTCCTTTTGCGATTTCTTTTTTCTCCCATGATAGCACAGATGTGTTTACTCTGTGAGACTTACTTTAAAAGTGGTGTGTAGTTCAGGAAAATAAGAATGAAAGTTTAAGTGTATTATTGGAAACAAACTATGTTTGAATTTAAAATATCTCCAGATTAATAAAATATAAACGAGTCACGTTATTTCTTTCATTATTAGAAATTTATTTTTCTTGATTTTTCTCTGCAAGGTCTTTTAAAATTCTGTCAAAGGTTACACTCATGCTGATTTCCGATTCAATGGACAACATTGTCTAACTGCTGAAACGTTGTTGCTGAATTGATGATCTCAAGTACGTTTTGATTGGTTTTAACTTGGCAAAACTCCTTTTTCTAGATGCCACAGTCACTGGGATTGTCAGAAATATTTAAAGAGCAATAAATAAATTTGGAAATGCAGTAGATCTCTTGTTGCAAGCCAGGAATTCAAGCATTTCCTCGGGTTTCGAATCTTTGATAGCAGAATTGGCTTTAATGTTTCAATTTCCTCACAAAGCATGTATCCATTCATATCAGTCTGCTTTGCAGTTTCAAATTTATATTTCAACTGTCTCAGCTTGACCTGTCAATGCCAACTGCAGATCTCTTGTACATTTTCTTATGATGTTCTTGGACATGTCCTGAAAATCGCACAACAATCCAAATAAATTTTGATTATTTTTCACTTGCTGAAACCGTGCCTCAAGAGTGTTTAGTGCTTAATCTATAACTTAATTAGAAAATTGCACTCCGAAGGCTGTTTTCCTGTCTGGCAAAGGTTTGTCTGCAGATTCATAATCAAATAATTTCGTTTTTCTGGATAAGCGCTTACTCTGAGTCTTTAATACAGGCTCAACTTCTACATCTTCGGCAAGTTCACTCGGTCCAATTAAAGCTTCATTGAATCCTTCTTCCCTGTATGTTTTTAGCCAGTCACAAACTTTTTGGAATGATGAAAGTTCAGAAGTATCGTCCATGATATCACTCTGAAGTAGAGACCTGCACGGGCCGGGCTTGGGCCGGCCGACTCTGTTATTTCTTTGGGCCGGGCCGGGCTTCGGCGGGCCGACACTGTTATTTCTTTGGGCCGGGCCGGGCTTGCGCTGGCCGACACTGATTTCTCTTCAGGTCGGGCTGGGTTGGGGCCGATCAATTGAAATTCTTTAATAATTATTGACTTTCGTTAAACGATAATTGGAATAAAGCCAAACGTTGAAGAAGTGTGTCCGTGAAAAATGTTACAAAGAATGCAATAGCTATTTACAATTTGTGTTGCTTAGCGGCTCCACTTTCACTATAGAGGATTGCAGGCATTTTGCGGTAAATTGAGCTCTGACCTTGACCTTCGCTGAACTCAAAATATAACAAGAAGGGGTGGGAATGTTTTGCCTGTCGCTAAACAATATTGCCATCTTCACTTTATGCTAAAAATCAATTAAGTTAGATTTTTGTTACAGGGAATGGAGTTTTTGTTCTCTCGATGACAGGCAAAGTTCTAGGAGGTAATGGTACCATTCGGGAGGCAAGCGTCAGGTTGTAAACCAGAGTTAGAAAAGGTTTCTGAGGGTTAGGTCAAATTTAGTACTAAATTTTGAGAAAGATTGTGGCTGGAGTTAATTTTTTAAAAAAATTATCGGGCCGGGGTCGGGCCAAAAACTTTTAAACTTTATCGGGCCCGGGCCGGGCTTGGGCCAAGAATTTTAAAAACTTATCAGGCCGGGCCGGGCTCGGGCCGAAAATCTCCTAAACTTTTCGGGCCCGGGCTGGGCCGGGCCTAGGTACGTTCGGGCTGGATTGGGCTCGGGCCGAAAATTCGGCCCGTGCAGGTTTCTACTCTGAAGTTCCTTACTTACATAGTTCACTTGAAATAGTAATGAGTACCAGAAAACTAGTGGGAGCAGAAACTTATGATGTCTCGTTTGACTGAGTAACGATGCAACGTCGCTTCTAGCTTGAGCATCATCAGTTTTTTTCTGCTAACTCTTCTAGTCATTACAAACTATTGGAGCTTGGTATCATACAGCTTTAACACTTTCTATTCTACATTTCGAACGTGTTTCGGAAAGAGGTTGCACAGAAAGACCTATCACATGTTTTCTAAAAACAGTCCATCTTTTAGTAGATTATGCTAAACCAAGGGGGATGGGAGGTTTAGAACCCTTCCCCAAATATTCTTAAGTTAACGCAGAACAAAATTAAATTTTATTTTCAAGACGTTTTTAAACACGTATAATCTCTGATTTTTCTTTAAGCTACGGTTTTCATGCCCAAATAAACTGTTTGTAAGAAAAGCGAATAGCTAGCTTACAAAACATAAAGTACTAGGCAACGTAGCTACAATGGTAAAATATTACCTTCCGTATTGTGGAAACCTGAAGGAAATTTTTAAACTGATTTTTTTCAACAGTCATCTTTAACAAATGCAAAATAGAAAAAAGACAAGTATTTGTGTTTGCAGTACATTCATATCCAAAATGATTGTCGCATATCTATAACTGTCTTCTTGTAAGAATATAATTTGAAAATGATTTTGCAGGGTACTTTTAATACTGATACTATGTGTATAATCGGAAAATGTATATTTGTGGTAAATTTCATAGTAAAAGAATTCTAAATATTAAAATTAGAATGAGTAAAACAAAATGTTCCTAAGTTGACAAGAAAGCTTTATTTTCGTTTTATTGTTCTTATTTACTGCTCTTTTGACATGAAATTTGCCACATACATGTCTTTGCCGATTATACGGATACTAACATTATAAGAAATATCGGGTGAATTCGTTATCAAAGTATATTCCAACAACAACATATTTATAGACATGCGACAATAATGTTGGACATGAGTGTAGCTTCAGCTTTAACACTTCTAGAAAACGCGGAAAGTTTTTTTTTTTCTTTGAAGGGAGGCGGGACTTACTTCGTATATCGTACTTTATGCGCAGAAACATTATTCTCTCAATGTGTTTCAAAGTGGAGAAAGTGAAATCGTTGTGTGGTGGTATACTGATTGATTTATAAATATGTATGCTAGTTTTTATTTTTTCTTGTCCATAACTTCAATCAGTTATATAGAATTTTTGGTAGATATACTCTCTACCGTTTACATCTCTCAATTAAAGTAAATCTATGCTGAACTATAAAGTTATTAAGGTGGATATACCCCAAATATTCTCGCATACCCTCCTCAATAGGTTTGTAGTGTTAGGTTTTTCTAAAATATTTTCTCAATACAAGTGAATCTAAGGCCTGTTCGATACGGAAGTATCGTTCGGAAGATTTCTTGAAAGAAAAATATTATCATTACCCTATTTTGTAGAGAATTCTGATGAGTGATGGCAAACTTCTGTATATCTTTATGTGCACTGACGAATTCTGAAAGATTAGAAAGAAGTTAGAAGATAATCGACCAAAGTTAATTATCATCTGGAGGTGAAAATTAAACTGTGTGGAAATTTCAAGGTTAAATTTCAAAGATCAAACAATAAATGGCTGATAGATTCTGAAATGAAAATATAATTGTTTTGCTCTTCTCGTGTCTTATATGAAGGGAATTAACAGTGGACCTGAATTTTGTAATATATTTGGGACATCTGTTTAAAAATGCAAAGAAGTATGAGAACTGTAATAAACACATTAAAATTATGCTGTATTTAACTGGTGTGAACACCAGGGGCGAACCCACACGGAGAATCTACGAGTTCGGATTCTCTTTCAAAACTTCTTAACTCTACACACGTTTGTACACTTTCATAATAAAATTATAATTGTTTAGTAGAGAAATGACTGATGCAGCCTAATAATTTGAAGTTACATTTCATCTGTACTCTTCTTTTTTAAAAAACTAATTCTATATTGTTTTCTCAGAATATAGATATCGGAACTTAACAATTAGATACAATTTCTTGGCTGTAGAATTACATCGGGTCAATCGTACATAGGTGTAATGTCTTATAGTATTGAATCCCCACACTTTGGACTCACCCAACAACATTTTTTGAGTGCGTCAAATATCGCGATTCGTTCGCATGATCATTTCTATTAAGTCTCACAATAATTTTGTATAAAAAGAAGTCACATTCGCTTACTTTTGATTGATTGCATCAGATTTTGGGATGTTTGAGTATACTGTACGTCTCCATTAGGAATCCGAAGATTCTAGTAGCTCTGGTGTTTTCCGTGGTTTGGTTGACTTCATGAAGTATCGTGTCATCCTTACTTGTATAGTGACTAGTGTATGTCTTTGGTGGACTGGCCCCGAGTTCAATTCCAGGTGGAAGAGCATCAAACACATTACAGTAATCTCCTTTGTAAACTGTAAATCTCGTTTTATATAGCCTAACCTCTAACAGAGTACGTAAATACAAAATAAACAGTCATGAAGTGTCTTGAGACAAAAGTGCAAAAGTACATGGACATAACGTTTGTAATTAGAGATGCCTCTGCAACTATCATAATAATTTGATTCATTGCATGTTTCGTGTATACTGTTAACAGTTCACAAAACAGCATAAATGGTGATTCAAATGTATGAAATAGCAGACGTTTGCAATCTAATGGAGATTCTATTTAGTATATTGTAGAATTGATAGTAAGTCTGTAGAAAGAGAATGGTATACAACAAAATTTTGTGAAAATCACGGTAAATAATGCGACGTTGACTTTGGAAACTGAAAGTTTCTTCTAACATATTAAAGAATATCTAAGTATTTAAAGGAGTACATAGCTCAAAATAGTCTCAGTGCATTAGCTATCAGCAGAGAAGAACATTGGAAAAAACTAAACTTCAGAAGAATTATTGACAAGTTGATTGCCCAGAAAAAAACATCAGAAGTGATTTCATATGCGAATGGAATGGAGCTTTTGTTTATGAATGGGTATATATATATAATATCACGAGACTGTGTAGAAAATTAATATTTGTGAAAGTATACAGACAAAATTTCGTGGTCGAAAGCTCACTGCCTAAACTCCCGGTAGCCAAAAACCTCCGGGGCGAAAATCTCGTTTATCCAGAGTCTCGCGTGATCAAAATCTCGCAGGATGAAATCCTCGCCGTCCAAAATGTTCCTTGACCAAAACTTCACGGGACGAAATGTCGGCTGACTAAAATTTCGCAGACAAAATGTCGCTTAACAATTTACTGAAAATAATAATAACAACAATGAGAAAGAGAAGAAAGATTTTGCGTGGGGTATAGAAACGCTTACTTTAGACACTAGAGGCGTAAAAAACATTGACGGCATCAAATTGAATGGGTATTTAATCCTGAAATAAACCCAAATGAAGAGAAAATTTATCTATAGAGTCTAATTTCGTCCTTCGCTTGATTTTTCCTTAAAAACTTAAAGACAATATATATTGTATTAGTTCAAATAAACTCATCCGATCAGAATCAAATAGTGGTAGAATATGAAATACTTGCTATATAAAAGTATGAAATAAATTGTGGCTACGCTTACGATTTCCAGGTGGTGTGTGGTCAAATTTTCCGAAACCAAAACCCATATACCAAATTCATCAGATCTGGACCAAACTTTGCATGGTGTTAGACCTTGAAGTGTTTGTTAGCATGTTGAATACTAGGCTCTGAATTCCCGAGGTCTGCACAAGCAAATTGCTAAATGACTGGAGATAACAAAACACATAATAAATTCCGTTTGTGTAGAAATTAGAGGTCAGCCTTGGGCAAGGAAAATTAAAACCTTGCGTATTTTCACTGGTAATACAATTATCTATGTGTTATCTTTATAGACATAGCAATATATAAACATTCTACAGTGGAAAGTCACTGTGGCGAGGTTTTATACTGACGGGACTCTTTCTTGAGTGAGATTACGTTCCGTCAGGTTCTGGTACAGGCGAGATTCTGACCTACAAGATTTTGACCCGTCGAGATCTTGGTACGCAAGGTTTTGTGCCATTTGTGAAATATAAAAGTAAACTGAGAATGACATATATTCGAAGTAATTCCGTTTTAAATGCAGAATTTTATTCAACATTTTTCGTTTTCCCCAGTAATTTTACATAATCAAGAAATATTAATTAGAATAAATTTTATTTCTTTTCAAGTCTATACGTTTGGAACAAAAATACCGAAAAAATACGGCATGATTTGTGGAAGAGAATACTCGCTTTTGTTAATTGCTATACCACATATTGTATTCCTCTTCAGCACATACAACTACCCTCTTGGTCTAGTGGTTATTGCCTGCCTGTTTGTGCATGTGATCTCGAGTTTGATTCGCAGTGACATAGCATTACAAAATTTGAACGCATTTTGCGATGCGATCAGGTTCCACTTTGAAACAAATAGACTTCACACACATACAAATTTTATGAAGCACAAAGTTTACAAACAGGATTCGAAATCATGGTCGTTCTACCAAAGAAACATCTTACTTCCGCTGAAGTGTAGTTATGATACTCGTGTCTACCCCAATCGCTGTCGCCTGTAACTTGAGAACTACCTTCAATTAATGTTACAACTTGGGTCTACGAAACCTGAACTAACTTCTACGTGCTGACCACAGATTATGCAAGTGAAAGTCATTTGCCCTACTATAATTGTCGCTCAGTTGTAAGTTCAGAGAATTTTTAGAGTGTAATTATCATTCATATAAAGGTCCGTGGGAGGACTGTATGCGGACCAAATTCATAAACCATACACATAAGACAATTTCAATAACCAAACGATATATTTTAAGCCTATATAAAGTTTCGTGTACGAAAGTCTTCTTTGATGTTATATATTTGTTATATTTGGTTTACTAGAACATTATACCCCTGAGGAGTTTGCTCCAATTGAGTCCATTTTGTAGAAAATTGGTTTTAATTAAAATGTTTTTGCGCATGGTTTTACATGTATTACGACAACTTTGATTTGAAGAAAAAAATTTTAAACCCCACTCATACAAATATCTTTTTCTAAAAAAGTAGTTCGGCTGGAGGTTACCCATAAGCCGATAAAGGAGAGACTTAATGATGCGCACTACTTTTTTTCTATTTACGGCTAAAGATAGGAGGAGGGAAGAGAGAGAGAGAGAGAGAGAGAGAGGGAGAGAGAGGGAGGTTGAGCTGGTATTAAATTTTAAACTAAGTCATTTTTACCTGTCTCTTCAGTTTACCTTCGTTTTCTCCCGCTTTCATTCGCTTTTTTATTATTACTTCTCTTCTTAGAAAGTAATGGAAGGGAAAGAGTGCACGTAAAACAAAATAAAAAAAGGTTAAAAATGGAGGATTTTGCCGGCAGGGGTGCAGTGACTGGGAGAGTTTTAATTAGAGGCGCTGTGTTTCTCCGAGCCTATATAAACAGACAGTTATTTCCTCTTGGGAGATGCATGGGAACTGGACGCGCATATAGGCTTTTGTGATTGGTGTTTCGCTAGCTCCATCATCTTCTTTCCCTCCTTTCTCTCTCTTTCTGTATTCCTTTCTATCTTCGTTATTCTATAACTGTATATAGTTTCTCTCTCTTTCTGTCTCCTCATTTGACTCTGTTCTCTCCATTTGGGGGAGTTAGTTCTTTGATGTGGAAGTTGAAAAAATAAAGTAAAAAAGGAAGAGAGAGAGAGAAAAACCTCGATTGAATATAAAGAAGCTATTTTGGTTTAGCTTAATATCAATGGATTTGCCTTCACAGTGCGGTCTTTAATGAAAATATTGAGTCATTGAGGAATTTGCTTGGGTTTCTATATAGATTTTTGTCCTTGTTACTTTCTTTAATGCAAGTGCTAAATTAGTAACAAATTTAGGCTATTACGGGAAATTATACTAACGGTTGTTGTGTGACCTCGTAATGTGTATTGGTTGAGAGGAATTTAGTGCATCCTTTTAGCACCGATGCTATATGAAACGTATACTCACGTTTAAGACGAAAAATTTTCATGTATTCAAGTTCGAAGACTTTTCCTTCTGGGATCGAACCCGGAATATCGTAATATGTAGTATCTTCACAAATTTAAGTTGAAAGCGATAGTTTAATGTCCCATAAGTGTATCCTGTTGACTAAAGCAGATATATAATTATCAAAAACGGTGTAAACATATAAAAAATAATCAAATCAATAGAGATGGAACAAATGTTGGGGTGACAAAATAGAAGAAAATGAGAGAAACCTGGGGGATCACGAGACATATATTTCACTACCAGCGATTTTTTTTTTCTGAGAAACATGGTGGAGCGGTAGTCTCCTTAATACAAGATGTTTCTCTTACAGCAACCTCTTCGACTTTCTCTAATTTCTCATGTCTTCAACATCACTGAATGCACGCAATGTTTATGTAGGCATTTGCGGATTTAAAATATAGGAAACAAATAGAACTAGTTATATTAATGCATACCATCAGGAAAAAGGCTGTCTCCTCTACAAAGTCACGTAATCTTGAATGAAAGAAGGTATTCTTTTCAGAAAAAAGTAGAGTCCGAATATTGCAGCACTCTTCTTCATTGACGTTACGATAATCAAACATTTACTACACCACATTGTATACATTAATTGATGGTCCACATACTTCCATCAACTGGAAATACTACGTGGAGTCCAAACATGGATAATTCGTTAATTCTTCAGACAAACCTAGCTTTCTTGGAACGAACTAAAAGTTTGTTTATCACCCCTTGGAGAGATGAAGAGATGTGCAGTCAGGGGCTGTTTTGTCCAATTAGTCTTTTTGTTTTTAGTTTTTTTTAGACTAATTCTTACACTAATAATTGCACATGGCCTATGTTCTTCAGGATTATTTTGTTTTGCATATATTTCTTATGTATACTTCACCTGCAGTGATTTCCAGGAAACTTTTTCTGTTGGTGGTTTCTGGTTGCAGTTGGAACCTGGGGCTGGCTTTCTCAAGGCTTTCTTAATCTTATGGTGATTGTTGCTATTCTTCTTCTTCTTCTTCTTCTTCCATCTGGTTGTTGGAGCTCGCCTTCAGGTTTAATGTTTGTGCGTGTCACAGCTTTCTTGTTTCTTATTGTGTATTTGTTCTATGGTTGTGGCAGTGGCGTATTTAGGGGCTGGCTTCCGGGCTTAAGCCCCCCCGAAATCTTAGTATAGTAAAGTAAATGAGATATCTTGCAGAATTTTCACATTTCCAGGCAAAGCCCCTCCCGAAACAAAATCGTAAATACACCACTGGGTTGTGGTATTCTGTTTCTTTTTGTTTGGTGGTTTCTTATGTGTGGGTTGTAATGTACTTTTTTCTATGTTTATCCCTGTTTTCGTTTTTGTGTGTTTATTTTTATTGTTATGAGTTCGTTTTGTATTCCTTTTTGGTGAGTCTTAAAAGGGTATATCACCGGTTGATTTAGTTAAGGCTTTTAGGTCCGTTTGGAAGACTGTTGTTGAGGCTTTTTGGATAGCTTCGGCTACCTTTTGCTTCTGTGGTTCTGTGGTTATTATATAATGGATACTACTCTATCATTATATTACTTCTTCTATGATGAGTTGTATTTTAATACTGTAGTGTCTTTTGTTGTGTTCTGGCGAGTGTTTTTCGTTATAGAATTGGAGTTAGTTAACACCTGGATTTCTTATTGTTATGTTGGTGAATTGGCTCGAAGTGTGTCTTTCTTGATTTGTTGCTGGGGACGATGATGTTGAGTGTTGGTTGGCGTTTGTGTTCTGGGGCGTTATGGACAGCTGCTACTTCCGATGAAATTGCTTTCTTCTCTACGTGTGCCTTAAACCTAGTTTTTACTGGTTTCTGGCAGCTGGTCCGTTTATTGATTGCTACCATATTTGTGGCAGGTCCTGATTGTGAGATTAGTGCCTTGGTGTAACCATATGAGTAGCAGTGCCAGCAGGGTTAGGGTCTGCGGTTGTTGTTTCCAGTTTCGAAAGATAATTCGTGGGTGATAAGCGCTACTACCACCTCGGGATCTCTTGTAAAGAGCCATGTGTGTGATAGTGGCCCTCTACTTGACTGTAATCGTGTGACGTTGCTGAATATAATCTTTGTACTGATGTCGGAGAGGCCAATTTGTGTGTCAATACCTTTGATGACACAATGGTTTGATATCTTCTTTTGGGTGGAGCTGTGTATTTTCGCTATGGTGAAGCATCTATTCTCGTGCCGTTGCTTGCAATTTTGCTTTGTTGTACTGCTGTGTATGATAGAGCTACTCCTTGGTTGGCTGGCTGTAGCGTCACTGTTTCTGTTGGCTTGTGAATTTTCTGGTTCTGGGTGCTTCATGTCCTTTGTTTGGGCTTCCACATACCACAATCATCGCATTGTATGATGTTGTTGTTGAATGGATTACCAAAGAAGGTATAGATCAAATAGTAATGGAAAAATTTAGTGCTCTTATTCTGAGAATAATTAAATCAAACAATGACAAATAACTACTTTTTAGATCTCTTTGCTTGTAGCGAAAGATAAGAGGGATGACTGAAAGTTTTGAGTCTAACATATGATAGAAACAAATACATAGAAATTTTGAGCTTCGTGGAAACAAATAAGATATAATAGAAAAAAATATGTGTTTCAGAAAAGTAGAATCAATGTTAGTAAAATATACCAATTAAATTCTTCTGAGGAATTTAGTTTGGAAACTTAATATTGGGAAACGTACAATAAAGTATCGAGGTAAATATGGCATCTCTTTATAGACAATTCTACGGCCAGTCTCCAGTAATGTAGTTTGCAGTTCGTAGTGAATTGTGTTCACGAGGGCATAAGAGATGCCCGACGAGGAATGTTAGGGACTTCTATCAATGAACTGTAGCTGTCTGGGATTCGGAAGTGAGCTGTTCTGTCATGAAAAACAAAGACAACGATATACGTTTTCTACTGTGTTCTGTTGCGAAAATAGCTCATTTCGGTAAATAATTATGATAATAGATGTATTGCATTTAGAGATTTATTTCTGCGTTGGGGTTCCATTCTTTTATGATTAAGCAAACTGTGATGTGATAAAGCTTAAATAAAATGCTTTTGCAAAAATTTTGAATGAAATGTGGTATAAGACTTGTAAAAATGTTCTTATACATAAACTAAAATATGTAACCTCAAACATTGAACTCCTGTGTTTAGGAGTGAATAATACATTGAATGATATTCAATAAAGACCAAGTAGTAAATTATACTAAAAAAAAAGCATTTCAAAATAGTGCATTTGTAAAACACGTCAGAAAAAGATATGCATAGGACTAAACATAAAATCATTAGTGGCAATTTATTCTTTTATTTTATTTATTTTTATTTTATTTAACAATCACCAGATACAGCTCAGAGGCCATTTTACAACGGATATCTAATAACAACAATGGAAAGGATTTTGGGAAGGTATCGGCCAGGGCCTGTTTAGTTGGTACCATCCCGGCATTTGCTTGGTAGGACTGAGGAAAACCCTGGAAAACCCCAGTCAGGATGGTCGGCAGCGGGAATCGAACCCGCGACCTCCCGAATGCGAAGCCAACGCCCTATCCACAAAATGAACTTTACTCTTTTGTGAACTTTAGTCAACCTTACAAAGAGGTCCATTTTAGTCCCATTTCTTCATTCTATCTCAGGTAAAAATATTTTCTGGAGAAAGAAATATTTATAAACAAAAGAAACTTCAATCTGTAAAGAAATTATATATATATATATATATATATATAATGTGGGTGGGTGTATGTTTTTTACCTACATATTTACTGTATTTATACGTGTTTCTGGTTTGGAAAATACTGGAAAGACGAAGAAAGAAAATGGAAGAAAAAGTAGTGTAAGACAATAGGAAAGAAAAGCAAAAAGGTTCAAAATTAGAGACTAGCAGAAACGGTTCGTTAGATTTGAGAGTCAATTTTAATAACAAGGTTAAGTTAGAAAAAGACAGAAAAGAAACATGGAAGAATATCGTGTTTATTAAGAAAAATAGAAACAAAAGATAAAAAAAGATATTTTCAGTATGTATTTATCTTTTTATTGACTCTCTAAAACGAGATGAAGAAAGTTGTGTTCTAAAGAGAAATAGAACAACATTATAAATTGAATATTAACCTATAGGAGCGGAAAATATTACATACGAAAGTATTTTCTTCATACCATTTTAAGTGTGGCAATCAATCCAAACAAGATATTTTCTTTATCGAATTTTATTTTAACGATTAAATTTCTTGATTTATTTGGATTAAGACCGTGTCATACCCTAAGGAATTAGACCTATTTTATTGTATTATTTTTAACGTCCTACGACTTTGCTCCGAGGCCAAGGGAGACGGTGAAGATGTAAATGAATTAAATGATAGAATGAAGAAAGTGTACGGAAATGGGAGTACCAGGAGAAAATCCATCCACAGTGTGTTCATCCACCACAAAGCCTCCTTGACACGAGCTGGAATCGAACCAGGGGCTCCACGTACCACAGGCTGTATCACTGAGATCAATTTTTATTGTTATACTTTCAAACGACTCTATGTAAATGGGAATATAAGTATAAAGGCTTATGGAACGGTTATGTCCATCCATTGGTGTCTTCATGCCTTTGTCGACAGGTATCAAAGGAAAAACAAGAAGTGATAATGAGAAATGCTTTTTTTATTATAAGTCAATGTCCCAATAAAAGACTCCATCTTCTTGAATCCTATATTCAAATCAGAAATAGTAGAAATCTATAATTTTCTGTTTCATCTTTCGCCACCACAGATTTGCTTGATTTGGAATTTAGCGTTCCGTTCAAAACCAAGGCTATAAGAGACATGGACCTGAACTGAACATGGAATTTAAACCACATCAGCTTCCGCTGAGAATAGAATGACGGTCTCTCACGCTGAAAACACTACACAAAACACATAGCTATGAGGAAATTGTTGCCCACTATATAAGTAAAACGGAAGTAAATAGAAGTTGTTTTTGAAATCGATTTAACGTCTCCAGAGTAGGTTTCATCTCCACCCTTATCTCTCTACTAAAACCTTAAGTGGTACAAAACTACTGCCAGTTGGTGCAGTCGAAATAGCATGAAATATGACTGAAAATCTTCGTTCTTTTTGTAATCCTGTAGTTTTTGCAACCGATATTAAATGGTGAGAAATTTCTTAGGTTTAATGATGTCTTATCTTTTTCTCCTTCATTTTGTGTTCATATATTTCTTTGGATGCAGTAATGGTTTGTCTCCCTCTGTTCTTCTGTTTTTGAAATTCGCTTTTCTTTATGTTATTTACAGTTGTTATTCGATGTGACGGACCATTGTATAAAAATGTTGCTTCTGCAGGTTGAGAGATGTGTGTGTAATTGACTATTGAAATTTAGTTTGATACAATATGCATTTATTCTTGTTTCTCGTATGTGTCGCACTGATCAATAATATGATCTCTTTGATAGTCGTTTCAATTACTTGTTTTGTATTGGCTTCTACGAGTGGTGATATGTTCTTTTTCATTATATGTCTCATGAATCTTCTTGTCCCAGATAGCACAGAAAAATTTTTACAAATGTTTAAAAATTTGCAAAGGCAAACTAAAAAGTTTGCAAAAAACCTGCCTTTTCAAATGAGAAAATTTGCCGAAAGTTCAATGCAAATAACGAAGTTGACGCTGGCTGAGTTTGCAGCAAAGTTGCCTCAGAAAATGAAAACATCTGCCAATACAAACGAAATGTTTGCGACTGCACAGCAAGAAAGTTTGCCAGGACTTTGCTGCAAATATTTTGTGCAAATTTTCTTTGACAAAATTTCCGAAAATGAGCTGATAAATTTGGTGAAAATATTAAAAGGTTTGCAGCAACATTGCAGAAAGTGTTTTCACGATCGCAAGATCATGTTTGCTGCAAATGTATCACGTAATGTTTGCTGCAAATGTATCAGGTAATATTTGCTGCAAATTTATAAAGTGAGACCTAACTTTATGAAACATCAAAATTTTTATAATGTGGATCCGTCTTTTCTTAGTGGCAAGCATTAAACATCTTTAGCTACTTGCCAAAGATAAGAAACTTACGAACGATAAACGCACAGACAAAGGATATCGCAATTTATCTACTTACTCAACGATCATATCCCTGTACTTACTCTCACACACATTCACAAAATAACGTCAGGCTGTCTGGGTCAATAAAAACATCTGATAAGAGACCAGTGAGTTTATTCTGGAGTCCTCTGGTGTATTGGTTTTTCTCGATTCTCATTTCCCGCTTGTTTTGTCACAGTTGATATAGCGCAGTGAATTCTGGGTACGATGCGCGCGCACTCGGTAATATCAGCACATATTTGCTTTCAGCAAGGTTTTCGAAACAAGTTTTTTTACAGAGTTGCAAACTGTTTGCGACGGCAGACTTTCAACGATATATTTTCAAAAAAGATGCAAGTTAATTGCAGTGGTGAATTTATTTTTACAAATCAGCGAAAATTCAGATCATATTGAAAGCTTTAAATAAATATTAAGAAATTTTGCCTTCTTAAACTTTCAGATTGTTTGCTCCACTAAACGAAGCAAAAATTTGCCGCAAGTATTCGTGCTATCTGGGTGTTTGTTGCTTAAACTTATTTTATTTTTTTTTTCGGTGAGAGATACAGTAAGTGTTGCACATGTACTCTTGGTAGCTTCTTCTAATGCGTTTTTAGGTTTACCTCGGCTATCTAGCACTCTTCATGATAGATCATGGTTTCTTCTAAAACTGTTAAATGTTGATGAGGGCGAAACTTGGTGACACCTGGGAAATTGAGGAGGATTGACGCCAGTGTAGAGAAATTATTAGTTGAAAGGGAGGAAAGTGTTCTTTAAATTTATAGTATATAGCAAGAAGAAGAAAATTTGGATTGAGTATATGAACAATTGAAGTATGATTCATAATTCAAAAGTATTTTCTATTAATTTGTTACGAAAATAGGAAATTATATCTCAAATGACATATGGATTCAGGTGGATCGAGAAAAACGTTTTTTCGAAATCGATAACGGCTCACACGGGAAAATTGCCAACCCATAACAGTAGTTCACTTTTTTTCCCACATTTTTCGGACAATGTCTTCCGGTGCCGCAATCGGCCTAAAGTTTTGGAAAAGTCAGCATAGGCAACACGCATTACACAGTATGTAGACAGTCTCTTTTATCTTCCAATACGGTTCGGAAGAAGCATATTTCTCTACGTAATCGTTCTGCAACTTTATGTGCGGTATTGACATCACGAATATATGCAGTTCTTAGCTTATTTTAACCATAAAATGGTTTAAAATAACCCAGAGCTGAAAAGTGGAGATGACTGCTCCGCTCACCCACCTACCCAGAAGACAACAGACATGTTTTTAAGGCCTAAAGTTTAGATGACGAAGTGTTATTTCGACTAGAAAGTGGGAATATTTTTCCTGGACAGCAGTCTTGCTCGAATGAAGCCGTCTCTTTCTTCAAATCCAAATTTCTTCTCGGATGCTACAGTAACTTCTTGTACCATTTTTTCCACGGTCGGGTATGACATAGAAATTCCGTTATCGACTTAGCTGCGACTACTGCACTTTTCATGTTTTATTCTACTTCTTACGATGTAAGTGCTTTAGTCAACGGTGGTTCCGTGATTTTCACGGAGGACCAGCTTATCATATCGTAATAGTTTTCAGTTTAAAGGTTAATGTCAGGCACGACAAACTCTCGAATGGTTTCTTGGGTGCCATGGAGCAGGCCTTTTTTATTCGTCTCCATCCAAGAGTCCAAATAACAGGAGAAGAGTCTTTGATCATTGCCAGCAACGTATTTTCAGGATGTGCGAAAAAGATATTTGTTTGGAACACCGAAATGACTATTTTCTTCGGGTTATCCGGTAAAATTGCCGACGAAACTGGCCAATCTTCCACACGTGTCGCGCCCCGTCACTACAAGAAGGATGCCGTCGAATCGCGAACCACATCGTTGCGTAGACCTTCACATTGAATTTGACAAGCCAAACTAAAGAAGGACTAGGCGACTCTTCGCTTATGTAAAGGCACAGGATGCGGCATGTCGCCGTTAGCGAACGGGAATTATTCCAATATACACGAAGGCCAAATATATGCGAAAATCTAATATGGCGGCATCATCATAGAAAACAATCGATCCTCATTATTACTGACCATAGCACTAATTATCTTTCTATGCGGTATCGTCAGCACTAATTTAGCACTAAATTTTTAGCATAATTTACAAAATTAGTGCTGTTACACAAACGTCGAAAAAACAAGAAAGATCTGGATGAGGCTAGCGTGAATACAACCCCAGCCACTCAACCGATTGAGATTAAACCTGTATACAAAGTTAGTGTTTAATTAGTGCTTACAATACCGCATAAAAATAAAATGATTGCCATTATCAGAAGGCCAAATATATTTAAAAATATTGCCCTTCTGATAATGACACTAATTTTCTTGTTTCGTTATCGTTAGCACCTCGAATATTTTGTTTTATGCGTTATCTTTAGCACCTAGATTGTTTTCTTTGATGATACCGCCATATTAGATTTTCGAATATATTTGGCCTTCTTATAATGGCAGTAATTTTCTTTTTATGCCTTATCGTTAGCACCTCGTGCTGGATGGGCGGATCACGACGTACCTGCTCGTGTGAGCTCTGGGTTATTTTAAACCATTTTATGGTTAAAATAGGCAAAGAACTGCACATATTGGTGATGTCAGTACAGCACATGAAGTTGAAGAACAATCACGTAGAGAAATGTGTTACTTCCGAACCGTATTGGAAGATGAAACAGACTGTCTACATACTGTGTAATGCGTGTTGCCTATGTTGACTTTTCCAAAACTTTAGGCCGATTGCGGCACCGGAAGACGTTGTCCGAAAAATGTGGAAAAAAAAATCAGTGAACTACTGTTATGGCTGGGCAACTTTTGCCGTGTGAACCGTTATCGATTTGGAAAACAAAAGTTTTTTTTCGATCCACCCTAATATGGATTATGAGTGATACAAGATAGACTTATGAACATGGTTTAGGACGTAGGTTATTATTTGTTCTAATACCACTGAATTGATCCCTGTTAGATTAGCCATTGTGTAATGCCAGGAACAGTGTTTTCATTGCTTACATTCATATTTAATGCATTAATGTGTGTGTAATGGAACTGAACCTCGTCAATTAAACCTTTAATATTCTTCATGGTGTTCTTATAATTAAAATATTTATAATTTTCTGGTTTTACGTTTCCGAACAGAAATATCTATTAGTTATAACGTACTATCAAATTGACGATAGCCAAATCGAAACATATGCAATTTTTTGCAACTTTACATACAGAAGAAATTGATGTTGATTCTTATATTGAGAGATTCGAGCAGTATTGCTTCCAAATGACTTTCCAATAACAAAAGAGTTTCTACACCATGCTTTCAATTCTTATACAACATTCTGACACATACAAGCAACATTTAATGAATTACACAAGAAAGACACACAAAAATGTTCTTAACCTACGCCTACCTAACCTACTCTAGTGTATATTTGTCATTTTAGTAAAAATTGTTTCATTAAGTAGCTTGTTGCTTGGGAGTGGAGCTCAAGGGTTTGTTTGTTATAGTTTAGAATAATTGCATGAGGACCGAAAAAAAATATCGTCAAAAGTTCTGTTCATGGTACTTATTGTTTTGAAGAAATTATTGTCGCTGTTAACGCCATTTCTTGACATCGATGACAAAAGATAATTTAAACCAACCTTAATGAAACATATTAATGATACAAAGTTTCGAACAACAATGATTTCTAGTAAAGGAAATTTATATTAATCTTATGCACAGCGTGACTAAAGAAACTAATATTTATCGTGCATAGAAACTATGTTTAAACTAAATCCCTATTTTCATTTTTTGATGACTGTTCGACAACTGTTTTGAAGTTTTTTTTAAATCAAATTTGAAGAACTGAATATTATAGGTTCGACAGAAACTGGAACTGACAAACTATTTGCTGTTCTTGAATAAGTTTGTACGAAATCGAAGAGTAGTAAATCGTGAACATGTTGATTTTAATCGAAATAACAACCAATATTTATAAATATTTGCTTCATGGGCAAGAAATCATTGTATTCATTTTCATTTTCTTTTCGTTCGAGAAAAGCAAAACCTTGTTCAAAAGAGTAACATTGTAAATTTAAATTTTAATATCTCTGTTGGATTTTTATTTGATTTAAAACACTGTGGAATGTTTGGAATTCTCGTTTGAGAGACAGCTTTCGCTCAATAAAATAGAGAGTGTCTCTCGAACGGCAAAGAGGAGAATTTTGCATTATATGAATTCATTGATTATTTTAAATGAGAGAGAGTTTTTGAAAGGTGATTCGGTGATATATGAAGGATGATGTAGGAGATTAATTACAGAAAATTTCACTTCCTGCGCTATACCCAGGTATTGTGCCCTAACTCATGACGAGTATTTATACAACTTCTGTTTTGATTTCCTTTGCCGTACCAAAAAGCCTAGGATTTTTAATTGAAGGGTGTTTAAGATAATTGTTTCTGGATTTCATACAGTAGGAAAAAACGGTTTTTATTTCTTGTCTTAAATCAGGCACATCAATTATAATTTTATTAAGTATTTTCAGGCTGCCAGGTTTATGAGTAAATAAAGTATCTTTGACTGTTCTGCGAGTTTTTTTTTTTTAATGATAACAGATTGGAATAATTTCCAATTTTGGATACAAATATGTGTGAGATATCTGAAAATTTTATATTATATTCATTCAACTTGCTAACATTGTTCATGAATGTGCAGATTTCGTATTGTTCATGCATACTAATTTTGTGCAGACATGTTAAATAATGTATTGAAACCTCCTGTTCTTACATTGTTTTTTTTAGAAAGAATTTAAAAAAAAACACACACACACATCACCTAAAGTTTTGCTTTTCGTTTTTGGAAAACCAAACTCCTTAACGGGTTTTACCATACCTAGGCTTGAATATAGCATTTTAAATCATATTAAATGAAGCATATCTTAAGATGAATGATAATTTGAAAACAGAAAATATTTAAGTCTCTAGATTTGCTGACTAGAAAGTTATTTAGCTTCTTTTTAGCCTTGTATTCCACGAACAGATTAGTATTTTGCATAATGAGCGTTATACTAACCCTCTAATATAAATAGCATTGTCAGTATTGCTATCATCATGCATGGGTGGTACCCATAATTATTACTTTCATAGAAATACACGGGAATAGATTTTTGATTGTCCATATCTTGGAATCAACTAGATAAATCACCTCTATCAACTAGATTCCTAACTTTAGACCCATCCCACCCTGGCCAAGATTGATAGAGATACAGCAAGTAGTTATTGTGATTTGGTGCCTCTCGGAAGGACACCCGGACAGGCAAAGTAAATATACTAGCGAAAACCTTAAAGAAAAAGCTTTGAAAGCTCGCGGCTTTTCCTAGGCGTAGTAGAGTTCTACCGCTAGGTGAGTGTAGTACAGAATTTCTTATATAAATTGCCCAAGCGGCGTCTGCGTAGGAGGTTAACGTTTGAGTGTTGTTTTGTTTTTTCTCAATTATTCTCGTTTGCTGCCTGTGAAATCATTACCATAGATTCAAAGGAACATAAAACAATGTTAAAATGTTTGCTTTCTGCTTGAAGAATTGGTAACGAAACCTTACCAAATGTTTCAACAGGCTTTCAACAAGGATCCTATGAGCTGAACACAAGTTTCCAAGTGACCACAAGTCACCACCCGGAAGTCAGTACATATTTTAGCTCATTCTCTTAACTACTGCGCAATGAAACGCTACATATAAATATTGTACTATAAGATAAAGTTATGTTTCAGCTACAATACAAGACACTGATTCATTTGGTTGTGTATTCTGATATCGGAAAAGGAACAAATAAAGCAAATATTTGATTCGTTTTACAATGAGCACATAAGATGGCACTTACTGTTAGATCTTACTAGAAGTGTTCAATTTTATGAAATGTTTATTTGTACGTGCAAAGTATTTTAAAGTAACGATCTTATTACAAAATAGATATATTGTTTGACCGTGTCTCTTGTTATGTTTCACATTTTATTTAAATATTAATTTGCATTTAAAGAAATAGATTTTGAGAAGAAACTTGCGCAGAACGCCATAATGCGTTGTTGCCAAATTTGTACTTTTAATTCCTGGATTCTAGCGTTGCAGTTCGAGAAGCGGAACTTAGCTGTGAATTGAGGTAAGGATCGTAAACTAATTTCTGCACTTAGTATCCAAGCATAATTCTATGATTACTTCTTTTATTATCTGCCACCAGTAATTACTCGACATTACTTGGCAACGCAGCACTATTCAAGCAACGTTTAACATAGCACCGAGAACATCTAGTGATACACCTTAAGCATGGTGAAATGAGTGTTGAAGGTCACGCTCTTTCCAGCCCGTCATCATCTCATGGGCACTCTCTTCACCTGCTCAAAATGAAGAAAATGTTTTAAAAATCCACCAAGAAATCAACGAGGACAATCGTTTCACGATCTATAAAATTTCCGAACAGATTGCAGTGAGTTGGAGCTCGTGTCAGCAGATTTTGACTTACGATTTTCATATGACACGTTTTGCCACCAATTTTGTTCCTCGCCTGCTCACACAGAATAATAAAAAGAATCATTTACCAGGGTATGATAAATCAGATTTAAAATGACCCAAATGTTTTGACCAAAGTAGTTTTTTTTTCTGTTCCCAGGAATGAAAATTAATCTAAAAGGGAAGAGTTTTGATAACTTGAGGAGGGCACTGGACGATGTCAAAATGGAAAAGTTCCAGAGGTGCTTCAAACGGTATGATGGGACACTTAAGATGTGCTTTGCATTTAATGGAGAGTACTTTGAAGAAGATTGAAAGATTTTTTTAAAAAATTAAGAAGTTAATTTTTAAGAACAAAAGTACGGTTTCCTTTAGGTTCTCCTTCGTAGAAAGTAGTATAGAATAAACCAAATTCCTTTAAAAACAGGGATAACTCTTTAAAGATATTCTCTAAAACGTCTATATGAGCAGGAAACATTTGTAGTGACAACAAGCTGCACCCTTACTTTGAATTTTTGTAATATGAATTTAAAGTATTAAGTCCTACAAACATGACATTCCCTTTATCCCTGTCAACTGTGAAAGAGTGTGTTCCTTTTCAATATTAAGTGCCAGTTGTTTAAAGGTAACCAAGAAAGTTCTGTCGCCTTTTCACCCACCACCTGGTGGATCCCTTGGCAATGAACCCCTGTCAGAGATCATCCTTTCTTTGTCGTGATTCTAAGTTGTAAGAAGGTCGACATATTTTCCAAATATTGTCTTCCGCAACTCCTTAATGAGACATTTAATCACTATACTATACGGGATAGAGGTAGAGAAGCATTAGAAATTGACGAAATATTAACCTAGTCAAGGAATTCCGTAGTGCTATACTGTTAATAATGTTACTAAAGTCAAATTATTAATCTATTTCAAGAAAATTCGGCCTTTTCTTAGGGATCTCTGGCGGCTAGATGATCAACGTTCTCGCCTTTAGTGTCGGTGATATTGACTCCCTTCTGATATTGTGATAACCTGGAGAGAAATGTTTCACATACGTAATGCCAGTTTTGAAATATACTATTAACCCAAATAAATCAATAAAATTGAGCCTCCTTGTACCACTTCAAACACAATATTTCCAATTTTTTTTATCTTTATCACGCAATCTTTATTCTGAGTCAATGGACAGAAGTTTATATGTAGAAATTATAAATAAGCTTGTTCAATTTTTCACACCAAACATGAACTATTTATAACTGTTTCCTGAACTATTATAAATTTACAGCAATCAAAAATAAAGACCTTAAGTATAAAGTTGTTCATTTTATTCATGATTTACTGATATGCTTTCCGAACTTCTTTTGATGCTAATTGTTATTAACGAGTTAACGAAAAAGTTGCTAATTGTTTGGAGAGGAAAGTTTTCTCTGAATTACCGGTAAACACTATTGATTAATGAATAGGCAACGCAGTTGTGGCGAAGAAAAAGCTCTGTCGTGATATATTTTTCTTTTCCAAATTGGTGTTTGATGTACTGTATCGGTACGAAGGTTATATGGAACGGACCTACAGTTAATCGGCGAGAGTATTCATTCAGCTATTTCAGAGAGAATACATTCATTCATTCACTCGGTTATTCGTTGACAAATATTCAATCCAGGAAAGTAACCAATTATCACTGATATATTTTCTTCTCCCTTCGTCTATTAATCTTTTATGTATAGTTAGTGAATGAATGACTATGTATAGTTTTATGTATAATTGGAATCTTGCTAAACATACTGCAAGATTATTAGTGTTTATCAAAAAAAAAAAAAAAAAAAAAAAAAGATTTCCAATGATGAGACGTATACCAAATCGTTAGATTTGATTGAGCGGAATAAAATGATAGGGGTGAATATAAATCCTCATATGTAGTTTTTTGTTTAAATCGAGGGAAGCAGTTTTATTTTTGCAAAATAGAAACTCACTCTATACAATAACCACGCAACATGTTGATATGAAACTGGTTCCGAAAGTATACGCTAATCAGGCTTTTCATAATGACAATAAGACAATAGTATAAAAAATGTAATCTTTCAGTCTAATGTCACACGATTATACACTTTAGGCTAAAGGGAAAGATGATTAAAGCATGTGCATGATGATGGAAGAAAAAGTGGAATAAGACAGTGGGAGGAAACGGGAGTACACCCGAGAAAACCAACGGACACTATGTTGTCCTCCACAAATTTACTTAGCCGGGGATCAAACTAGTAACTCTACACACCACATGTAAGCGCTCTAACACTGACCATGCCTCCCCGCAAGACAACAGTAGACAACAGTATATATTATGGTTAATGATCTATAGCGCAAAATTATGATACACATATAATTGTAACTT
Source organism: Thermobia domestica (assembly GCF_964235325.1). Lineage (NCBI taxonomy): Eukaryota > Metazoa > Arthropoda > Insecta > Zygentoma > Lepismatidae > Thermobia > Thermobia domestica. The sequence goes on along the minus strand of NC_137462.1, from coordinate 139,489,638 downwards.
AACTATAATATCTTGCAAAAGTAAGACATATGCCAATCAGCATACAGGACCATTGCGTGGGCGTTGCGACCGGGGCAATCGCCCCAGGTTCCGCGACCAGAGGGAGCGCCGGAACGACAAACGAACAAAATTCAAGGAATTTACATTATGTTGGTAAATGAAATTAAAAAAAAAAATATATTAATGTTTGTTAATTCAGATATTTTGATAATGATCAGGCCACGGCTAAGTAAAATTGTCACTAATGTAAAACATCGTCTAGCCCTCCGTGAGAAGAGATTTTATCGTAGAAAACTCACCGAAATCTGCTTCACAGTTTGGTATAAACGAAGAAACTTCAGTAGAATTCAATAACATTTCTTTATTCCTATTCCATCCAAGAAATGCTCAAGTAATAACACAATAACTGCAGTACTACAATAACTGCAATATTACAATTATCTGATTAGTTTGACAACACTTGATAATAACCGGTTAGCATCACAAATGCAATTTCACACGTACTTTCCAATCATTAACAGAATAAAATATCTTTCCAGTCCTTCAGCTCTATACTACCCTCATACAACAACTGTGTTTATTAACTATCAGGGTTGTAGCCATGGAGGGGGCTCAATGGTCCCCCTAACTAAAATGGAAAATAAATCTTAATAAGATTCAAATTTAGTCTATCCTATATTGGTTTAAATTGAAAACAGTTTTCTAAAAAGGCATTACAATGCAATTTTAAGGCTTAAGTTTTACAAAAAGTTTCGAAGGGTATAGCCGCAATTCGTGTACTCGGAGGAAGGGGTATTCCCAGACACTCCTTTCCGGTGTCCCCGAATCGAAATCATGGCTGCGTCCCTGCTAACAACAAAAATACTTTTCGTGTCCAACAAATATATACTTTTTAAAAATTATTTTCTATTCTTTTTATATTTATGTAAGAATGCCTGTTCCATTGACAATTTAGTAAGTTAAAGCTGATAAAGACGTATTTACGCTCAACAATGGCCCAGGAAAGACTTAATTCATTGGCCAGTAGCTATTGAAAACGATAAAACCTGAAAGTCAAATTTCAAGGAGATATTATTGATATTTGCTCACAGAGAAGACTGAAGAATGCCATTTAGTGTTTGAATAAAGTATGTATATGTAATTATGCAGTTAATTTTTCTCACTTCCATTTTAATTTATTAGTATTTTTATGTTATCATTAATAATATTTTTATGTTACCATTAAGAACTATTATAGTTCTTATGCTCTTTACATTACATGTTTTGGAACAACGTATCGTTAACTTCGTCTTACAGAACATACATTAACAAACAGTACATTTTGATTTTGAACATACATTATAATTGTAGGATTGAATTGAAGCAAATAAAAATAATTACAAACGTAACCTGAAAAAGTTACTTTACTATTCTAACGCTATGATAAATTTACTCAAAAAAATATGTGTTAATCTCAAGGAAAGAAATGTTTATTTTATTTTTTTATATAGCAAAAGTCAGAAATTAACAAAGTTTTGTTATCACTTAGATCGTGATCGTTATCACTTAGAAAATCGTGGGAGAACATTAATAAAAAAAAGAAAAAGCTTCTTGATATCTTATCGATTTTGCTGTACGGATGTACGGATTTGGTTTTAGTTTGATTTCAGTTTAACTTCCTGTTCAGCAGCGAGGCTATATGAGACGTGGACCTCCAGCTTAAAGTGGAATCTGAGCTCCCACAGCGAATCGAACCCGGGTCTCCCGCGCAAAAGATGCGTACGCTACCAATATAATTCGAGGGAGCTCTATAAAGCTATAGAGATCAATAATGAAATCGGAAGAGTGAAATTATTTTTATCATTTCAGGTTTCAGTAGAGAGATGTAGGTCAAAATGGTTATTTTCTTGAGAAGCTCAATCGATTTTCGAAAACTGTCGGTATCTATTACCAATTTAGTTTTATCGCTGTCAATGTTAAAACAAAAAACGGTTGGTATCTACCGCTTCTAGTTTGAATACTGGGTTCACGGAAGAAAGGGAACCTATTCTTGAGACGCTGTATGAATTCCCGAAAATTTCTCGATATCTTTGACAGTTTTTGCTCTATGAAAATCAGTATTGAAACCGGAAATAGTAATAAATTGCTACCACTTCCGGTTCATTAGTGAGATAGGGGTAGAGGTGAAAAATTTGCTTGACGTTGAATCGTTTCCCCAAACTCTCTCGTTGCTAGCTATTTCTGTCTTTGATTTATGGCCATGTTGAAACCGGTTGTGCTCGATTTCCACCACTTACAGTTTAAATAAAAGATTGTTGGAGGAGACGGAACCTATTCTCGGGGTGCTGAATGGATTCCAGGAAACTGGTTCTCGATATATTTTATCCTCTTTGCTCTATGAAAATCAATATTGAGATCAAAAGAGAAGTAAATTTCTACCAGTTTCGGTTTTAATAGAGAGATAGGGATGGAGATGGTATATTTTCTAGAGACGTTGAATCAATTCCCTAAAACCGCTTGTCGTTAGCTATTATAGTTTTTGATTTATGGCTTGTAAGTGGTCGATCTCTATCACTTCCGATTTACATAGAAGATTGACGGAGAAGATGGAACCTATTTCTAGAACGCTAAATCGATTCCGGAAAACCCTTCTAGATATCTCTTACCGCTGTCTACCTGTTAACAGTCAGACGGACATAGCCGTTCTATTAGACTTCCGATACTTATGCATAGGATAATTTGGAAGTCTAATAAACTCAGGTAGAAGAAATATTATTCACTAAATCTATTTTCGTGCAGATTAAGAATATAGGAATTTGAAAAATCTGTTGTGTGAGGTTCTCGGTTCGATCCCACCTCGCGCCAAGTGAGCTCTGTGGTAGATAAACACCATGTGCATGGGTTTTCTCGGGGCTCTCCCGTTTCCTCCCACTTTCTTCACTCCACTATTTAGTTCATTTGCTCATCACTGTCCCATTTAGCCTAGTCGACATAACCGTGAGTTGTAAAACTCAAAGATTTCATTTCATTTCTAAATAATCATCTAATGCATTCCACAGTTCTATTCTTGGCTAATGACCCAATAATAACAGCCAGATTAATGATATGCTTGTAGATTGATATACCTTAAAATCGTTTATTCACGCAAAGAATGCATCGTCTGCCAGGTAGTCACTACAAGCAAGGATGATATCTATTTCGTTCAGATATTAACCTTCTCGTCTCGTCTCCTAAATTACATAGGTTTCGTATCTCCTCGATCCTGGAGGACTTATTTCGATCTTGTCTCGATATATTTATGCCATAATTTTTGTCTTAATTTCGTTTGAAAGTTATCACAACCAATCCGCGTCACGCTTGGTCCAAGAATAGTAACATAAAACAACATTTAGACCATACTTATTATTGGAATAAGTTGTATAATGAGTTCTATATTTTAAACGTAGATAGATGCTCTTCATTACTTTCGTACCATCATTTTATCAATTTGTAGTATTTGATATATAAATCATGTAATAACATTAAATCAGTATTTGAGATACCAGACTTGGGTGAATTAGTGTTACCCATAGGATTCGAGAAATTTCTCGTTATCAAAACGAGACGATAATTGTTGTGTTTCTTGGCTCGTCTACATTTTAGAAAGATAGTTCTCGTGTCGTTTTCGAGATTATAACCAACACGATAAATTTCTGGTCTCGTGGACAACACTATGTTCAGAATAAGATGAACAAGTAGACTTGCGCGGTGGTGCGTCTGTAGGGAGCAGGTGCATTAGTAACGGTGGATATGTGTGTAAACTAGAAATGTATCCAATCACTATGTGAACTACAAATAGAAAATATACGTTTCGAATTGCTAAAATTTAAATACATCACGAATATCGACCGATATCCAGTTTTTGTTTTTCTTACGCCACACTGAAATATTTTCCAGTATAAACTGACAAGGGGCTTGTAGAGATGTTAGTTTCAAGTGCAAATTAACAAGTATCTCTGATACTTTCGTTCAAGAGGTCAATCCTTTGGGAGTTCGTTCGATAATACGACTACAGTTACTAACATCTTACGTATTCTTTTTTTCGGTGATAACCTGGTTTGAATTTCCTATAAAGTATTTTTACTTATAATATCGATTCAAATGTTATCAAAACGAGTGGCGTATGTAGGAGGTTGTTTCGCGGAGCGGCTTGAGAACCGGTAAGAAGCATTTTTGTCGCACGCATAATGCAAAAAAATAATAATGAAATTATTTTGCGGGGCTTGAGCCCGATTTGTCGCACGCATAATGCGAAAACATAATAATGAAATTATTTTGCGGGGCTTGCCCCCTCCTCAAGCAAAGTCTGAAATGACGCCCCTGATCTGCACCTCCACGAGGAGGAAAGAAACCCTACTGATTCTCCAACACCTGAATTTGTGCATGTATTTATGTTCTTCCCAGCGTTGTCACATTTCCTCGTAAAAAGTAATATTAAAGAACTATAAGAGCTAGTTTAAAAATAAAAAAGTTAAGATGTAGTATAAGGGCAGGTTAACATCTGAAGAAAGTTTGAATTCCATAAGGCAAATAGTTTTCATAACACTTTGGAAAGAAGTTCGCAATGTTACTATTATATAGGGATTGGTGATCTGAGCTGAAAACGTTAGACACGGCCTTAAGATCCTATTCTACAGACTGCTTGGACTTAGAAAATATTATTATTCCATTTGCTTATCTTTATTTTTAATATTCCCGAGCAAACGGAAACTTGCGTATGCCTCTTTACTCCTCTCATTTTCATACCTACGTTCTCACAGTCGTGATTAATCCGATAGGATAGAAAAGCGTGATTAACTAAAGCAATCTTATCACCATGAAAATGGCGAACGCGTATTTTAGACATTGATCGTTTCTGATTTTGAAAACACCCCTACTCGCACGCTATAATTGGTTACTCGGCATCTTGTATATCACATCGTCATTAACAAATCTTATATATAAAAGAGAACGTACAAATCCTTTGTTAGCTCATCACGCTAATACGGCTGAACCAATTTCTTTCATTTTTGGGGGGTTATTAAGATTTGGACCCTAGATGGTTTTTATCATATCACTTTAATTTTCAATTACCAGTGTCTTGAGATAATTGACCATTCAAGTGTCCATAACGTACAAATCCTTTGTTAGCTCATCATAGCTAAATCTAACCGTATTTATATGCAACCCACATGACCGTGTCACTCGGCGGTTTAACATAAATGACAGGCGATATAATGTTAACATTTACTCCAATCTTCTATGGTTTTTATCATATCACTTGAAAGCGAAAAAGTAAAAATTATCTAAGTAACAAAGTTTATTGCGTTCCGGGGTGACCCCAGCGAAGCGGGGTGAACGCTGCTAGTCATATATAATAATTTTCTTTAAGTACGGGTAAAAACTTGTTCTGACTCATATTGAAACGTTTTGGTTGCCAGCGGGGCGAGCAAAAATATTTTTTACAATTTATTATTATTATTATTATTATTATTGTTATTATTATTATTATTATTATTATTATTATTATTATTATTATTATTATTATTATTATTATTTTGCAAACCGACAACAATAGACAGCTCACTGTATCTAGAAGTCATTCCAGAAAGAAATACAAAAGATGCGGTAATGTCTTTGGAAATCGTTCAAATAAATAATTTATTCTGAGTTAAAGTAGATTATGAGTTCAAAAGTAAATTGCTTTTAAGCTGGAGAAAAGAAAGAACCTCTTTCATTGTCTTCGCAGGAGCAAATAGAATTACTCCCATAATAAGTAGATTTCGTTTACGTTGCTAAGCAATAGACATACTCTCATTTATTTCTTTCAAACTGTTAAAGGCATTACAATGCGCTTTTATATTTTTATGCACACAGCGTAGGTGTTAATAGAAAATCTATAACATTAAACATCAGTGGAAATACTTTACTGATTGCTTTACTTTAATCATAATATTGTCTGTAGTTTTAACGTTAAGATTGATATGTTAGCTTTTTCATAGCATGTTTCACTTCTCCATTGACATATGTTGCAAAATAGAAAGTAACTGAATTAGTAGTATATCATTTCTGTTTCCCATATGATAATTGATGAGACAATGAGTGTTATTAAATTGTTTGTTATCGTTGGTACGTTTCTTGTTAGCAATTACGTTAAAGTTACACGGAAGTAAATACGTATACTGAAAGTATACTTGAAGATCTTGAACTGAAGAACTTGATTTCCTTGTTCCTTGAAATTGCCACACTTAGTTAATTACAAAAACATTGTTAATTACGAAATTATAACCATTACGTTTTAATTTAATTATGTCTTTTATATTTGTTTGCCAACCCACAATATGATTGCGAAATTTAATTAACCAATTTAATCATTTTGTTCTCAAACTCACAAATTAAAATTAATAGTTGATATTAAACAAACAGTTTTGATAGTTTTAGTGTTTTATTGACATTACATCTTTCTATGGGATGACTTTTGTGTCATCATAAGTAATACATACTAAGAACTAAAAGGGCTAAAGTACGTTGGCATTAAAACTTCCTGTAGAATGACCTTTTAGCTGCCACAACTACTATGAAGTATGAAGTGGAAGGGCTGATGTTAGGATTTCTATCTTAAATATAATGCTAACAACTTGAAGCATAAATTAGAGAAACCTTGAAAATTTCCTGTTTATTCCGTAAGATATTTAGCAAGTTGACAGAATCGTGGTGGAGTCATTTTCCAGTGGCTTCCCCTGGTATGTATTCTGGATCTCACGTGTGGAATTTGTTTCTATCGTGCCTAATTGATTTTCTCAACGACGCTTATCTTTCCTCAAATAAATGTATCTCTTCACTAGATTATACTGAAAGAATTTGCTTACAAAATACATAATTATTTATATACTGTTGAACCATCACCCTTGTTAATACAGAGTACATCAACAAAGAAGAATACACAATTTGGTAGATGGTATTTGTCTATTGTTTTCGAAGTTGAATTGTCTTTACAATATATAATATAATGTTTATCAAACAGATGGCGGTACTATTGTGACAATAACATGTAACGTATAACTCGTGATGAAAGTGAAACAAAAAGACAGGTGCACTCTTGACATATGAGGAACAGAAGTTTGTTTAAAGTGGTGTATTATATTTGAAAATGTTCGTGATGAAAGTGAAACAAAAAGACAGGTGCACTCTTGACATATGAGGAACAGAAGTTTGTTTAAAGTGGTGTATTATATTTGAAAATGTTGTTTGAAGTTCAACACCAATGGAGGCATGAGTTTGAAACAGAACCTCTAACTCGACTGAAAATTTCAAGGCTTTGTGATAAGTTTAAGACACATAGTACAACTTGTGATATACACAAGCGAATATCAGGAAGACTTAATACAAGTACAGATCCTCCTTCTTTTATCGTAGTTTTTGAAAAGCTTCCAACCACGTTGAGGGTTTCAGTAATTCTACAGGCGCAGAAAACTTATATTATGCTTTGTATAATTGCGCTCAGCACTAACAATACAAAATCTTCTTTTGCTAAAATATGTATACATTCTTTTTTACAAACACTATCCAGGGGTGGATTTACAACTGTGCTCGAGCATTGGGGCGGAGCTCCCATTTTAAGGAAACTTAGTAAGAAAGACGAATAGAAGTATCAAAAGTTGAATAATAATAATAATAATAATAATAATAATAATAATAATAATAATAATAATAATAATAATAATAATAATAATAATAATAATAAATATGATTAAAGTCAAAGTTCTCCAAGTACAATTCCTTGAACGAATTGATTGGCTTCAATCATTAGTGGTTGAAAACGAATGGAACTTCCATGTTGTACTTCCAGTAGATACTAGAATACGGGCGGCACGTAACGCTATTGTGTTGGTGCGTGGCATGTTCTTGGGGAAGTGTGACTCATAACACCCTACAACAATACCAAAATTTAGGAAAATCAATTCAATTAGATTTTATGAAGATTTTTCGAAAACCTGATGACATACACATACCTTATTTTAATATAGTATTTGTTACATTAGTTAATATAGTCTTTTGCTATATTTATTATACTACTAATATAAAAGAATGTGTGTGTGTGTGTGATCGGGTTCTTATCAATATCTTCATAAGATCTAATTGCATACAAAATCATTTATTTTCGATGGGGGGATTAGAAGTAACACATTTTGAAGGTTTAATAAGTATGGAGTACCTCAGAAACCCCTCAAGTTAGACAACCCACACTATTTTACTATCATACACGTTCCATAGTGTTCAATTTGTGTGAAGGACGGGCACTTCTGTTCGTAGTAACTCTACATACAATTCATAGTATGTACTTTCTAATGAAATATTGACAAATGCACACAATGTTAAGTACATTACTAGAAGTAGACTATATAGTATCCTTTTGTCCTTTGTTTGATTTTGCTCTGAAAAACCAATGAGAAGGACACTATTTAGATCAAACGAGTTCAACCGAAGTCATTTGATCAAGATCAAACTTGGCACGGTTGTAGACCTTGATCTAAAATTTTATGATGTTAAGATCTTTCATTACCCAAAGTAAACATTAAACGAAATACGATTTTTGTTACTAATTTTTGAGTAAGTTTTGTTAGTTGTGTAATGTTGGTTTTTCACGTTCCGTATTAATCAACAGAAATCTAATATATCCCATAATACATAGTGTAAAACCTTTAAATAAGATGAATTTTCTTACATTTCAAGTACATTTTAAAGCTGAAACTTTTTTTTACGAAGACCAAGAATTAGAGTGGGAAGTTTGGAAAGTATAAGTAAAGAAAACTGTTAGTAAAATCTGGAGGAAAAAGAAGGAACAAATTGGGACGAAGTGGAGGGGATGTGTATATTTTTTGCTATAACTTGATGAAATCTTGTTTCTACACACAGCGAAAAAGAGAGAGAGAAAGAGAGAGAGAGCTTCTCGGATGACTGGTTGACTGGATGAGTTGAAAAAGAGAGGAAAAGAACGAAGTTACTACAGCTCTCTGTTTCCTTTTGCCTCTTTTTTCTTTTATTTTTCGTTTCCTACTTCTGCGCCCCGAAGCATCATGTTGATTGACGTTGTACAAGCGCCCGCCCATTACCCATCAGTGACGTCACATACAAGGGTCTAGCAACAGGTTCAGCAGCAGCAGGTGCTTATTCAGGGAAAAGGTAGAGAGAGAAAGAGAGAAGCATGGATTGAGTTGCAATGGCTAGGGGATGGGGTTTGGAACAGGAAGGAAGAACACACTCGCTTTTGCAAGCCTAAGCGCTATGTTGGTTGCCTAGTGAACTATCAATCCATAAGATACCACCTACACAATCACATTTATACCTCTATCTTTATGAGCTACCATAGTAAAACTATTCCCACCTCGCAGCATAAAATGCAATAGCTGATGGGCTTTAGTTTACCATAACTGTTTCATGTAAATCAGATGTGAACACCTACTTAAGGTATATATACGAGCGATGCCGGATTTACGTATAAGCTAAACAAGCTATAGCTTAGGGCTCCTGTCTCTTAGGGGCCTCAAAACTTAAAGAAAAAGTTGAATATACATTTCCAAAATATAAGAAAAGCAATAAATAAAATAAAATCTACATATAGCAACAGTGTTGTGTAGGTTCCTATGATGTAAGTAATGAGGCTTCTTCTGCTAGCCTGCTTCCTAAAATATCACTAGTTTCTTCATTTCTGTATATAGGCTGTCTATGTTTATCTGGACACATAAACATTTATGAATTGAATTTATAATGTGAGACCCGACACGAGTTGTACATTTTAGCATTTAGACCCGAGTCTGGCCCAAGCTCGTGTGATAATGAAATGAACCTGAAATAAACCCGAATTACAGAAACTTAATAATTAACGCAAAATTGTATTTTTTATTTTTAACAATTAAAGGTTTATTTTTGCAGTTATACTTTAAAAGTTCTCCAGAAAGAACGGTCCAATAAGTATCGTTGTACGGTACATTTACAAAGTTAGTCTCGATAAGACCCGAGAAATATGGTTGTGTATTTGAAAATTTAGTAGCCCGAAGTGACATATGCTTTGTAGGTCTGAGTCCGGCCCGCGAGCTTAGCCAGAGCCCGTGCAGACCTCTATTTGGAATCGATTCTGAACTCGGTTTGATTATGCTTACTCACTTGCTCACCTCGGTAGCAGTGAGTAACATAATCATGAACATTCTGAGCCAGGGGCGGATTCAGGACGGACTTGCTACTTAGAGCTACTTTTAAGAGCTCCAAACTCTGGGATGGGTTTAATTTATATATACAATAAAAAAAAACTTTCCTCTTCTGGGGGAAGCGATCGACTCGATTGCCCCCCTGGATCCGCCAGACGATGACTCGAAACACTTTTCTACAATTCATACACCAAACTCATGAGAATATAACCCTAACACAAGGGAAAATACTACAAGAGACTTGAATGGATTCGTTAAAGTAGTTTACGACTTCTTTTGTTCCGATATAGCGGTGTGAAGGGGCAGTAAAGCAGTCAATGAGGAAGCAATAAATTCAAAACAAGAAGAAATCAAATCCAGAAGAAAAAGTAGCAAAGAAGTACAGAATAGCAAATGTCAATATGTGCCTGTGCACTTAACGGGCTCACTTTTCTACAGCACAAAATGGATGTATTTATTCTTGTTGAGTAGCCAGGCTTAACTTTGTTCGAAACTTTTCAATCGGAGAAAATTTCAAATCGAGGAAGCAACTACTCCGTAACAGAACGAGGGAAGACTGAGCAAATGTAATGAATTCCTTGCTAAATAAACTGGAGTAAATGATAGCATCCGTGGCCTTCTGGTCTACTTGTTTAGGCGCGTGAGATTGGTTCATTGGGCTGTAGGTTCAATTCTTGGTGGACAACATTGAGCCTATTAAGGTGGTTTGATTCAGCGCTTTCTTTTAGGCATACTTCCGGAGGGCTTCGCTCCACCGGAGGTAAAGTAATTTAAATTGCGACTACCTAAATATGAAATTACTGGTGAAATGATAATGTAGGAGGAAACGAGGGAGAGTTTAGGGAAAACCCACGAACACGCTGTACTCCACCACAAACTCACACGATCTGATATCGAACTGGAGACCCACATGATCATTTCACCAGTTATTTCATAATCATTCACTTTCATTAATCATTCGTCTAATTTAGCCTATGTAGCATAATTATGGAATGTAAATTAGAAGTTTCGTTTTATTTCTCAAGTCCTGACGTTTAGCCCACGGCTGACTCAGCCACTCAGTTTTTTAGTTGAGTAATATGTGGTCGGCATTTCAGCCGCTCTTACTCTTATTTCTGCCTCTTTGTGCCCCAGGGAAAATTCCCACCTGAATTGCGAAAATCCCCTCAGCACCATATAACCCGATCAAGCACAAAGTGGGTTTCAAATATATTCGTCGTATTACCTTTTACCCTCGTGCGTTGAAAGTTGTCTCCCTAGAAGAAATCTGACATCTACTTCATCACTGATTTGTTATATCTTAATATTTGCCTGAGGAAGAAATAATTTTTAAAAAGCTCAGTGAACAATGAATTCAAAAGGCATGCTTTCTCTTGCGTTATAAAAAAATGTTTATAATCAGATGTTATCTTCGTTTGTTTGTTGAAATTTAGAGTTCCTTCTCAGCAGTGAGGCTATATGAGGCGTGAATTTATAGAGTAAGGTGGAATCCGAACCAGACTTTCTTCCAGAAAAAAATTGTCGAAAGGAAAAATCAAATGACGGAGCAGCAGTCGGTCACTATTAGCTTAAGGACGTATCCTGGACAAGAATGATATGGGTAATCGCAATTTGAGTTAGCTTAGTTTCAGTGGAACAAAACCCTCTGGAAATTTGTACTAAAAAACACTGAACCGAACCATCTTAATACATTTAATACTGCCATCAAGAATTGAACTCAGTACCCAATACACCAAAGGCACACACATCAGAAACTAGAGAAACAGGCCACAGATGCTATAATTTACTCCAGTTTATTTAGAAAGGAATTAATTAGATTTGCTCAATCGTTCTTCATTCTGTTATGAAATAGTTCCTTCCTCCATTTGAAATTTTCTTCGACTGAAAGGATTCTAATAAAATTAGGCCTGGTTCTCTAACAACCTTGCCTCTCTGTTAGCCATCGAATACCATTAATTTAAAATGCTTAAGGGTTGTTTTCACATAATGAAACATTTGCAGTATTCCTGTATTTTTAATATTCAGATTGACTTCTTGGTAAAATGAATAAATTGCTATGAAATTTAGCTTAAAATAATTCTTTTTGTCTAATGTAAAAATAGGTAAAATTTTGTGTTTCGTTTTGCGTTTCATTACTACGCTCCGAAGCTAAAGGAGATGGTGATAATGAGATGAAAGACAATGGTAGAATGAAGAATGTGGGAAGAAACGAGAGGATTCGAAAAATCTCACACTCACGGTATTGAAAAAATGAAATGAAATGAAATCTTTGAGTTTTACGTTCCACGATTATGCCGGTTAGGCTAAAGCAGACGGTGATTATGAGAAATGAATGAAATGGTGGAATGAAGAAAGTGGGAGGAAATGAAAGAACCCTGAGAAAACCCACGTACGGTGTTTGTCCACCACAAAGTTCACTTGGCGGGAGCAGGGTTTGAACCCGTGACCCCATGGACCAGAGGTGAACGCTCTACCACTTAGCCACCGCGGCCCCGCTCACGGTATTTGTTCATGACAAAGTTCAGGGACCCCACGCACCAGAGATGGAAGTTAGAAACAAATTATTACATTTTTTTTATAAAGATTCTTCTCTTTGAGTTTGTATGTTTATTTTTAATACTAATTACAGAGCTACTTGCTAAAGAACTTCACAGAAAAAAAATTCAAAAGTGTTTATCTGTTTTTCTGAAAACGAGTGCCCTTTAAGAGCCCAGTTTCACCTTATTCGTACACACAATTTATTTAGGTTTTGGATTATTTTCTTCTAGTTTGTAAACTGACATTATGAAGAATGCGACTTTACTTTGTTTCTTGACATCTCCTACCACTTATAATCAAAGACTAGGTTCCTCTCAATCTACAATGCAAAAGGAGGACCGGGCATTGACATGTTATGTGCTACCGCAAAACAGCAGAATATTTTCAAATATTATTCCTTTTACTCTTGAGATTTCGATGGGTTTTTCACAAATTACTCGTACTTCTTAGTGTTCGCTCGAAACAAGGTAACGAGGTAAAGATATATATTTTGGACACTCTAGTAGGCAGTGAAATAATTAGCAAATCGCATGGAGAAGATGAAGAGTCAATTTATCGATATGAATTTATGGTATTTTCCATACTATCCCCTATTGTATTTCTCATTTTTTGTATTTCTCAAAAATATAACTATTGTATCGAATTTGAGACTTAAAATTACCGCAATGTTCTGTATTGTAGCTAATTTGTTTATCTAAAACGAAATGTTTATTAGCGTATTGGCAATATTATCATTCACCCTCTGACTGATGCAAAAATGCAATAAGATGGTTTAGTATGAATTCGCAAGGGTTTAGGGTAATTTCTTAGGAGTTAGTCTCTGGAAAGCAGTCTAGGTTTTTGTGACCAGAAGTGAGTGTGCCTCAAGACGAATCAGGATTACTTCCGAAATGATTATGTCAATTGTCATTTAGCCGAGGCTACTAGGCAAAAAAGTTAAACGATTCTTTTGTTCTCTTACAGTTCTGATAAATAGTGTTGTCCCCGAGACGAGACCGAGAGAGTGAATTTTCGTGACGAGACATAGTTCTATCAATACAAACAAACACTGTTATCCAAGAAGAAAGATCACTTTCATGTAACTTTTCCAAGACGAGGACGCTCCAATTCTTGTAACGTAGGCGATATTCTTTAGAAGGTAGAATACACACCTTTTTCTGTATATATGTGTATTGGAAAACATAGTCACACTTGAAGTTGTTATTGACTATTAGGATTAATAGGCTCTAGTTATATAGTTACTATTCTTACAACTTCATATCACTCTTCCAAAAGTATGCCCAACTACCTAGTAGTTCTAATTCTTGTTGCTAGAGAATTAAGTAACCTTTTGTTCACTGTTACTAAATATAACTCCTTATATGTACTTTCCGCTGAAATTTTGAATAAGGAAAGGTGAGCTATAAATGTGGATAGAAAAGCCTTTTCTTTACCTCGTTTTAAGCCAGTAAGAATCTTATTCTCATCCTTTCCTTTTTACATGAAACGCAGCGGAAAGATAATATGCAAGATGAAAGGTAGTTCTTCTCGCTTCCCTTTTAGTCTTTTGTTTTCCTTCTGCCTAAAGCCATTCTTACACTCATTAAATTCTTCTTGGAGGTAACGAACCATTTCGTCGGTGTCATCATTCATCAAAAGTTTCCTCAGATTTTTGCTTTTTCTAGTACTCGTTTTGTTTTCGGACTGCTTTCTAGTCAGTGTCATAGAGAATAATGTGACTGCTTATTCTGATTATAGAAGTTTTACAAGCGTGATCATTGAGTAATTAATATTGATTAAGAATAGATTAAAAATTACGTAGAATTTCGAGAACCGGTTTCGCTAAACAACAGTAATAACAAGGCAAAATTATGAAACTATTACAGGATTGTCTCCATAGGAAAACAGAATTTACGGAAATTAAATTTGATAAACATAGCCAGCATAAAATCTGTAACTGTAAATAAAAAGACAGTCCTTCAAATGAGAATTCTACCATCATTGACATTCAAAGCATTAATTATAAGGTAGACATATATAGCGTAGGAAAGCAGGCGATAGTTGTCAGGGAGAATAAATTCGATTCGGGTCGACTACAAGCCAAGACTGAAAATGAACTGAAATGAAATATCTGTTTAATGTCTCACGATTATACCCATTAGACTAATGGAGACGACGAGTAAGACAAGTGAATGATAATGGAGGGATTGGTGGAATTAGGAAGAGGCAGGAAACGGGAAAACCTACAGACACGATTTTGCCTCCACACACTTACTTAGCTGGTGATCCAGCCAGGGTCCGCAGGTACCAGAGATAAGCGCACTGCCATTGAGTCACTGTGCCTCCTCTCCTAAGCCAAGACTAAGTTAATTATGCAGAATAGCTTAAGGACTTGACTCCTACAAAGAAATTAAACATAATATGATCTCGGACTCTGACTTGTCGGAGATGAAATCAGAAATATATTCATTCATGGCACAAGTTTTCACATACCAGGGCTGACAATAAAGTAATGAGAATTGTTGGTAGAAACAACTTTACTTACATTAAAAAAATACACACAATGTGATCACCTTCAAAGTACTCCCCTTGTGCCTGCACACACTTATTCTATCGGCGTTTCCATTATTGGCATCATATCTGAAAGTCATCTTTTGGAATGCTTGCCAAAACCTGTGTTACAGCTGTTTGAATGTCTGTTTCTGCTTCAAAATGGTGTCCTTTAAGAACTGCTTTCACCTTTGGGAACCGAAAAAATCACACAGGGCGATGTCCGGTGAACAAGAAGGGTGTTGTAGCACTGTAACGGATTGTGATGCCAAATACTGCCGAACAGACAATGTAGTGCGGGCTGGTGCATTATCGTGATGAAGGATCCAGATGTCAACAATCTCTGGACGAAGACGACGGACGCATTTTCGAAGTATTTCGAGAATTTCTATGTAGAAATGTTGATTTACTGTCTGCCCTGGAGGTACCCACTACTTATGGACAATTCCCCTGGAGTCAGAAAAGCACACAAGCATGCACTTCACCTTGAACTTCAACATTTGGGCTTTCTTTGGTCGTCACTAATTTTTGAAACACCATTGCGCACTTTCACGTTTCAATTCGGAGTCATATTGAAAACACCAACTTTCATCACCAGTGATAATTATGTTCAGTAAATCCGGATTAGATTCCACTTGGTCCAACAAATCTACCGCCACAGTCATCCGGTCATCGTTTGGTTGCTGCGTGAGATTTTTCGGAACCAGTTTGGCACACGCTTTTCAGATTCCCAAATTTTAATTTAATATCAGATGCACTGTTTCTCGATTTATGTTCAGTTCAGTCGCAATCATTTTCACGGTTAATCGTCCATCCGCTCACACAAGTTCCCTCACCTTGTCTGTTTTCTCTTCCGTTCGTGTTGTTGTGGGTTGCCCACTGCGGTGTTCATCTTTGATTTTTGTTCTGCCTTCCACAAACATTTTGTGCCAATGATACACCTGTGCTGTTCCTAACATTTCATTTCCAAAGGTCTGCTGAAGCTTCCGGTACGTTACCGCGACAATCTCACCAAGTTTTACACAGAAGGAGATTGCGTAGCGCTGCTCAATATTACGTGCTTCCATTGTTGTGGCGGGGGTCCAACAAACGACCGCACTCTTCAACCTCTAACTCCATAATAAATAATATTTCGTGAATGCCATGCGCTGTGCTATTGGACCAGGTCCAAGGTCACACGCTGGTGGAAGTTTCAGTCTACAGGATTGCCAGCATCAACTGAAAAAAACATTCTCATTACTTTATTGTCGGACCTCGTATATCAACACAAATACAACACAAGTCTTTACAATCAGTGTTTTCATATTTCACTTATTTCTTTTCCAGCGGTGTGATGCTACAAATCTTAACAAAAAATTGATCACTCTGCAGTTTGGTATAACTACGCAGCATTCTTCCTCCACCGAATGAACTTTTGAGTTTAAGTTGGTAGTTATATAGAGTGCTTATGTTCACACATGAGGTACTTTATTGGAAACTAAATTTTTGAACACTGATGTGTTTGATGCAATCCTGTTAGTATCTGCAAATTCTTGATCGGTCACTAGCTTCTAATAGTGTTTATAGAGCAATGAAAGTAGTGTAAGTAAGCAAAAAAGATTCTACTCGATATTTATTCTTTGGATTCATATACCTTGCATGAAAACGTGTCACTCTTGTCTTCCAATGAGGTGAGTTTACGCGTATGAAGTAGATTCTCAACCGTACCTTACGATGAGGTGAGTATATGCACAATCTAAGTTGCTATAAGATTGTTGCGTGTACTGGTAGCTTTGATAATACAGGGAGTCCATAAAGTCCTGAAGGAAAGTAAAACTCTATAACTTGGAAACCGTTAAGTTTAAGTGTATAAATTTTTGGGGTTGGAAGAAGGGAAGGTTTCTTCTGGCCACAATGCTCGATGAAGTTTGCACTGGTAATCACGTGACTTATGATGGCGTCTACTACTAAAGAAAAGACACAATGTGTTTTGTGGTTTGTAAAATTAAAATCTTCCGTTTCAGTGCGGAGAAAGTTCCAAACAACGTATGGGAAAACAACCCAGCAGAAACATGTATCAAGAGGTGGTACGAGAAGTTCAAAGAAACGGAAAGTATGTCAGATTTACCACGCAGTGGAAGGCCAGGAACGAGTGACGTGAGAGATTCACACGTTAGAGGACAGCGTAGCAAGGAGTCCTATGAAGTCGTTTAAACGTGGGTCATTGGTACTAGGAATACCGAAGTCAACGTTACACAGGATCGTACGCAAGAATTTGAAGGTCCGGCCCTATAAGTTAAAATTTGTGCACGAGCTGATAGAGGAAGACTGTGATATGAGAATATAATTCTGTGAGTCAATGCTTACCCGCTTACAAGAAGATGGTGATCTTCTGACTCGATTTCTGTTTTCAGATGAAGCCACATTTCATGTGTCGGGCAAAGTGAACAGGCACAACTGCCGAATTTCGGGGGTGGAAAATCCACGTGAATTCGAGGAGCACAAGTCAAGTCCCAAAGTCAATGTGTGGTGTGCTGTTTCAATGGATCACATTATCGGCCCTTTTTTCTTCGAGGAAGAGACGGCAAATGGTAAGAAGTATCTGAACATGCTAGAGACATTCCTTTTACCAGAAGTTACTAGGTTAGGCATGCTTAATGAGGTCCACATGCAACAGGATGGGGCACCGCCGCACTATGTCTTTAAGTTCGACAGTTTCTAAACGAAGAATTTAAGGAGAGATGGATTGGCCGAAGAGGACCCACACTCTGGCCTGCAAGATCACCAGATTTGTCGCATTGTGATTACTGGCTGTGGGGACACGTAAAGACCAAGGTGTATTTGCAGAATACAGCTAATCTGCATGATCTCAAGAACAAAATAACTGATGTGATTTTGAACATTCCAGACAAGCACCGCCAACACGCAATTCTTGATTTCCCAAAACGACTGCAGGACGTGAATAGTGCACAATTGAAGGTTTGGCGATGAACCTTAACTAGCTGAAATAAAACGTTGAACCTTTCTTTAAGTACAGCAAAAAGTATTTGTTAATACATTACGTAGTTTCCAAGTTATAGAGTTTTACTTTCCTGCAGGATTATGGACTTCCTGTAGTGTATTCCTTTAGTGTTAAAACTGGAAATCAGACCCGATAATTAAACTAATATTTGTAAGAAATGTTTATGTTTAAGCAGTATATTAATTCTCTTTAAAAGCTGATTTATTAAACCTTACAAAATAAAAAGACTCTTAGCAATATGTTTAAATTCTTCATTTTTATAGTTATAAAGAGCTCTTTGCTCCTATTTCATGCTTAAGAACAACAGCGGTTTTATATTCCCACATTGCCATGATGAAGGTAGAAAATGTAGCAAAATATTTTTATACAACCTTTATTTGAGTTGAAAATTTTCCCCTCTAATGTTTTACAATTAACATCTAATTGGGATGTAATATAACTCATCAAACGAACATCATGTATTGTAATACTTCTAGAATGTTTCTATTAATGTGTGCTGGATCCAGGGTCGGATCCAGGATTGTCTGACGAGGGTGCACCAATAATCCCCAAAATAACCAATCACAGTGAAACTCTTCAAAGTGACATATGACAATATTCTTTAGCCCTAACAACACTGACCCATAGAACGAAGAATATTTTAAGGAGGGTCGCAAGTGCTATGCAGGACAAAATGCTGTTCTCTTCTCCTGTTTTCTGTTTTCTTCCTTACTTGACAAATGTTATATTGGTTTGCTTGGTGAATCCTTTTCCTTCAACCTTTGCAAAATCGACTTAAACTATTGCTTTTGCAAAGCTCTGCTTTCTTTTAAGACCCAAACGGAAACATGATGGCAGAAAGTTTTGGAAAGGGTTGCTATTTTCACTGCTAACTTTCCGTTTTAGATAGTGTATATTCACAACGCGTGGGGGGGGGTGCACGTGCACCCCCTAAATCCGGCCCTGGCTGGATCTACTTCTCTGATGATAACAGATAATCGTCATTGTGATTACAAATTACAAATATTAAATTTGAAATATTATGTGTTGATATATTTGAATATAATTTTCATGATATAGTTTTGATACAGTTTGATATAGTTTGTGTTGATATAGTTTTGAATGTAATTTCAAAACACAAAAAACAGTGTGGAACAATGGAACAGTCACCTTTCCTCGATATTCAGAACCCTCTCCTCTGGCTTAATGATTGGCGCGCGTGCTTTTTGTACATGAAGTTTTGGGTTCGATTCTTGTTGAAAGAGCTTTTAAATTTGAGTACCTGGGTAACTAGCCCCATAGAACTGCGTTAGAAGATAGGGAAGAACATTTGTGTACTAATCTTACGCTTGATAATGGTCTTCAACCACCTAAAATTGATCAGTTTGACTGTACTAGTCTAAATATGAATTCTGAACTTTCAGATAGGAAAAACAACGTTTCCTATGAGCATGAAATTTGATTAAAACCTGACCAGTCAATTAACGTCCGCGAATACACGACTCCGTATCATTTACCTGAAGCTGTCAATGAACAAGCGCAGCAGTTACTTAAACAAAAGCTTATTGAGAAATGTAGTAGTACTTATAAAAGTCCAATCATTTTAGCTCGAAAGAAAAATGGATCTTTTAGATTTATTCTGATCTCAGACAGTTGAATTCATGCATTGGACCCACCGTCCTCCCCGTGCCACTTATCCAAGACAGTTTAGTACGGTCTAGTGGGAAATGTATATTAATATTAGTGAACTCTCAGTGGATTTTTCTAAGCGAAATTTACAGAAAAGAGTCAATTATATAC
Organism: Thermobia domestica; assembly: GCF_964235325.1. Classification (NCBI taxonomy): domain Eukaryota; kingdom Metazoa; phylum Arthropoda; class Insecta; order Zygentoma; family Lepismatidae; genus Thermobia; species Thermobia domestica. Next base: position 139,469,589 of record NC_137462.1, on the reverse strand, counting down.
TGCATTTTCGATTCCTGGTGACTAGCAGTATTATTTTTGTTCGTTACCACAAGGGTGTATCAAGGGTGCCGATTTCTCTGTAAATTTGGGTGGGGGGCGGGGCCCACTCAGATGTGTCATGTTGTGTCGATCTCTGATCGTATTACGGATTCCATTTGAAATTATATGCCCTAAAACTCAGAAACAACTGAAGAGATTTTTTACGACAGTAGTGCGAAATTATACAGACAAGTTTTCAACTTGAGCGGAACTTGTACAAAATCTGCTAAAAAAAGAATTTTCCATTCAAGTGGTCTGCTGTCCAGCAGTAGGCATTTGAGCGGCTTAGGACGCCATTTATTCAGCTCCAACTCTTATGCAATTTTACCCATCATCTCCACCATGTTCCGTCTCTATATGTAGTATCAGCAAAGCACTGAAGGCAACCTAGAAAATGTAAGGAAATCGTTGCCCAACCAATTGAGGATATTATCTCCACCACCAAGTTTATGAAGCTGGAAACATGAGTGAATAAATCGTTCAATTCTTTCATTTAAATACGTGAATACTAAATTTGGGATGTAGCTTTAAAATAGCTGTTACTGAAATTATAAATAAGATACACAAAGTGCATATATGAAAAAATGCAGCAGATTTGGATTGGTAAAATAAGAACCTTTGGTTTGTAAATGTAATGGTTAGTTATGTAAAGTTCCTTCAGTATGTCAGCTGATTACAATACCTTAATGTATCGAGGTAACTCCATGAACTGTCGTCCAGCGAATTGCTTCGTCAAACTCTTACGCACACTCTTACGCACAAATTCGGTGTTCGTGGTTTTATTCAAAGGCTGTTTTACGAAAGCACACCCTTTTTCTTCTTTTCTCCATAAAAGGTAGTAAACCTTGAAAGATAGGGAGTACCCACAACCACGTTGTCATTACGTACATCGAACGTTCTAGAAGGTTTAGGACATAAACCTCCAAGGTTCATTACCTCTAGCATTTTCCTCAATCGACCTCACAGGAAATGACATCGTCCAACGTGAACTTACCAATAGTGCTGATTATAGTAGAAAAGAAGGATTTCCATAATTAAATAATGTTTATGTATGAGGATATAGACCACACCAGTCTGTAGAAAGCATTAGCCGGCATTTTTGTCAATATCAAAATATTGACTCGACAAAGTAGCACAACAAAGTATAGCTGACATATGACAAGATATGTATTGTGTAAAAGTAGCAAGGTAGGGGAAAAGGCCAGGATAAGGAATATGATGTAGACATGTACAGGGTAAAGGACTCCTGCTATTGCATCTAGTTTAATGAAGCAAACAAGTTTTTATTTACAAAATGCTTTAAAGAAGCTTGAGGCTACATAAGTTCAATTCTTGTTGTAGAAGAAAAAATAAATTGGAATATTGTGAATGACATCCACTGGAATCGAACGACGGACTTCTTTCAGCATGTAACATTACAGTGGTCAGATTCTACCTTAAACTGTAGATTCATGGCTCATAAAGCCTCGATATTTTAAAGGACCCTAAACTCTAATCCAACCAAACCCTAGGGTTTTTTGACTTCTATTTTCCATGGGAATATACCAGTTCTGTTCTCATTTGTGAATTTGTATATGTCACTATAGATGCATGAAGATTCTCTACACATGGGCAAAGCGTTATTCTTTTATCATTACTTATACTTGCTTCAATAATGTTCGCTGATCAGTAACTACTCTGTTCATATTGATGTAAGTGTTAATATAATCATTCATCATTAATTTTTTTTTGTGTTAATATGATTCATCAACTGCAGTACTTCCTCCCCCCACCCAAGATTTGCTTCTAACCTGTCTCCTTTTTCGCCCCATGAAATACAATATATTCTGGAATAACACTCCGATCAGTTGGTTTTTGTTCTCTCTTTGTATGTACAATATCTAGTGATACCTTTTTAATATTCCCAGCATTTCCTCGTTGCTTTGCCCATTCATTCTACTAACTCTATTTCTTCCTTTCTTGTGCCTGTACTTCAAAGGCTTACATTCCTTTCGTAATGCCTGTAAATGTGCGGTTAGGGTTAACATAATATTATGCCACATTTACTAGCTTTTGAGTAAATTGTAGAAAGAGATTCAACATTCCCATGCAATTTGATGCAATGATAATTCGATAAATAATAAATAATAAACAAGCTTTCCATGCCACCTTCAGATACATTTCTGAAATTAAACTATCTACATACTCTTCTGTAGATTGATGCCAACTCATTCCACCTAATAATTGAAGCTCACCGGAAGTGGCACTTATCTTCATGATCGTCCGAAACGCTCAAATACAGGGTGTCCGAGAAGTCCTTCCCTGATTACAGAAATTGATAACTCAGGCTAGAAATAAGATAGAAATATGAAACTGGTGTTGAATTGTTTACAAACTATAAAAGTTTTGGTCACATAAGTACACTTTCACTTGAGCACCCTTGGTAGCACGTAGCACATCTAGGCGATATTCAATTTCCATCCACACATTAGCCAACATCACTGGAGGGATCGATGCAACGACTGTGGTTATTCGTTGCTGCAGGGTTTGAGACTTGGTAAAACAGAACAAACCTAACACAGACAAAACCTTTTATAGTTTGTAAACAATTCAACACCAGTTTCATATTTCTATCTTATTTCTAGCCTGAGTTATCAATTTCTGTAATCAGGGAAGGACTTCTCGAACACCCTGTATTACTAGAATTTGCAGGAAAATCTATTCAAACCCCGTAGGTTCAAAGCTGTGTGTAGCTGTATATTACTATCTACTTGCAAGTCTTTCTTTTATTCAGGCTTACCATTCTTGGTGTCACATTTTATTTGTTTTATTCCCTTGAAATACGGCAACCTCTGCTATATTCGTGATCTGCCAATAATGACATAATACCTATGATGGTGATGGATAATAGATCACGTTGTTTCCTATACTTCTACACAAAACAACAATATTTTAAAATGGAATTATACTTTTAGTTAATCATTGCAAAGAAACCGAAAATTTAATAAGAAAACATGTTTCTAAATGATTAAGTATTGTTTGCGAATATACTAGTATTTAGCAATAGTTTTGTTGAATTACGTGCGATCTCAAACTAGTATACAATAAGAAGGACAATTTGAAGTATATACAAACTTGCGCACTTTTACTGTTATCATGAACGATAGTTCTTTGAGAGAGGAATGTTGCCAAAATGTGTGGCACTTAGGAATACAGTTCGTAATCTTGGCTCATAAGAAATATTCATAAATAAGATTTCAGTGCATCGATTCCCATAACAGTAATGTAACAAATATGACTGGAATTTCAAGATTAAAAAATATATACAATATTCAAATGAAGTGTAAGATGTAAAACAATGTGTATGCAACCGTTGTCTCACAATCACTATGTAGTAGATCAATATGTAGATAGGCATTTTTTTCCCCAATGAGACCATGCATTGAAATTAAATTTTCAATAATGCAACATCAATTCCATCCAAAATGAGAGATTCCAAAAGGAAGAACAAACAAAGGCTTGTTGACTCTAGGGTAAAAGTTAACCAAATCATAATTTGTATCTGAACTCATTCCGTTATATATTGAATAGCTCTCAAAGAGAATGTTTTATGAAGGGATTAGAATAGGTTAATCTCCTGCTTTCCATTCAAATCCCACGATATAGCTTTTGTTTTTTTTTCTCCCACGTTTTCAGTTGATTGTATTCTAGATTTCTCTTATTGATTCTCGTATTTTCAAACAAATTTCCTCTTTTACATGCTAGACTCACATTATTATTATTATTATTATTATTATTATTATTATTATTATTATTATTATTATTATTATTATTATTATTATTAAACTATTTCATTTATAATAGATTACACAGTTTTAAAACATTCAAGTGATAGATAAAATTTGCGTTTAAAAATTCTAATCATGCATTGATATAGAGGCTTTCATGATGCAACGCTCTAGTGTAATAACAATAAAATTGAGTGTATTTAGTAATATTTGAATAATACACAATGAAATATTTGACAATATTTACAGAAATCATACAATTGGTTTTTATTCTAAAGGATGGATCCAAATATTGGACCTTCAAAAGATATGTAATAATAGTACTTTCAAATGAATAGTTTCTTCAAACTACTACTAACGTGAGGTAGTGTTCCGTTATTATAAATTTCGGAAGAATAGAACTTTCTATGTTTAAATTATCTTCGATTATTTATTCAAGATGATACAATCATTTTTTTACATCAATTTGAAGTAGTTTTGTGTGAAAAATGGAAATTTCTCGTGAAAACTTTTGGGCAACAATCTCAAGAGGCAGAAGCGCTGAAATCTCGAATTCGTTTTTTTTCTTTTTCTTTTCTTTCTTTTACAGTCATCATTCTTCTCTTCTATCTTCGCTTGAAAGTAAAAATTATAAAAGAAAAAGAAAAATAACACCACTCTTAGCCGATTATACGATAGTACATACAATAGGCAAATAAAATAGAACTGTGTGTCTCTAGTTAGGTAAATGCGAGTAACAACTTGATGATCAATCAAAATCAATGTATGGAGGAGGCTGACTCGGCCTCTCAAGGCTTAGAACGTTCACCTCTGTTGCATGGGGTCTCTGGTTCGATCCCAGCTCGCGCCAAGTGAACTTTGCGGTGGACAAACACCGTGTGCGTGGGTTTTCTCGGGGTTCTCCCCTTTTCTCCCACTTTCTTCATTCCACCATTTCATTCATTTCTCCTCATAACGTCTCCTTTAGCCTAGCCGGCATATACCGTGGGACGTAAAACTTGAATATTTCATTTCTTTAATTTCGGATCAAGGCTTTCATCCTTCAGTAGAACGACACCGAAATGGATTCTGATTTTATGTAGCAGGTAGTATGATACAGTTGTGACTCTTCGGAATAAAATTGTACATAATTTGTCCCGAAAAACAAACTTTACACAGATATATTTAAAGAAAAAACTTACTTCCCATACTGTCTATTCCTAAGCTCACTCAACATTTCAGTAGATTAATTGTATATTGTAATGTATTATCAATGTTTATCAACTCTTTTTGCTTATCATAGGCATCAAAATTTACTATCTGCAGGTGATAATAGTAAAAAGAAAATGGATGTTTAAATTATAATTATTATTATTATTTAACTCCTATTAACCGCATTCTTAGCGTGCACGACCTCAGTGTATATAGTCTCTTGTTCTATGCTCATTGAGAGCGCTAAAATTGTCTAGTATTGACCCACTGTCATGAACAACAGTGCAACAAACGACTGGAAAGCAGGATAAGAAATGTTGGAGGAAGATGAATTTGGATTTCGGAAAGGAAAATGTACCAGAGATGCTATTTGCTTGATGAGAATCATATCAGAACGAGTTCTTGAAGTAAAGAAATAATAGTGTTTGTGCTTCATCGCCTAACAAAAGGTTTCCGACCGGATCAAATGGACGGAACTTCTGAAAATAATCAGGTCGATTGTAGAGATCGACGACTCGTTCGGAACCTGGACATAGAACAACGAGTGAAGCTGAGCTTGAATAAAGACAAAACCAATAGTGTAGGGATTGGAAGAGGAGTCAGACAAGGATGTAGTATGTCACCCACTTATTCAACATTTACAGTAATTGTTTAATGCAAGAAAAAATGAAGTAAATACGAGATTTCAAGATAGAAGGACTGATCATTAACGAGATGAGGCATGCAGGTGATATGGCTATTATAAGTAGAACTTAAGAAGGAGTACAGGAGATTATGGACAAAATAGTTGGCACTGGAAAACCGTATGGAATGGAAATCGACATAGAAAACTGGAAAGTCATGAAAATATTTTGTGGAAACGTGCCCTTACGAGTCAGAGTAGAAGAAAAAGCACTTGAAGAGGTCGATAATTTCAAGTATCTGGGAAATATTTGTGACGAGATGTGCTTACTGCTCCAAAGAGATCAGGTCAAGAATCCCCATTGCCAAAGAAGATTTCAACAAGAAAAGATCACTCTTAACTACCAGGCTTAATATTGGACTACGGAAGAAGTTGGTCAAGTGTTACATATGGAGTATTGGTCTGTCTGGCTCAGAGACTTGGACATTAGAAATTACAAAATAAATATTTAGAGAGCTTCGAAAAGTGATGTTGGAGGAAGATTGAGAAGATAAAATGAACAGAGAGAGTAACAAAACAAGATATTTTAAAATGCATATGAAAGAAAAGGATAGAAGTCAATGGAGAGCTTTTGTGAACGCGGCACTGAACCTCCGGGTTCCATAGGCCATAGAGTTAGTTAGTTAGAGTTATGAAAGAAAAGGATATCTTTAGTCGGAATTCTACGTAGGAAGGCCAATTTTATTTAAATATTTTACGAAGAAATTTTCTTCTTCATACCATTTGAAGGAAAAATGGAAGGAAAGCGACGAATAGGAAGAAGAATTACACAACTGATCAATGATTTGAGAAAAAGAAAAAATATAGGGAGTTAAACGAGGAAGCTGAAGATCGAGAATGATGAAAATAACATTTTCAGGCCCAAAGCTGAAGAAAAACAAACAACTCATTAGTCACAATTCTTGCCAAAAGGCAGAATACTTGATAATAATTTGAACTTGAATTTGTATTTATTGCTAGTAGTGACCACAGCCTAAGCCATAAATGGTCACAAATATACAAATAATATACAATGGAGAATTACATCAAAGTAAATACAAAATGAAACCAATTAAAAAAGAAATGGTGTATCAGATACAAAATTATACGTTATACTCTAATTTAATACAAGCTTAGATTACAAAATAAAATTTCAACATTATCTCCATTGAAGTATATATTAAATTGAAAACTGTGATGTAATGTAAAACAAAGTAAAATATTATGAACACTTATAAAATTAAACAAAATTTCTAAAAAATATATACAACAAAGGACATGATTAGATAAAAAGTAAACGTACATCAAACGAAAGACAAATTGAATTTCATTGACAATATACCAGACGAGACAACGGCGAATTTATATATTTACTTTATAATACATTCTAAATATCGTTTTATAAGTTGGAAAAAATTTACATTGATTTTCAGAGATATTTTGCTCATATTCTCTACACTAATAAATAGTGGAGTACCAATTAATTTGTTATTACATAAAAAAGATCGATAGTCCCTGGGGTTATGCGATGGAACTCGTAATATATAGATATTCAATTAGGTTCACTCTAGTATTTATTACATCGTGAATAAGCCTGATTTGCCTCAGGTTTCTCCTAACATCAAGAAAGAGGGCAAATCAAGCCTAGCGAAAAACTCCCCACTAGTCATCTCATTCAATTTAAATTTGTATCTAAGCCAGGCCAAGAGAGATATTTGAATTGACTCAAGGACTTGAGCAATGCTAACAAGATTTCGGTTCCATATTAAAGTTGCATATTAGAGATGAGATGCAACATAAGCACAATATAAAATTTTACAGATTACAATATCTTTAAAGTCTTTACAATATCTTTAAAATCTTTAGCAATCCATTTAATAAGCCCAAGATTCCTTCTGGCTTTAGATACCATAGTAAAAATATGTTGATCAAATAATAGCTTATTATCCATAATAACACCTAAATCTTTATTAGTTGAAACAACTTGTACTGTATGATGATTGATTAGATATGAGAAAAAGGATACATTTCTAGAAAACGATAAAATTTTGGTTTTATTCATGTTCAAAGGTAGTGCATTCTGAATATACCATTGATAAACTGAATTGATATCAGCTTGTAATTTCAAGTGATCCTAACAATTAACTATTTTAGAAAAATCTTCAAATCATCGGCATACAATAGAAAGGGACACTAAAGATTTACCAACATCATTTATATATATTATAAACAAAAGAGGACCCAGATTTTATCCTTGAGGAGCACCAGAAGAAATATTGTACACAGATGATTTTTAACTCATATAACTGACCACAAATCTATGACCAAACAAGTAGGAAGCAATAATAATAATAATAATAATTTCAATACTGCATAACTAAAGAAAACTGAATGGAATGTAACTTCTTTCTTATCAGTCTCATTCATAATTCTCTTCACCTTTGTGTATTCAAATATAATACTAAACTTAGTGTCACAAGAGCCCATAAAGTACCTGCCGATTATATAACACACATTTCAGCTGATGACGAAACGTAATGCTTGATGTATGTATATGTATGTGTGTAAGCGTATTTCTTTATTATGACCGAAATTATTGCTGCTCTCCATGATATATTTCTGGCTATGCCACTGATCACTGTTGCACTAATAAATTGTGTTTGGGAAGTTCGAAATTACAATAATGTATTACATCTTCTAGATTTTTCCTTTCATACGTATTATATAAAAGTGACTCATTCATCAAATTAAACTCCATACTATAGTTAGTAACATAACATTTTGACAGAAAGACAAAGACCTTTGCCACTAAGACAAGTAACAAGAAAGGATTTTTCTAAATGAATGTTCGAAGCGAGGTTAAAGGAGATTCTTTTTTTATCTTTTGCTAGAATGAAGTATCACACATTGGGAAGATAAAACATGACATAAGAGTTTCCCATTAAAAATTATTAAACTTGTGTTTCAGCTTGTTTTGAAAATTCTGCCCTTAATTAGAAAAATAGGGAATTTCCATCTTTCACAAATTTTAACCCTTTATTGTAAAACTACCAAATATGAGGATTCGCTCAAGTCAGAGGAGTGGAATTCGGTATTCAAACTCTTTATTAACAACAAGAGAAAACATGTTTTCACAATTTGCCTTCTAATGGGGAAAGGGAACAATTTCTAAAATATTCAAATTTCCGAGTCTTTATACAGGAAAAAAGTTTATGATAGTATTCGTTTAAGTTGAAAATAATAAATCTGGTACTTAAACTTCTAATTGAAATTAATAAAAAATGTGTTTCAGCACTTTCAAAACTTCGGCTACTAAATTTAACAATTTCCAGTATTACAATTTTCGATTCTTTATTCTGAAAATTCATAATGTGAGTATTTACTTAAGTTTGAGACGAGCAATTCAATTTATAACTAAATAATCAAAATGAGTAAACATGTGTTGCATTGTTTCCTACGATTTTGCTTCTGAAAGGGAAAAGTAGGATAATTTTTACTGTATATTATTCAAATTTTCAGTTTTGTATTCATTAAATCTTATTCTTCCCGTGTAAAGTATGGTACTTTAAGCATTATCATTTAATTTAGTAAATATGTTTAAATAAAAACCTAACAGTCGAATTTCATTTGCTGGGGGGCAAGTCCTTATTCCCCCCTCGTTACTACAGCCCTGCTCTTTGGGGTCATAGATAGAGAATGGCTTATAGCAGTGGAGTTCTGCTAGCATCAAAGGTGACGAAATTATTAGACTCATTCATTAATTGCTAAAAAGTTTATAATATATCAAAGTAATTAAAAATCTTGTGCTTTATATAAATTGAAAGTCTCTTGCTTTTAATATTTAAGAAAATGTTTAAAAGTTTTAAATACGTGTATATCCACCTAAAGTAAACTTCTACTGCCTTCCAGTTTCGTGACTTAAGACAGTGTTATTTGTGTCGCTAACACAAGGCTAAAATTAGGAAAATAATTTTGTTCCCGTTTTTCAAGGATTGTTTTGTTTCACGCAGAGAGAAAGAAGGAGAAACAAAAAGTTTTTCTCATGGTGCTTAAGCTCTTGCCGCAAAGTTTTTAGTCTTCAACCTGTTCCCTGCTTACAGTTTAAACGTTCCTTTTTCTGTTCCTTTCTTCTTTTTTTCCTCTTTCCTCTCTCCCGTTGGTACACTGAACATAATTGAGTTTACGAGAAAATCCGACCGACAGTTCAAAGTTTTGGTATCAAGTTTTTTTTATGCTTTTGCACCAGAAAAAAGTTATAGTGTTTATTTTATTTTATTTTTAAAGTGTTCGTTGAAATGAAGCATAAAAGAATACACATGACAATATGGTTTGACTAATAAAATTTAATTTTGTACATGTAATTTTTGAGTTTCTATTAGAGTATTTTGATGCAGAGTGAGTGAGACACATATACATGTATAGGATTATTTATAGGATTATTATATATATAGGATTATTTAAAAGTCTGGATACACTCTTGTAATTATAGCTATAAAGGATTAAGCTTTACTTAAGAGAGGTTATAATAGTCATGACAAAGTGACCTTGAAATCCATCATCTTGAATCTAGCTGAAATTTTTAAAATAAAAAGAACAACACGTGATATAGCATTTGAGGCGTAGTTTTCCTCCCAATTTATGCAGTGATTTCAAACTTACAAAGTTGTATCCAACTGCATCCGTAAATAATATTCTTTGGCAACACCCATCCCAACTGACAAAGAATGTTATTTCCGGATGTTGTTTGCATTTTTTTCAACAGCAAGGTTAATATCAATTCTGACCGTATCTTACGTCTTTTTCACACATCCACAATAAATGTTCCATGTCATAAAATAATGAAATGTTAATACGACGATACAACCGATCAGAAACTCATGGAAGAAACTAGATAGCCAAGAAGAAGCATCTAAGGAAATAATAATTCCCCATAGATTTTTATGCAAGAGATTTGAAATTGTGACGTTGAGTAAAATGTAAAGTGTACCAGGTAAACAATCCATATAGCCATGTAGAAAACATGGTATCACTGGAAATAATAATAATAATAATAATAATAATAATAATAATAATAATAATAATAATAATAATAATAATAATAATAATAATAATAATAATAATAATAATAATAGAACTATTATTCTTTTCTTTTACATAAGGTAAACGGATAATATAAGCAATCTAAATTATTGGGACTACAAACTTACGGTAATAGCAGATTTTTGGGACTGCAGAAACTCAGTCGGACGTTAGAATCTCAATTCACGGGGATTAAGACACCTACAGGAACGCATTTAAAACACGTTTGATCACATCTCAAGAGACATTCTTCTACATATACAATTGGAGTGGATACGCCGATTACAGTTGTGCAATAGACGGGTTGGCAACCATATAGATCATATGCCATAGGGTGTCGTTCTTAGGTAGTTTTGAAACTTTCAGTCTACATAACGCGCACAATGTACACAATATATTAGTGAAACAATTATGCTTTTAAATTCTCGAGTTCGCACTGTTATTACCTTATTTTCGACGTGAGCAGCCTTTTACTCATTTGAAATTTCAGACTTATATTCAAAAGGTAACGATGGATTTTACATTTTCTTTCAAGTTTGTAAATAAAGGGGTTTCCAAAGACTTTGGGTTCATCTGTATAATAATCATTCACTATGTTTTTAAACGTTGGACATAGTAATTATAGGTCATAATTCTTGTTTCTTATATAAATTAAAATTAGTATACATTTAACAATATTTTACACTTCACCAGTATACGAAACGATAACATATGGGGATTATTAATTAACGTAGTAAGTTCTCTTATTGAGGCAATTAGTCATCATTCATTATTTTTAAGCAAATCCTTTTTATAAACAGACACTGCATTTACAACCGTCTCATCATTTAGTTTCTTATGCTTTTAATTAACGATTGATAAGAGCTTTATATTCCACATATGTTTACTCTCAGTACACACTGCATTTATAATACAGGGGGTTCACATGAAACCTCTCTGATTACAAATATCAATTGCATGGAAACTATTAGTGCCAGAGAGTAACGGTTTCCGGCCATCTTGAAGAGCAACTCAAACACTTTTTGGTTGTTGATTGTTAATTTTCTTATTTGTTGCAGATGTTCAATAACAAATTTTATATGATTTTTTGTTATTTGTTATACAACCCATGGCGGGAAATTGAATATTGACTGGACATTCTGAGAGCTACTAATGGGGCCCATATAGAAGTGCATATATAGACTAAAAACTGTTTGAGTTGCTCTTTAAGATGCCACAAACCCTTATTCCCTTACACTAACAGTTTCCATGCAATTAATATTTGTAATCAGGGAGGTTTCATGTAGACATCCTGTATAGCTAATCAATTGTCTTATTGTTTACTTTGTTATACCGTAAATTAACAATTGAAAACAGGTTTATATTCTATGTATCTTTAGCATCAGTACACACTGTAAGCGTATATTTCCAATTTATACGCCTCGAAAGTGTTGCCGCTTTCGAGATATGCAAGGATAACATGTTTTATCATGTAGCTTTATGTGTTTGTGGTTAACGTCCTGGTTTCATAGCAGAAAGTAGTGACCTTTTAATTTTTTATTCTCCGTATGTAAGATCTTTCACTCAATGCGTAGTCATCCGATGCTTCAAAGAAGAAAAATAAAGATCTCGACCTTAATTTGACAACTGCAAGACTGTGATACTCTCAAGTTTTACAGAGAACCTATGATTCTTATTATGCTTCAGAAAATCACAATTTCCCTTAGAATATAGATGTTGTCTGATCATTTGTTTCTCCAATTATGTATTCCTCTCTGTCCCCATATTTCAATTTCTCCCCCTCTCTTTCATCGCCATTCTTCACAAACTCACATGACATGTGATCAAACATCTGACCCTTGAAACCAGATGTAAGTCTCTAACAATGACCATCGCGATTCCCTACAGATTCGTTTCTAGTAGACTACGGATATTTATGCACTTCGAACAGGAAAGCTAGTGACAAAAGACCGTATAAATTCACTTTCGTTTTGGGAGTTTCAATCTCTAAGATCCTTTTTCGGAGTAGGCGACCAATGACAGAAAATGTGCATGATGTTCTGGCAAAAGTTGAGCAAGATCGGCATGTAAACAGTCATAACATCACCTATGACTTAAATATCCATCACCAGCATTAAATCATTCGGAGAAAGCTGGCTGAAAAATGTTCTAACCCCAACCAATGAAAAATGTTCTAACCCAATGTTTGTATGCAACATACTTTACTCTGGTCAATTTCGGTTGCAGTATGTTTTACGATAGATTTTTCTCATTACACGCTGCAGGAATTATTTGACTCTTTTTTTTTAGTTATTAGTTATTAGTTTTACAAATTTTTATATACATAAACCTTTCTTGGGGAAAGCTTTCTCGATTAGTGAAAACGGCATTAAAATATGACCAACGGTTCACGTGATAATCGTGTACAGCCATATATACAAATATACAAACATACATATATGCAGGTCAAACCAAGAACCTTCGTCTTTCTGCGACGGTAAAAAAAATACATATCCATGTCCTAAAGAGTGAAGGGTAAAATGGACTCTTCATCGTTTTGGCCGAGAATGAAGTATCTTACAAGTCCCTAGAAATGAGTACAATATCTATAATATATGCAATTTTGTTTATAACGTGATCAATATGAAGATTCGTTTCAGTTGGTAGTGTTAAATTTAGTATTTAAATTCTTCACTGAAAATTAAACAACCACAAATTTTTCTTTAAAAGAAAATCCTGCTCCTAAGAGGGAGGAATGGGGCAAACTTTACATATATATATTTTTTTAAGAAAAGATCTCGGTTGTTTTGAAAGCAATATTGAACTTCAACAAAGAAACAAACAGTATAAAATTTATATATATATATATATATATATATATATATATATATATATATATATATATATATATATATATATAAATTCGATTTCAAAAAAGAGTTCCCTCGTGGAAATGCGAATAGTATACTCGCCTTTAGCTTGGGAGACAGTCCCCAAGAGTGGTTTGTGTTCCATGTTAAGCTGTAGGTCCAAGTCTCATGTAGCCTCGATGTTGAAAAGGACGTTATATTCAAATAAAACCGAAAATCTACTGCAAAATGTACGTAGGGGAATATAATTTCTTCTATTAATGTTATGTTATAATCACAAACTATTGTATTCTATATTTTGACATTCAGAATATATAAAAATATATACAGAATATTTCATGAAAGAAGTAATTATATTTAATTGTTTCGAAACTTGCAAAAAATGTAGAGGGCATGCGTTTCGAAACTTCGTTTTGGGGATAGATAATTTGTGTGATAATTTACATGGATCTAAAATAATCTTCCGATTTCAGGTACAAGGAAGCAGGTTACTTGCTCTTAACTTCGATAACTTATTTGTTGATCCCTCTAGAAAATTGAATTTTGAGGTGATTTTAATTGGCTTCAAGATTTTGCCTAACGGTTTGCATTAATTTTGTAAATCGATTTGTTTGGTGAGAAAAATATTTGACATGGTCTTGACGTTGTTAAATGTTACTTGGGGACGGCTATGCAAACGTTTATATAACACTAAGAGAATCAAGCTTGGCTCAGCAAATTCAGCGTTTGAAATTCAAGGCTTACAAGCAGCAATTTGTACAAGCGCTCACTGAAGATGACATAAACATTCACACTGTATTCAGTATAGACATTTTGGGATTTCTGGAAAGTGTTCATTTTAGGGACAGAGTAGTCTTCAGGGGTGAGACGAGCTTCCATATCAACAGTAAAGTAAACGAGTATAATGTTTGAATTTGAGGTTCAGAATACCCTCCGTGAACTATTGAGCATGTCAGAGAATCTCCAAATTTCAGGATTTTTGCTGCCATGTGCAGAATGGAGCTTTTTTGCAGAAAGTACTGCAAAGAGACACTTCTATCTTGACATGCTCCAGATTTGGTTGATATCTCAACTTGAAGAAGACTCCTGAGATTTCATTTTTTTTAACAGGATTGAGCTCCACTGTACTTCCATAATAATGTATCTGAATGAAGATCTTTCACAGTATTGGATATGTTGCACTGGCTCTGATGATAAAGCGTTGATGAGATGGCACCATGCGACTTCCTTTTATGGGTTTTTTTCAAAGATTGTGTCTTTGTTCCACCATTGGCGGAGCTAGAGTGCGGATCACAGAAGTCATTGCTGTTGTTATAAGAAACATGCTGATTCGAGTATGGGAGGAAATGGCCTATGTACTAGATATCTGCCGTGTCACGAAGGGTTCCCATATTAAATTTTTAAAGTAGGTTAAAATCTTTAATATATTACTTTGCTTTTAGTATATAAAGAATTCTAATATCACTTTAGGGTCCCGAGAATAATTTTTTTAAAAGTACATTATTTTTCGGACAATTTGTATTTTAATGATGTAATTAACCTGTTCTTGCAAATGAACGGAGGATGTAGGAAAATATTCCCTATAAGAACAGATTTATTTTGTATACATACTCTTGCAAGAAAAATAAAATAAAATAAATTTGGGTAAGAATATAATAGCAGAAAAAGAGGTATTTTTGTCAGCAATAACAAAGGATGACAAATGACAATGATTTAAAACGCATTTGGATTTAATTGATGAAGAATAGCAAATCCTGGTTTCGGATTTCAAGAAGGATGAAAACTTTCTTCGTCTGAGTTTAAGAAAGAACTCTCTTTTATCTAACAATGATAAAGCTAAAGGGAGACACCGTATAAAACATATCTGAGAGCTATTAGCAGAAACCAGTTATGAACTAATTAAACATTTCCACTCCATGCTAAACAACAAAACTCAATATTGATATTGTTTCGAATAACAAAGAAACAAAGAAACAAAAGTTATTTACAGAAGTTACATTTTACCTATTCATTATGCCTCGTGATTGCTTGTATTGTTTTCTCACACAAACATTTAATCACCAAGGAAAGCTATTTTCTGCTACGATAATCCATTAGATATCAAGAAATCTAATTTCTGCTACGATTATTCCTTAGATA
Source organism: Thermobia domestica (assembly GCF_964235325.1). Taxonomy (NCBI): domain Eukaryota; kingdom Metazoa; phylum Arthropoda; class Insecta; order Zygentoma; family Lepismatidae; genus Thermobia; species Thermobia domestica. The sequence continues at coordinate 139,453,864 of NC_137462.1, read as the reverse complement.
ACAATGAAATCTAGTTTCTGCTACGATAATCTCTTGAACGTCAAAGAAATATTTTTTGCTACAATAATCCTTTAGACTTCAAAGAAATTTATTTTCTGCTACGATAATCCTTCATATGCCAAACAAATCTATTTTCTGCTACCGTAACCCATTAGACATTAAGATATATCTATTTTCTGCTACGTTATTTTATCCCAATATCCAATTACCATATGCTCCTACAATATTACGTTACACAGGCATTGTTTAAATTCTTACACAATTGACGCATATACTTTGGCAAGAGGACTGAAGGAGTTTCTTATCATTACAAATAGAAACAATCAGAGTGCCGTGTTATATTTTAATTGAGAGTTAATTAAAATTAGTTATCAGTTTTATCTCAATGTTCAGACCAGTGGCGAAGTGTACTATGTGTCTCTGAGGCCGGGCCTACCCTATTTTATATCGTATAATTTCTTACATTTGGTTACTTATAAAATGAAGTCAATACTTCAACAATTCGTTTTTTGGTAACAAAATAGTAGGTTGGAAACACTTGGAGACCTCTCCGTCTGAGCCTCACTAACTCGCTAGACAGGTTTAAGGGTTATGATGCTCAGGGAGCTAAGCTATTTTCGCTGGGGATTCCACGCATTCTTGGTAAGGTACGAAGGCTCGCCTCTGCGAGTTTGGTTTTAGTGTTGAAGGCATCTTTCTATGCTAATATGTTATAAAATGATTTCCTTAACACAGAGTGTAAAGTTTCTGTATAGAATTATGTATTTCTATTAGTGATAACTTGTTTAATTTAGGTATATATTCTCAGGAGTTATTCAGAGCAGATTTTTTTCCTACATGGGGTCTGGTCCATAATAGCTAGTAGAATTTGTATGATACATTAAACATATGTATAAATCTTCCAAACGCTACCGTGCATGATGAAATAATAATTTTTGTGTGTAGTTTTAGTTGAATTTTCTACTTTATAGAATTCAGGGAGCTTTGTTTATTTCTGGAGGCGCTTTGTTAACTTTATTGCTGTAAATGTGAAAAATTCTGCAATATACATAAAACAATAAAAAGTTGCGATAAAATTTCGGTGAGTGCTTAAGCCCGAAATCCACCCCCTTAAATATGGCACTGCATAGAATAGAATATTAAATACCTTGCGTTTATTCAAATGAAATTCCTACTGAAATTAACATTTCTAGTGAAGGCGTTATCACGTGATGCAGTATAATTTTAGACATTTTATGATAAATGTTATTTGTGTTGGTAATTTATCGGGCCTATCCTACTTGTGGGATTACGCTCCGCCACTGGTTTAGATAACTGATACTATAGGGTTCAATAGCTACTTTCGGCATAATATTTTAAAAATTCTGAATTCACTTAACAAGTTTTCATGTTTCATATGATCTACCGACTATTACGCTATATTAAGAGTTTTAATAAGTAGAAGTAAAAATCCACCACAAGAAATATTGCGGCGTGACACAAAGAATTTTCAATTATGGTGAAAAGTTAATCCCTGAGAAACAAATTAAACTTTTTCAACTTTAATATTAAGGAATTTTCATATGCATACAGTATTATCAACGAAACTATTGTTTATAGTGAGAATACCGTTAGTAGTTTAGTAACTTCCTTTTGCTTGAATACACTAGTCTAATATAAATTTTGTTTCATGTCAATGTTGTGCTTACAGCACTAATGATAGAAAGACTCTTCCATACTCTGCCTTGTTTCCTTCGGCATATAGCGACGTCTGTCTGTGTTACTCCTACTCCCAGTAGATATGGGAGAGAGAGGGAAGATGGAATATTTAGTTGAAGAGCAGGAATACAATGACGACGGAGCATTTTTAATTAAATTGTATCTTGTTTAAAGCGAAACAAGAATTTACCTCATGTTTAGGATGGAAAACTTCTGTGAGAATAATGAAAAAAGAGACTGAGAGAAGTGCAGCAAAAATATAGGGCAATGGAGACAAGGAAATGGTATAGGCAAGCAGAGAAAATGATCTTGCTTTATTAATTTACGAGTGTTTATTTTTCTCTCTCTTTCCCTCTATATATTTTTTGTCGTTTCATAAAGTCATTCAGAGAATAGAAACACAAATACTTTAGATCATGAATATCTATGGTTACGACTTATAATTTGTATCTTTAGATTCTACATTTTTAACACTAATAGTATTAAATAATGATTCAATTTTATTACTATTTTATTATTATTATTATTATTATTATTATTATTATTATTATTATTATTATTATTATTATTATTATTATTATTATTATTATTATAGCTCGAATTTATAAGCAAAATGCTATATTTCTTTCTACACTTCTAAAGGTTCATGAAAAGCAATTTTAACCATGGTGGTAATGCTTATTCTGGCAGAAATTTACTTTCGTTACTTATTTTAAGATTTTCAATTAGAATTTCAAAAATATCACGTTAGAAGTGTTTTTGCAATTCAATACATTGTCGTTACCACTGATTCCATATTTTCCGCTATATATTCATAACCACTTCCTCAAACTACCCTATTTTATGAAATAGTTGGAAGGTCGACATAAATCCTTACAACCTTCACTTTCTGTGATAGAAAACATTTCAGTATCATTATCTTTAGTGACACATAGCGACGCTAAAATCGCATTCGGAAAATTTAGTCAGGTATTGGTAAAAAACATTCTGATACTAAAACACTGTTAATTTTCTAGAAATTTTTTTCCAAGGGTAGAAACAAATATTAAAGAGGGATTCACCAAAGAAGAACCGTGTTCTTTTCACATGCTCCTGTGATGTCATGCGATATGGGAAAACATTTTCACTGTGTAAATGATTTCTCAATGGCAGATGAAGGAACTTCATACAAGAAAATATCAGAATAATCCTCGTAATGTGTTGTAACATCCTCGAGTGAAATAGAGCTTCATCAAAACAAATATTTCATTTAATTTTCTTGTATTAGTTTATGCTGATTTTGATGTTAATTTGTTGGTTAATTGCGCTTATAAATCAGAGCTCTAATTATTATTATTATTATTATTATTATTATTATTATTATTATTATTATTATTATTATTATTATTATTATTATTATTATTATTATTATTATTATTATTGAATTACAAAGTGTTTTCAAGTATATACTGATCATAATTTAGGTGTGCACCCAGAAATTGTTGTTGGGAGGGGTCCTACCTTTAGGGGCCTAACACTACAAGCCACTATGTCTATATAGTAATACAATATTGAACAGGTATTATTTTACAGAACAAAAGACGATAAGTAATTGTAAAATACTTCCACCTATATTTTCAGAAAGACAATAATAGCACTAGATTGTTTGAATAAAAGAAAGAGTACAGATGGAGTGCAAGATCAAATTTTCATGCTACAGCAATCATTTCCTTGTTAAATAAGTATAGTTTTATTGGAAAACTGTACAAATGCATGTTGGGTTAGGAAGTTTTGGAGGGCTCGGACCGACGGTCCCTCTCCCGTGAGTGTGCCCTGTTACCATTGTCTAATACTAGAAGAGTATGAAGATACATTTCGTATAGGTCAATCAGATAAATATTCAATCTTTATTATTTCAAAAGAAATCTGTTCTTCTTAGTTTATATTAATGATCTGCCAGATTCAATTGAAACCACTCATATGTTATTAGGTAACAACTTTTATAATTTAACACAAACAAACTATTTGCTGGGCAAAACAATAAACTCACATTATAAATCTACATATGTGTAACAGTTTCGCCAACTAACACTTTGACTTCATTAGACAGTATGAGATACAGGAAAAATGTACAATATTATATACAAGCAAGAGCTGATACATCATGCTACTGAGGTGTCTCAGCTCTTGTTAGTGTATAAAAGTGTACATTTCTCCTCTATCTCATAGTGTGTAATGAAGCCAAAGTGTTAGTTGGCGACACTGTTACACGTATGTAGTTTTTTAATGTGAATATATTTTGTTTTGCTCAGCAAACAATTTGTTTGTATAAATATATACAAAGCAAAGCTCCTACTTATGGAAAATAAACTTTTATAAGTCTGGAGTCGTATATTCAGATATCTTCGTCCTTCCAAAGAAGTTATAAGTCAATGTACATTTCTATACCAGTGTGTAAGAATGACTAATGTCTACACCTCTAGTTGTTATACACCTTTTCTGTTTTCTAAGTGTCACTGAGAAAACATAATGAATGTATCGTCACGGAATCATAAATCGAGTGCTGAAAATAAGAGCAAGAATTGGCAGTTTATCAACTTCTCGTGATTTTTCGCAGTAAATATCAAATAGTAGATTTCAACGGTGGTAACAGAACAAACAGTATTCGAGCACAAAAGAGCAAATCCAAAGATCAATGTAAAGTTTGCAATTATTGCAACAGCATTAACAGTTATCTTCCTTGACAATTACTTAGTTATCAGTAATAGTCTGTGACTAAAAATTAGATTTGCGGAAGCCATCTACCGATTCCGAATTTTGTAGAGTGGATACTTTGAATTTGATGGTGCTTTACCGCACTTTGATCAATATATACAAGACTATCTAGTCGTATCATTTCCATGGCGATAAATTTCCAGAGAATAACCCAACTGTTTTCGTCAAATCTTATTCACAAGGTACCTTTTTTTGGTGTCACATGAAATGTGCAACGAGACTATGGTCAATCGATTTGTGTTAGTGAAAAAGATAATCTATAGGCGGGAAAAATCCTCGATCGCAACCGTTCCGTACTTATGGGGGCACTGGTAATACAACACGTTGTAGAGAATGAGACGAAATATGGAGCGAGTTCGATGCAAATATGCATAAAAGCGTAGTTAAATATACACTACAATGTGACATTACATTCGACAATACTCTGACAAGTGAGGGTCTCTTCTCAGAGATCGAACAACAGGAAACGTACAATATACGATTACATTAGTTTGTAAAAATAACAATAATCAATGTTGAGGGATAAACTGAACGTTTTTTACGCTCAAACTCATCTATGTTTCGAGCTAAACTGAACGCAACGCTCACATTTTCAAAACGAGTCAGCTCATGGTAAAACTCACGAAAAACGTGCACGTTCTAATGAGCTAGCTCAAATGAGTGCTTTCATTTACAACCCTGGATCACACTATGGAGACCATTGGCCACTCATTAGGGTTATCGAGTCTTATTCGAATCACCGGGTGTGTACGGGTTCGAATTTTCGATCTAGTTTTGGTTCATAAACTAACCCACATTACTAGATTGACGCGATGACCCGTTTCACCTCTGGAGTTTTCATTCTATTTGTTCGAATTAGAACATTATTTTCGCAATAGAGGAAGTCAAGAGTGGATGTTCAGAACAGATACGTCTTTAGAGATGATTACAGAATGGCTTCTTTTACTAATTTCAGAAATAAAACACTGAACTGCTGAACAAGACTGTACTATTCATAAAAATAAATACATTACATGTTACGTTTCGATCTTCTAACCAAGATCCTCATCAGACATACACTCACTATGTGTATGTGGAGAGTAACATGTAAAGTATGTATTTTTATGAATAGTATAGTCTTGTTTAGCAGTTCAGTGTTTTATTTCTGGTCTTATTTGCAAGACGTGCAGCAATGTTGTGTTGTCAGTTAGTTATTTCATAAAACGTTTTGGCTCTTTCTGATAGAAATTTAGCAGCAAAATAGCACTTGTTCTTTTTTTGTTCATTTTGCATTAGTAGTTTGGGATTGAAGGTATGACCTACGGTACCTACTGGGTTTATTAGAATGTATTTTGGATCAGTATGTTCAAAGAACAAAATCATACTTGTAACCGAACCAGGCGCAAACAAAGCATGTGTGTTAAACTTTAGTCATTCTTCTATATGTGTCTCAGAACTCTACAGTTTTACTGGAAATTGAGTATTTCATTTGGCCACCAAGATTAGTATTCATTTTGAAAGTGACTTAAAGATTTTTTCAACCATCTTCTATATATTGTAATAGCCCTGTAAAAACATCCAAACGTCACTTGTATATTGCTGTTGGATTTCTGAAAATGGAACTTTGTAAGTTATTCTTTTTTTACTACGTTTAAATTCCATATTTTTATCCTTGCTCCCTTTACTTCTTCTCTTCCCTTCCCTCTCAATGTCTCACTTCTGTACCTCTGACTGAATGCCATCCATCTGCTTTAATTTTTCATTACCTATGTTTAAACTTTACCCTCCATCAATTTATGAATCTCGTTTCGTCTCGCTTTTATTCTTTCATTTTATCGATACTAATACATGTATATTTTGAAATTAAAATTGTGCTCATGTTGTTTGCTGATTTTAGTATGGGATATACGAAGGGAGAAGAGAGAGAGAGGAGGTCTTCTTACTAGACACTATTATGAGACAAGAAGGTGTAAATTAGATGGCCCCGGTGTTCAGTAGCATTTTTTATGCGAAGTGTACCACCAACTATGACATATGAGACAGCCAACGGGCAGAAAATCTCGGGATTAATATATATATATCAGTGTCATTGTACAGTGTTTATAACTTTTTAATATTGCATTGGTCTTACGGAATTTATCGTACACACACTCCAGTAGACCATCTGAACATATACCAAGTATTTTTCGCATGCTTTTGACAATTTTACAGACATTTCTTAACTTGTGGGCATGAGCGTATTATATGTGGTACCTAATTGTTTATCTACCTTTGTGTTAATATTTAGTTGCTAGAAGTAATTGGACTACAAATGTGTAAAGTTCAAAACGCTGTGAGGGAGAATATTATAACAACATGCTATGTTAACTCAGTTTTCCGTTTACTAAAAGTTGCAAAGTTTAATATAGTATAATGTAAATTAAAGTAATTTCCAGGAGTTCAATGTTTTCTTGTGTGTAGTGGGTAATGTTCATTGCAGTACAATATTTTTTGATGTAAAAATCTATTATGTAATAATTAGACAAACAGAACTTTAATTAACAATTTTCTAGTATAAACATTTTTGAATCTCAAAATGATAGGAAAACAATTTGTTTAGAAAATACAGTATATGATATTGAATTATGATCAACCAAAATGTGTTACTTTATGGCAAGTGCTTAAATATTAAATATTGAATAAAAATTTTAAGAATTTTAAGAATACCAGAATTTTAAAGAAAAGTAATTCCTGATTGGTAGAGCTAACAAATGATGTAATATTATTTATGATTTCAGTTGGAATAGTAGTTTGAAGAAGGAAGTGATATACTTCCGAAACTGTAATTTTTTTAATTAATTTATAATAGCCTTGTAAGATTATAGACAGCCTTGTAAGAAAGTTGTATTTAGTTTGTGTTTAAGATGGATACAAGGCCTTTTTTTATCATAAAATGAAACAGTAACTGGTTTAAAATTTCCTTCAAATAATTATTTAATATTCAATCATTTTTGGTTTCAAAATGTCAACCTGTGAATCACCTTAGCCTAAGAGATTTACCTTATACTAAGTTGCTTAATGTAGGAGAAAGGGAATATTTCTGAGAAATCTACATGTAACGCAGCGAATGCTATATTTAAAAAAAAATCCTACAATAATTACAAAAAATGTGGCCATCATTGAAATACAAGAACTAGCCAAAAGAAAATTGTAGTAAGTCAAGCTTGCATATAAACGATGTAATTGGAAGATGATCAGTTTGGATTCAGACATAATAGATCAACATTGGGTAAAATATTCCTCATCGAATAGATATGCGAAAAAAAGTGTGAATATTTTATTATGGATTTGAAGAAATGCCCCCAAATGATTGTAGGATTAGTGAAGGTATGTATTCAAAATAAATACCAAGGTATGAAAAAGAAACAAACTCTTTTAATTACTGGAAATTTTATCAACGGTATGCAGCAAGTTTACATTAAAAAAACAATAGTATATACAACCAGGAAAATTAAAATAGCAGCAGGGCCAATCCATGATAAGTGACCGAGTGAAAAGGAAAAATGCTACTCGACCTTTTCAAAAAAATCTAATTTGTCCAGAAATGTTGACTCGATATAAGAGTACTTCAAAACCATTATTTTTACAACATCGCATGACAACCCAGCGGCTGCCACCATTTTGCGTTTTGTCGATTTCAGGCGTTTACGTTGTTTTGAATATCTCAGCATGTGTTTATTCTACGAAATTGAAAATTGCTGGACGTCTTCAACTTGTACAGAGCGAAACCTTTGTCCTCTTAACATTTTTGTCTAAGACCACTTGAAAGGGGTGAAATCAGGGCCTACAAGAGCAACATTTTTGGACATTAAAGACACGTTTGTGAAGAGGAAATAACTGACGTAGAGATCCGAATTTGTGCGTGCTTGTAGCCCAGGGTCATACGTTTATACTCAAAAATTTGCAGACTCGTAACTGCTCCCGAAAACCCGAAATAAGATCGTAATTTGGGGAATTATGACAATTTGGCATGTTTCACTGTCCGATATCTTCAATGGGCCTGGATAAAAAAAATCTAAAATTTTGGGAATAATTACTCCTTTAGTATGACAAGGCATGTTTTGTGTTTTTGAGCAGAAGAGAGTCAAAGTATTAAGGAATCACGTCATACTCTAGGAGGTGCTTTGTTCACAAATTCAACTGGAAATTCATTGGTGTGACGTGAAATAAAGTAGGTTCCAGAATGGTTAGTCCAGTCAAGGTTCTCAAGCTCGTTTCTTTCCTCTAGTTGGGACTCTCTGTTTTATCACACCCACTAGTGAAGAATGACACTATCAGAAAAAGGCGAGAAAAGTCAAAATGCACACTTGACAAAAAGACTATAAGTACTAATTGCTCGTGTTGCTTGCTATATCAATGTTTTCAATCATATTTATTCTTGTTTTAACTGTCAACTCATGCAGGAGACTGTTGTTCTTTCGTTTGACCTACATTGCCCAGTCAGTGAACACTCACTTGCTGTAAACACTGACGGGGAATATACTGTAAACCTTATGACTCGGGACTACATGCACACACAAATTGAGATCTTTACGTCAGTTGCTTCCTCTTCCCCAAATATGTCTTTAACGTCCAAAAATGTTGCTACTGTAATCCCTGATTTTACTCCTTTCAAGTAGTTTTAGGCAAACATTAAGATAACAAAGTTTTAGCTCTGCACAAGTTGGAAACGCCCAGCAATTTTCATTTCGGTAGAACTAACTCACGTGGAGATATTGAATTATCCGTAAATGTCTCAAATCGAGAAAACGCAAAATAGCGGCAGCTATGAGATGTTTTTAAAAATCCAATGATCGTGGTTTTAAAATACCATGATATAGGATAAATGTTCATGAAAAAAATAGATTGTTTGGAGATGGTCGAGCGGCACATGCTTCATCCCGTAGACTGGATTGGCTCAGCAGAAGATAGCATTAGGAATGTATTGAATCTGGCTCTCCTACTTCCATAAGAAAATTATATAGATTTTGTAGATAGAAGGTGGTATAGGGTTATTGCTAAAATAAATATAGGAAGATATAGAAGGAAGTTTGATTGGATGTGAATGTAGATAAGACGATAATCGTTTTCGATATTTAAGTACGATAACAATGTAGACAGAATTGAAGAAAACATCATAATTAATAATAATGTAGATAAAAGAATATATTTAGATATTCAGCTGTACTCTTATGGGAAAAAGTCTACGAGGAAATAAAAAAGTTTCTCTTCTGAAGTAATTGAAGGCAACCGCTTCTTATCACTGATCATTTTTGCTCTATGGAAATGCATAGTGAAAGCAGAAGGACTAATAAAATAGTAGAGAGAAAAGCATGATAATTTTATCTTTTTTCGAGACGCTGAATCGATTGCAAAACACCGCCTAACGCTATCTATTTCCGTTTTAGACGTATGAGGATTAATTTTGAGACTGGGAATGCTTAATTTCTACTGTTTGTAATTTGAGTAGAGGGTTTGATACTAGTTGATAAACAGACAAATGAACAGTTGGATTGAGCCATTCTAAAAGATTTCCGATACAGTATGAAAACCAGAAGTCATAGTGGTTGTAGTGTAGAGAAAAGGGTGGAGAAGAAACGTGCTCTTGCAATATTGTATTAAAACAAAACTTACTCGTAAGCTATTACCGTCTTTGCTGTCTGTTATCAGCGATCAAAGTAGAAACCGAAAATGGTCAATTTCGACTAGTTCAAGTTTACATAGAAGATTAAGCGGAATAGATGGAATCTGTTCTTACAGCATTCAATCCATATAGAAAAACACTTCTCGCCATCGACAAAGAGATGGACGAACAAAGCTGAATCTTTAATGCTTAGTATGTGCATGCATAGTAATAGGGAGCTTTTATATGATCATTCGATTTAGAAGTTTGACCAACTTCCGTAGAAGTCGAATACTAAATCTTTTACAACGCAGAAAATTTACATCTGTTCGATTTCTAGTATAACCTGAAATTTCACGCATACATTTTCCCAAAATTACGTTTGCATGCTCCATTTAAATGGAAACTTAGGGTAATATCTTCACCATTGGATGTTCTATTATGAAAATACAATCAGTGACAAAAAGTTAAGCATCTAGAACGAATGGTCTGATATGGATATAATTTCGTAAACAAGCATACCATTCATGGGTATGTAGATAATTAGAGTTTCAATGATCTGTGATCCTTAGAACTGCCACAAAGTTTTGTCATCACATAATCGTGTTATCAGACGTGATAGGGTATATAAAGGGCGAGAGCAGATTCAGATAGTTAATGAGCAATGTGAAGGACCACAAAGAGTCTCCTATATTCGAGTCATACAACGTCATCAGCACTTGACAGATATTGAAAGGATCTCATTGTGAGTTGCATCCGACCACCTGGTTGGATCGTGCAATATTCAGGCATGTGGGACATTGGGATGTGATAGTGGCTCGTTGAACTGAAGTGAGGGTAGGGGAATGAATGGGAGGAAATCACACATATTGTCAAGGTTTAGGTCAACCAAGTCTGACTACACCAAGATGGAATAGTTATATTCTGTGCCAAGTACACTGTAACCTCTTCAGATTTATGCCTGCCTTCTGAGGACAAATAATGGACTGAACTCCCTCGTGGATAAGCTGTTAACGTAGTAGCTTTGAAGCGGAAGAACCGGGTTCAATTCCCGTCGGGATCTCATATGATTCCGATCCCATGTTAAGCTGTAAGGCAACGTTTCATATAATCTCACTGTTGTAAGGAATGCTAAACTCTAAATTAAATTTAACAAGTAATGGATCGAAGGCAATTCTTTGTGACATCCCACAACCTTTGGTGAGAGACTAGCATCAATCGGACTATTGAATCACTTTCCCATGCTTGGGCTGCCGTTAACACTACAACATATACGGAACGATTGCGAGCGATGCAGCATTTGTAAAATATGGATTGCTGATGAGAGGCATCACATTGTGTTCACCTATAAATCTGTGTTCGGCACCACCTCTTATGATCGTCATCTGCGAGTATGGTGGGACAAAGGGGAGAGAAATGCCTATGTTACATCTAGCGTCATGGTGTGGCGAGCCATCGGGTATGATTTCAGGTCCCCGCTGATAGTGATTCAGGTAACTCAGGCACAATGGCACATCACGGATATTCTGCATCCTCACGTATTACTTCTCATGAGGCAGTATCCTGGTATCATCTTTCAATAGGGGAAACGCCCGTTTTCACCGGCATATGTCTCTGAACTCTGTGAATGATGGTCCTATATTATCTTAGCCAGCAAGGTCCCCGATCTGCCCCCGATAGAAAATATACCAGTATGAGACCAACTGGGACCTTATCTTCGTTCATGCCAATTACTTGAATACCGAAAGCCTGCTACAGCAGTTGTGCACCGACTTGAGTAGAGAAAAAACAACAGCTGTATAACACCTTTCCCAAAGTAGTATATATTTACAATATGTGATGCTATCTAAACATTTAATGGTGATAAATTATTAGAATTCCTTTCATCAATTTCTTACTCTTAAATGTCATCGATTCATAAGCTGAATAATGAAAAGTTTCCAAGTTTACGTGTTGTTTTGTCACGGCATTTTCGGTTCGATTCCCGCTAGGAGAGAGCACTGAATACATTACTGTGGTTCGGATTTCACCTTACACTGTAGGTCAATTCTTTATATATTGCTAATAGGGTAGGTTGAACTTCAATAACACAAAATTAAAGAAAACATTTAACTATTGTTTTCTATAACTAATATAGAGAATTATTTTCCTCTTCGCCAATATGTAGTTTTAAAATTGCTTTATTTTTTCAAATCTACTAAAATGACGTTTACCTTGTTGGAGCTTGTTTGCTTGTTTATTGTATAAGAGATATTGATATATATATGATATGTACCGGTACATATCTACAGACAGAGAAATAAAGAACAAATAAAATTTTTAAAACTGCAGATATTTTGCCTTTTTACAATACAAGGTAAACAAAAGGTAAAGTAAATTATGTCCTATAGATACTTATATGGCTTCATTAAGCTAGTAGATTGTTCTTCATGTATGAAAATGTAATAAGTCAAGACTGTTCAAGTTTCTTAATCAACGATAAAAAAGAAGTAGAGAGAGGAAGAGGAAAGAGAGATGCCAGTGAAGATTGCTATTGAAGAAGGTTCAACAAGAAAGTTCAAGATCAGGAGATCAACACCTTAATTAACCACAAAGACTATTTTCCTTCATCCTATTTGTATAATGACTATCCAATTTTCTACCAAGTATTTCCAACGTCTTTTAAAGTCATGCTGATAGCTCTACATTCTTTTTATTCCACTTCTGAAATAACTAGAAACAAGTTATAATATGACCATACAAGAAAGAAGAAGTACATGTATTTTTATATGTTAGTTGTTAGGAGGTTAAATTTCTTTCTTAACAGTTAATAAGGTGATATTATCATGAGACATCTAGAAACTACAATTATTACTTTGATCTACCAGTAAAGAATCGTAAAGTACGAGTACTATATGATGCTTTGATAAAACTTGATCGTGCATTAACATTTATCACTAACAATCATATTGGGATACTTTATTTCGTTAAACCAATTTTTAATAGTTTATCTATTTGCTGGAGCTTTCAAAGCACGAGGAAATCAAGCTCAGTTACCTAAGTTGAAACAAAAAGATGCCTGAAGTTTGTGTGGTACTTTTAAGTACACAGAAAATCTAACAATGTTTTTTTTTTTAAATATTTATTCTATGAATTATTTACAATATTTGCAAATGGCACTTTTAAGTGTTAAAGGCAGATTCGATTAGAATTCTTAAAGGCGAAATATGTCCAAAATGACCAATACTGGACTTGATTTCCTTGTGTACTGAACGTACCAATTGTTAAACATATTTATTGTACATTGATTAAGCTAATTGTAAATTTATACTTATTTCACATCATTTCACCAGAAAATTTTAACTTGTATCCCTGAGAATTGCGTGAATGATACTAAACTTGAATTATGGGTTTGATATCGTGGATAGTGGTTTACTATAGCAATAAGCGCTTCAGTACCTCCCAGTTAATCGCTACTTTTCACTAATTTTTTTAAGCTTTGAACCTGCATGTGAAGCGCATAAAATATCTACAGGAAAAAGTGTGAAACACTGCAAACAAAAGTTACTATTTATCATTGTGAAAGATAATATCCTTGCTAGAGTAAAATCGAGTGAAATAAAAGATCCTAAATAAATGGAATTGTAATATATGTGTCATGCAATATCAAATTAATAATATTTTAATGATTCAAAGTTTTTGGAAGGATCTTCGCATATATATCTACTATAAGACAAAGTATATGATGGTAGCTAGACACATTATTCAGACCAACATGTAATTATTATTATTATTATTATTATTATTATTATTATTATTATTATTATTATTATTATTATTATTATTATTATTAGTAGTAGTAGTAGTAGTAGTAGTAGTAGTAGTAGTAGTAGTATTGTTGTTGTTGTCAGTAGTATTCACGTCACTGTTATGTAGTGTTAATGACACAAATTGACCTAAGCGCCAAAACTTTGTGTAACACTTTCGGCACTCCTTCATCAAATACGTTATCGCCCTTCTTTCACAAGGACAGGTAGATAGTTTATCTTCAATATGCACTCTCATGTTTTTCATCACTTTTTCACTAATTTATATTCCTTTAGTTCTCATTCTTACTGTGTCCCCAATGAGCGGTTTCTTTGCTTTCCCAATCAAAATTTTGCACGTTATTGATTGATACACTATATATTATCTTTTTACTATTTGCAGTAACTGTGTAGTATGCTTCTCCAAACACTCTCTTGAAAATATTATCTCCTGATGTGTCTGATAAAGACGGCACTATATTGCTGAAGCTGTTACACAAAGCAAATTAGTTTGCGTCCCGGTACGACGGGACTCATAACAATTCTAACCTAATCCGCTGTGGAAGTCTGCAATTACCAGAGGACAAGCAGATACATAATAAAGGAAAAATTTTACTGAACTTACAATACTCTGCAGTTATTCTGTTCATCTTCGCTAATTCATGTGCATATTCAATGACCCTACACTCAGTCACTTAGACTTCTGCACTATCTACACCATTTACTCACATCTCATATATGAGCTTCCTTCCTTACAAATTCTTTTACATAACTGAAATATCGTTCACTGTATAAAATCAGATAACTTTTTTATAACAAAACCAAGAACTGAATTCGTTAATTACAAAGAACACGTTTTTCGAGTACACTATACTCTTGGTCAACGCTCCATATTCTTTCATTGGCCAACATGTGGTTATTGCTCAACACCAATTATTAAGTTCACAAAAAATAGTTTTTTCTCAAACAGCAGTAGAAAATAAGAATGAGAAGGTAGTCGGCAAGAGAAATGCAGTTTAAGGAAAATTGAAAAAATACGTTGAGGATTTATTTGAGAGTAGGAATAGACCATATGGCCTAGATGTTGAAGTTGAAAATGAAGTAGGCGAGGATAATAAAGGGTTTAGTATTCTTTTGAATGAGTTTGAAAAAAAACTATATTCAAGGTTAGAAATGGAAAGGCAACTAGGATTGATAATATGTCAATAGAATTCATTAAGAGTATAGGAGACAATGGCAAGAAAGACTTGTTCCCACTGAGCAATGAAATATATGAAACAGGAGTGGCAAAAGACTTCTTGAAGATGATCATGATGGCGATGGCTAAGAAATCGAACTCAAAGAGTTGTGAGGATTATAGAACTATTAGTCTCATATCTCATGCGGCAAAAATTTTTCTTCGAATTATAAACAGAAAGTTATATGGAAGAATAAATAAAGAAGTTGAGTAGAACAGTTCGGGCTGAAGAGAGATATGGGCACAAAAGATGCAATTGGATTATTAAGGCTGATCGGTGAAAGGGTAGAAAAAGGGAAAGAGGTGTATATGGTACTTATTGATCTACTAAAGGCTTTTATCAGTGATAATCTGTAATTGTTGTTGGTAAAGAAGATTGGGTTAGAATAGAAAGATTGAAGACTCATAAGAAACGTATATACGAACCAACAAATAAGTATTAGAATATTAAAGAAAATGAGAGGGGAAGTGTAACTTGAAGGGGAGTTCTACAGAGATACTGTCTCTCGCCTACATTATTTTATATCTATTTAGAAAAGATAGTGGAAAAGGAGCCTACAAAATGAAGACAACATTTCAGTAGAAGGTAGAATTATTAGGTGTATACAATTTGCAGATGATATGGCGCTTGTTGCAGAATCTGAAGACAAAATTAATAAGATGTTAGAAAACTTGAAGAAAGGCTGGGAAGAATATGAAACGAAAATACATGAAAGAAAGACAAAAGCCATGATGATTAGAACGAAGGGGTTTGTGTTAAAAATAGAAGTAGGAGGTGACTAGTTTTCGATACTTGGATAGCATTGTTAGTGATTATATAAAATGTGAAGATAAAACAAAAGCAAGGATAGGAATAGGGAAAGAAGCCTTTAGGAGGAAGAAAATTCTATTTTGTGGGACCTTGAACAAAGAGTTGAGAAAAAGACTCATAAAGTGTTTAGTGTGGAGTATTGTGCAATATGGGTCAGAAACATAGACGTTATGCAAAAATAATGAGAAACGACTGGAAGCTTTCAAAATGTGGGTATGGAGAAGAATGGAGAGAATTAGCTGTGCCGAGCGAAAAGCGAATGAGAGGGTGTTAGAAATAATGAGGAAGAAAATAACAATTTTAGAAAGAGAAACTGGTTGGGACACAGGCTAAGAAGAAATTGTATCATGTGGGACGTTTTATAGGGTATGGTCTCAGGAAAGAGTGGGAGGGGTAGAAATTAGACTAGAATTAGTGAACGATATCGTAACAGAGAAATCATACGTGAAGACGAAATGGTTAGCGGAAGACCATGAGGGATGGAAGCTTCTCAGTTACAGCAAGTGACCTGCCAATAATGACAGAATGCATTTGATGATTTCTCAAACAGTGGACTTGAAGATTTACACGAATCCATATTATTTTGTCGATATTGATGAGATCTATCAATTTGTGTTGTGTGACACTTCTCCGAACTGCGCTAACAGTATTGAAGATTTATTAATATTACAGATAAGGTTAGTAGATTCGGTTAATATAGTGCCAAAGAGAAAGAAGGTAACGAGACAAAAATTAGCAGGGGATAGATGTTCCTATTTCGTAAGGAAAACTCCTATTGTCGTTGCTAATCTCTATATACAAAAGAAGAAATCCTGATTAACTGACTGTGTGACGAAACGACTGATCAACCTGAGGCTAAACTACCTGAGCTACAAGTTTGGAATTTATACAATACATAGAATTTCTGACGTATAGTACCACTAAGGAAGGATTTACGGAAGTTCGAGGATGAAAAAGAGAAGTGAGGGTTGCAGTTATTGTAGTAAGATAACATCTCGGAATTCCTGAATACTAAAGACATGACAATTCCCATTTAGACTTTTGTTGAAAATTGTGTAACACGTGTTTCGCCGTTTTTGGAATTTGTTTTAGAAGGGAAGAAAAGAAGTCGAAGAAAAGGGGTATGATTTGCAATTATTATAACAAGATACTATATATTGGAATATCTGAAGTTAGATAAATAGAACTTTTATTTTAAATATATGTAACACATGTTTTAAGCGTTTCTTCATATTTGATCTAGAAGGGACGAAAAAGAAGAAAAAATGGTTCACTAACGTCTATTCTTAATTATGTTTATACAAGGCATTTAAATTCCATGCAAGACTTTGAGTCCAGACTAATTCTATATGAAAGGTTGAAAAGGAAGAACACAAAATATTGCTGGCAGTAACGCGTACGATTATTTGCTAGTTCCGCGTGACTTAAAAATAACAAGCTATTCAGGTATATTTCTGTTCATTGTACCTTATACATGTGAGAACGGTTGCAAATTGGTAGAGAAGAACAGAGATAAACGGCTTTCAAAAAGAAGACTTGATATAGATGTACAGTAAATACGAATAAAGCGGTAGAAAGAGAAAAGTTCAATGCGAAAGTTCATAACATATATTCATAAGTGAATAAGATACGAATTATTAGCTAAAGTAGATGAATTTGTTACTTGTATTTGTAATATGTTAGGAAAAGTTTGGACACAAGAAGGTAAAAGCATGATATAAAGAAAGATCTCTGAGTGGTTAGTAGCAGAATGTATTGACTTGTTACAGAACATGATTAGATTTATATTGTTGTATATTGGACGATTAAAAGTAGTTTCTTTTGTGTCATAGATTTAGCTAGTTAGATGAAATTGCATTTTGAGAACAGAAGAGAGAAAGAAAGAAAGACAGATAAATGAAAAGAGAAGATGCAACGAACAAGAATCGAAGAGAAATAATAAAGATTACACGTGCAGAAGAGCACAAGTGAGTACAGACAGGCCAAGAGAAAGAGGAAGAGAGACCACGCAACTGCAAACTTGAGGACAATATGAGAAAGATGTTGTTATAGTATCGAAACATAAGTAGTGTTCGAATTCCAATTTTAACAGTAGACTTTATCTCATATTTTCTGTTCCGAAAAGGGGAGCAAATTCCATTCAATCAATCAGTAAAATTTAGACAGTTGATAAATTAGTCTAGTTAGAACTGGTGGTGAAGTGTGTCTAAGCTTATGAGCACCAAATGACATTTCATATTTTGGTAGCTCACCTAATAGCCAATTTGATGATAAGTTATATTATTTTGATCTCAGATCACTTAAATTATTCTATTGTGTTTGGCGTTCATATCTGGATGTAATTTAAACTAGAAGAAGTATGTAGAGTTCAGAACTCATTAAAGTATTGATAAATACCTCATATAAATTTGTAGATAAGGTATATTATTTGTTACAATAACTCAATTTCAGGTTCATATACTCAATATTCAAAACATTCACATCAACCAATTTCAGCCATTACACACACATGCTACCTCGTATAAGTCCACCTTATATTTCTCAGCATATTTTTCTGGAAATATGTTGCTTATTTTGTATGTAAGATGTCAGAAGAAGTCAAAAAGTAAGGTTCCTACCTCAGTTATATTGCTAATAATAGATACAAAAAGAAATACCTATATCTAGAATGAAGATATATCCATCCACTTTGTTTCAACGTAGCCATCTCCTCTGTCAACGCACTTGTCTAGGTGTCAAGTCTATTTGTTAAAACCCTGGCGATGGAAGGTGGGATTCTGACCACTAAGCCCTGTTTGAACCGCATTCCCCATATCCTTATATGACGTGAATCGTTCGGCATCTATATGTTATATCACTTTGGGGAAAACATAAAAATCGAATGGGACCAGATTTGGTCTATGTGATGAATGCAACAAAATTTGCCAGCTCCACCGTTGCATGAAAGTGACTGTCGCATGAGCTGTATCCAGGTCCACATTTTACTGAAGCAAATGCTTTGTATTGCTTAACAGTTGAAACATTTTACGTTGAACAGATCTCTTCAGTATTTGGAGTGTTTTGTGATACGCACTCACTATGTGATTAGAACACAAAAGTACACGAAGAGCACATACCTGATATCTTTGCCATTAGTTTGACAATGCTGAATAATTTTGTCTGATGGAGATTCTGCGTGCCTCCATGCATTGATTGCTCTTTTGACTCTGGGCAGTACTGGCACATCCATATTTAGTCTCCAGTAATGATTTGACCCAAGAAACCCTTTTCAATCTCATTAAAGCGGAGTATAATTGGCAAGAATGAACTGATACTAATTTTCTTGTGGTCGTCTCTCAACTGCTTCGGAACCCATCTACTGCACATTTATATGTATCCTAAATGATCAAGGACAATGTTCCACATTCTGCCATTTGACAAATTAAACCGTATTTCTGATAATCAGTGATTCGCCCTACAACCTGTTCAATTGGATGGAGAAGCTTTACCGTCGTATACGGATGCCCGATCCTGCATTCATTTTGCACAGTCATCGCCAATGAATTTCCCACACACACATACAAATGCACATGCTATACTGTCATCACATTTGCGTCATACGCTTGTTGCGATTCATTATGAATTTTAACTGCTTATATCCCTTTTGTATACAAAATCCCAATAATAGATCCATCTTTTTAGTATCCACACAGAGCGCGTATAGCCATTTTGTTAATCTTATTCAGGACGAGAGATTTGATTCTGCTACCACAAAGCATTCAAAATCTGAACTTCATCTCGGTCAAATAACAACCTCTTACCTGCAATAGTACAAAAAATATGATTAGGAAAAGTATATTTTGATTTTTCATTGTAAGTAACAAAACCGTTTTGTTTTCTCTGACTCAGAAATAACCTACCCACAGCAGGAAACTCCACACTCCAAAATGGCTATATTGAAAAAGTTCCAATAGCTATCTTAGTCAACTAAAACAACAGTGGAGTAAATTGGGTTGCCTACGCAAAAGGGGTTTAACGTTACATGAAATATAATTTTTCCTCATATCTAGTGAGCGCCTCATAGCTTCCTCGCTTCATAGCAAAAATATTGCAACTTTCAAATAACCAAATTAACTCAGTCTAGGTTGATATTATCTACCTATCAAAATTGCTTTATATTATTATTCTCAAACATTCTTGATCTACTCAAAATTCCTTTTGTTTATTTTATTTTAATTTTTAGGTTTCATTAACACTCTTTGCACCACGTGTGATATTTTTCTCACCCTACTCACATGTTTCCTACTCACATGTTATCACCTACTATCCTGCTCACTTAATGCTAGTTGATGTGTGCTTTTGTGGAACATTTATCCCTTTGCCACCAAGTACATCAATACTTCGTTTTTCAAAACTCTCATTCGATGCTGTTCTCGGCGCTTCAGGTAATAATTTTTTCATCGAATACTATGGTCACTTTGAGTTCGAGTCTTTTGTATTTTGTGAATTTTTGCAGCAAGAAGGTTATGAAAGATGAAACCTACTATTAACATGGGATCTGAACCTTAACTGGCCCTTGAATCCAGTGCACTTACCAGGTTCACTGACTTTCATGTAAAATTAACCTTTATAGTAAAAACCATTCCTTACCCAAACATTTCACTTCCAAGAGAACTGGATAACAGATCCATGTCTACCAATCGGGCATGGCCATTAAAACCACTCCAAAATAACATTTTAAAAGATTTTTTGAAGAGTTTGATTTAACAAAAAAATCTTTTACATATTTAAACTCTCTGTTCCTGATGGAGACATGAAATCTCAGGAAATACTTTGTGGATTACTATCATTTTTGGCAAGATATAGAGAGGCAAAAGTCAGGAATCTAGTTTGTTGATGGGGGTGATACAGTCACTGACATTGGTTAGAAATCTACTATTTCCGATTTTAACGTTAATCACTATAGAGCAAAATCAGTAACAGATTTCGAGAAATCGTTTCCTCCAATTGATTAACCCTTAATAGGAAACGTTATTTTTTTTTTCGCTTACAGGAAAGGTGTGTCTGTGGGACACGGACATGTATAAAGCAATAATATCTTTTTTAAAAAAACATATGTGTAATGTAGATTAATGAAACTTTATATTTTGTACTGCGAGCAAAATATGATAAACAAGAATTACATACATTAATTCGGTTCTATTGGCATATAAATTCGGTAAATATTTCAATATCTAAATAAAAATAGTACATAAATTTAAAAACTGACAAATTTTAGGTTAGTATAATTCTACACATTACTACCCTGAAAATATGCTACTTGTCCACATGTAACTACCCTCTCCAATTGTGCTATTTGTCCAAAAGAGCATGGAAACGTTTGATGGACGTGGTAGCTCTAAATAGAGGTCGTCCCAAAGTGTCTTGAAAATGGTGAGGGCAATTAGGAGAGCAATAAGGGCTTTATTTTCAAATAGGTCAGTAGATCTGTAGTTTGACTTTGTTCTATTTCAAATTTGTTTCGACCTTCTTCCAACTTCATGTTGAAATCTCTTGAATGATATCATCATCACATAAGGTAGACCAAATATCAACTTTGCTAGGATTTTTACCTCAGATTTCTTATATGGGTGGCTATACCAGGCATCCCTCTTACTGTGTTTTGATGAAGAATCCTTCGGTTTCTTAGTGGTTCATTTGAATTTCAAACAGGGGGGCGCGGTGGCTCAGTGGTAGAGCGTTCACCTCTGGTGCTTGGGGTCCCGGGTTCGATCCCAGCCCCCGCCAAGTGAACTTTGTGGTGGAGAAACACCGCGCTCGTGGGTTTTCTCGGGGTTCTCCCGTTTCCTCCCACTTTCTTCATTCCACCATTTCACTCATCTCTCATCATCACCGTCTCCTTTAGCCTAACCGGCATAATCGTGGGACGTAAAACTTAAAGATTTCATTTGAATTTCAAACAAACCTGTTTTTACCTCTGTATTTAAGGCCTTCGTTATCACATGAAACTTCAGTAGAGCTGCTCAAATTGACACATATGTTACTACTTGACCTCACACCTTACACTGTACGAGAATTCGTATCAGAATTAGTATCGCCCCCACTGTCAGTAGATAATTCTTGACTTTAAGGAAAAAAAATGAAGGATCTTAATCAGAATTTACTGAAGACAATAACATAAAATCCTCCTCCACTTTCAGCATTTTTGGAATTTTTGCTGTGAAATAAGGATCAGTTCTATTTACAGTTTCTTTCTTACATTTGTTTCTCGAAGTACTAGGTCTATATTTTGCAAATACATAATCTCATACAAATAAAGTAGTATGTTTAAAGAGTTCTACAGCTTCTATTTCATGGTAAATAAAAGTCAACCTTTGAAAGAAAAACTGTCTCTTCAGGATATGTGTGTCCAATAAACACGAAAAAATGTAGACGATAACGGAAATGTGTGCCTCTCAGACACCATAGGTTTTCTAAAATCATCTATAAATGTTCACTCAGACATTAAAGCCAACAATGAACTATTCGAACACACGTACAACTAAATAATAGGAAGGTACTGAGAAAACCGATACATTGAGTGAATTAGTGTTGCCAATGTAATACAAAGAAAAAACATACGTGTCTGACAGACACATATTTCCTGTTAAGGGTTAAGTATCCCAAAAATGTGTTTCATCTCCATCCATAACGTTCAACTGAAGCCAGAAGTGACAGAAATCTACTATAGAACTTTGGTTTTAATGTGTATCGACATAAAGCAAAACTGATATGATAGAGAGAATTTTTGAAGTTTTAAGAATAAGTACCTTCTTATTCCTTAACCCTCTATTCAAACCGAAAGTGGCAGAAATCAATTACATCTGGTTCATCGTTGCACTGTAGAGCAAAAACTGCAAAAGACAGCAGGAAATATTTGTTTCTACTAGGTTTAACGCTGTAAGAATAGGTATCATATTCTGTCGTAACTTTCTATTCAAGCTGAAAGTAGCAAAACCAACCACTTACGGTCTTAACGATGATTGGTAGCATAAAAATGGTAACAGATACCGAGGAGCGGTTTCCTGTGATCAACTAAGCATCCCAAGAACATATTTATTTTCCAGTCTAATATATCTACGGAAACCCGAAGTGGTTGAAATCACCTGCTACTTATAGTTTCTATATTAATTACAAAAAAATCTCTCCATATAAACCAAATTCTTTTACATGGTAAGCACGTGACACTGCAGCTTGTTTCCTTTTTATTACTTCGGATTAAACACGACGACAAATTGCTTTGCTTCAATGGCAGTATATATATATATATATGCACTATTAATATACCTTTCCTTTATTTCTTTATTGATTTCCGTAACATTTGTTACCACTACATTTAAGTAATTAAAAGTTAAACCTCTATTAAATTACTATAATAGTCTTCCGTACATACAATCTCGTATTGTCGCAATGTACTTAATCTTATCTGTGAGTTTATTTATTTCCGAATGTTTTCCTTACATATCATCAGAGAGACATTTGCATTTTCATGCGCCACACTTAAACATAGTTCGCGTTTGCTGAATCATCATAACTCTTGATTTGAAATAGACGTTTTGTGCGTATTCTAATATAATCCCATAATTTCTCAGCTTATATAAATTTTATATACTTATATCATATTTTTCAACCGCAAACATTGGAATATAATGCGGTTGGGAAAACATGAATGATAGTCAGCTTGAAAAAAGCTAGAACCACATTCTTACTGTCAATTCTAAATTAGCACTGAAGCGCTAAAACATCAACGATGGAAGATTGGGCTATAAAAATAAGAAAAGAAAATATATATATATATCTAT
Source organism: Thermobia domestica (assembly GCF_964235325.1). Taxonomy (NCBI): domain Eukaryota; kingdom Metazoa; phylum Arthropoda; class Insecta; order Zygentoma; family Lepismatidae; genus Thermobia; species Thermobia domestica. The sequence continues at coordinate 139,430,139 of NC_137462.1, read as the reverse complement.
ATATATCTATCTATCTATATATATATATATATATATATATATATATATATATATATATATATATATATATATATATATATATATTTAGAAAAAGCGTACTTACTTTACAAAATAAATCATGTCATACTAAAAATTTAAAAACATGAAACTACTCTAAAAAGTAAAAAGTAAAAATTCTGTTTTCAAAAGAAATTATTATTTTCCGTCTCTTTATGCATAACTAGACAGAAAATCATGAGATACGCTATCATATATTTATATTATAAATTGATTACATATGAGAGCTCTACAAGGTTTTTGTTTTTACTCATGTAAGAATAGAAAAGTAAAGTAATCTTTTTAAAAGTATATGTTTTCTTACTTTCTATTACAATTAGTTTCATTTTTACATTTTTGAATGATTTATTTTATTTATAAAGAAAGGATATTTTTGAAAAATATTTTTTCTGGTTTCTAGTCCTAATTAAATGCATTATCTATTTACATTTTATTCTATTTCATAAATGTATTGTTTACGACATTATATTTGTCTACGACCAGTCTCTGTACGATCTAATTAAAAATTACTTTTTAGTCATATCTATCTATCTATCTGTGTGTCTCTCTTTCTATCTATACCCTAGTATCATAGACAACTTGCAAACCACTTGCTGTACGCTTGCATTCAAAGTCGACAAGCTTGTATCCGGCTTGATTGAAAAACGTGCAAGCATACTACAATTTGGATTCCAGTAACTAAGTTACATGGAGTCAACCCTGCGTTCAGTGTTTCATTCAAGCCTGACGGAAGCGTTTTTCGCTTGCGGCAAGTCAACAACCAATGAACGGCTAGTGATGTTACGACGCTCTGCAAACGACCTAAAGTATCGATTGCAAGTGCAACAAAAGACAGATTGTATGAAAGTACGCGTTGAAAGAACAGGCGTAGAAAGCCAAAAACCAAGCACGAGCCAACTGGTCAAAAGCTTTCTTATGTATATGTACCGTATATTTAATATTTTAGCAATTTATTGTTGTATTGTCTCCTGGCTTCAATCACTTCGCTAAATTTGATCATTGCTCGTACGTCGCCGGAAAATGAGTTAAATTATGGTTGTAAGATTTGAGGACCTACAAAGTTGAAACGTTGTGAGTTAAAGAAAAGCATATAAGAAACATTGAAACTAAAATACTTGTCGTTATAGCCGACATATGACTACTTTCGACCAAATATCTTTTAATTAAATTATGTAGTCAGTGTATGATATGACGATTATTTTTAGTTCTATAGACGAAAGAAGAGTATACAAGGTAACTAGAAACTTCTTGCCCTTTTCGATGACCCATTAATCATGCGCTCACAGAGAAGAAACGAAATAACGCATTTTCCTGCTAAGCGATCAGACTTATTCTGACAATCAATTTTCAGTAACACATGCTTGTTGCACACATACATCAGTCATAACTTATAAGTGTCGAAGAGAAATGAAGGTATCAAAAGCAGCTTGTTCGCGTGCATTTCTTGTATGACTTTAAAGTGGGCTTGGCAACTATCGCATTAATTGCCCGCATATGCCAAGCATTTGGTAAGAGTGTCGTCAACGAGCACACCGCCTGACATTGGTTCTGGAAATTCCGTTCGGGAGATGTGAAGCTTTCGGACTAACATCGCAGAGGACGATTACATGTGTTGGATGATGAGGCCCTGAAAGCAGTCATAGAGGAGGACAGTGATTAAATTGCAGAAAGGTTCCATGTTTCTGCTGAAAATGTCAGACTACACATGCATGGGATGGGAAAGTCGTATAAGTTAAGCAAGTGGGTACTCTACACGCTGTCAGCAGTAAACGAGGAACAAGTAACAGCCTGTTTGTCCTTTCTCATTCGGCACCTGAACACACATATCTTTGGTGGCTTACTCGCTGGTGACGAAAAGTGGATTCTCTATAACACTTCCAAGCGTACCAGGCATTGGTTGTCACTACATCCTCACATCTTAAGATCACCTCTGCACCTAGGAAAGGCTATGATCTCTTTATAATGAAATTATAGGCAATTAGTGCATTACGAACTCCTTGCACTTGATCAAACCATCACTGCTGTAATCTACACTCAGCAATTGCGAAGGGTCCACCGTATATTACGACAGAAGGAGCTGGCATTGGTGAATCGCAAAGGTGTCCTGTTTCTACAATACAATACCAAGACACATGTGGCAAAGAGGACCCGGAAGATAGTTCAGCAAATTGGCTGGGTGCATGCATCATAGTCACTGGACCTTGCGCTAACAGATTATCATCTGTTTCATTAATTCGATATCTACCTCCGTGGTAGATACTTCGCAAATGAGGGAAACCTGCAGAACGCCCTTCTTTGCATCCACGACCCTCGAATTTTATCACAAGGGCATTGTGCACTTGCAGAAACGTTGGTAAAAGGTGTTGGATGCTGACGGAGATTACTTCGAAAATAAAGGTGCATGCCGCTCTTTGATTATCACTGCTCTAGGATGGCAAGAACTGTTTTTGGTTACCACTCATTCTAGCTTTGGAACTTCTTGTATAAATTAACAGACAAATTCTGACCAAAGCATATATTAACTAATAAATAATAGCGTTACAGTTTCGGAAAATTAACTTTGCCTTCATCAGACACATTATCTGATGTGTCTGATGAAGGCAAAGTTAATTTGCCGAAACTGCAACGCTACTATTTATTAGTTAATATATGCTTTGGTCAGAATTTGTCTGTTTTTGGTTATTTTGTATATTAATTCATGTAGTATCCCGATTTGCTTTCGAGTCGTAGCTCTATACCGAAATACGCTATTTATTCTTTCGCTTAATCATTGCACTTTAAACTTAGGAAAAATGAAAGGAGAAACATTCGATCCGTATTATTCTATTGTAAATCCTAAGTAGTAGTAATAATTAAGAAATAAAAATTGTAAGTATCGAGAAACAAATTATACTAATACTCTAACTTAACCCGTATCAGTTTCTTTTCTCCTTTTGCCGTAAGTAAAAATAATGAAACTTCCATGTATTTATTTGCTAAATCTCACAGTATTCCAGAGATACACTCAAAGAAGGGTGAACGACCTATAATAAGATTTGAACTCAAGATTCTATTACCATTCATGCGACCACATGAGGGAAACCACATATTATCTGTGGTATACAGAATTCAAGTTTGGTATGCGTTCTAACGAGAATGATAGAGACAACACGAGAGATGTATTTTGGAGGTGGAGAAAGGGGGGATAAACTTGGAACACACGTGTTGCCACTTTTGGGTATGAGCAAAACTGTCTGCTCAGCAAACTCCAGGGAGGTCATTAGGTCATATGTAGCAAGGTCGATGACACATCTTTTTCAGCGCCCTTGATTGTGATTGGTCGTTCCAGATTCGTTCCCGCTTTTTTGGGTACCAAAAATATTGTAGCGCGCCAGAAGGAGTCTCTGGGCAAATGGGGGAGGGAAAGCGGTGGGTGAACGAATCATGCTCTGTTGTAAACCGATGGCGCACAGAAAAGCGCGGGAGGCTAAAAGACATAAAACAGGAGGAGAGAAACGGAGGAGGGTATATTGATTTCCAGGTCGGTCGCGGGGAGGCGCTAGTGAAGCTTTTATCCCAGGCCGCCGAAGCAGGCTGTAACAGGTGCCTGTCAGTAGTGCCTGGTGAAGTCCCCTTGTGGAAAACACACACACAGTTTTTTTGAACAAGAAGACCCCATAACAGCTAATGTCCACCTCTTCAAGGTAGGTGAACATGTTGATTGTGCGTCTACGTTCCGTCCAAAAAATTGTTCTCTATCTGTGTCTCGATGTAGATTGTATAAAAAAATCCACTAGTGTTGCAGCGGAAGTATGTCAAAAAGTTTTGTTTTTTCCCCACCAATGGAATTACATGCATATTGTTTTCCCTCCATGTGGCACCTCCCACCTGTATGAGTGCAAGAGGAACTTCATATGTTAACATGAGTTCTCCCAACCAAACATAAACCCTCTCCCTTGTGTTATACAAAGTTATCTTTCCAGTTTTATATGTATATGCTATATGTTGTTTTCTGTTCCGCGAAAAGTTTTTCTTTTATTTAAAAAAATATATAAATTTGAAGAGTTTCTTCCGTTCATTTCTGTGCAACAGGTAAGTCAAAATATATTCTTTATGTCACGGAAAGCGAAATAAAATGAAAAAAAAAAATGTTACAAAATTATAAATGCCGTAAATAGTTTCCGAAGCTGCGGGAAAGTACTTACTTTTTACACAATATTCTCGGGAACGAAAGCGTAACACCGATACGAGAATATTGTTCAAAATAACACGAGTTTTCTTTCTCAGTAACGATAACAAATGTTATTTTTGCTTTTAACCGTTGAAAGGTTAACCTCTATCAGTTCTCTATCGACTCTTATGGACTGAATTTCTATTAGTGTATGAAATAAAGTATTATTTTCCGGTTTAAAGAAACACACACACACACATACTACTTATAAATTAATTCACTTAGGAGGAACCTGGAAACCTCAGAACGGTGTGAAACATTGTAATTAGTATTTCTGTATACTCTAATGGAGCGCTGAAAGGGTATCGGTTAGCGTTGTATGTTAGCAATTGGAAGGCTACAGATTCGATTCATGCAACTGGCTAAACTGTGTCTCTGCCATATCAGGCAAACATTTGGATGGTCTTTGTAATATGTATAGGCTTCAACTAGTTCGTTTAAGAATTTTTTTTCCTCGTCTTCATTATTAATGTTTCCAAAGAAAAATAAACTTTAGTCGAGTTTAGAGCACTGTAAAGAAATAAAAGTCTTTTCAATGAAGGTCCAGTATGCGCCCATATTCTTCATTAAAAAAAGAATATAAATGTCCTCTGAATCTTCGTAAAAGACACTCATTTTAATAATATCCCTTTCATATAAGTATGTTAGTAGTAATTTTTTATCAGAGTTCAATTGTGTTTTTGCTGTTGTCGAGGTGATAAACTTGATATTATCGCTCACTGTTTATATACTCTATATCTACCGTGGACAAATTTTCCTTGCGGTATGGTTCATATCATACATGGCTTTCTTGCGAGGGACCTGGGGCTCGATCCCTGATGGAAGCTGACGTAGTTTGGATTCTAAGTTCGGTTGTAGACCCACATCACATATAGCTTCGTTGCTGAAACTTTACTCCAATCTATCTAAACTTGCGTAGGTGCTTGATTAGTGGTCTAGCCTTTGATGCGTGGGTGACTCATGTTCGATTTCTGGTGGGAGTTCACGTAGTTAAAATACTACATACAGGTTTCACATACCATATAGACTCAGTGCTGTACTATATGAGGGTTGCGAAGATCAAGAGACAAGGAAGAATAAATTTCGGTGAGTATAATGATTCTTAATACACCGTTATACACTGTATTTCAATGTTTCTTAATACACTGTCACATTGATGTATACCGATAGATATTACGGAATGAATTGCTACTTTAAGTTTTGGAAATTTAAAATTATTATTTTGGACCTTCTTGAGAGCACTATATAACCTTTCTTAGGTTGGTCTAAAGAGAAACGTAACAGTTGTTTTGCAGGGACCTTAAATACAATCAACTAAACATGATTAAGTATAAAATACTGATATAGAACGCTATTAGCGTTTACATAAAGATCTCCCGAAACACAAGTAGCTGGTAATACCATCAAACATAAAACAATTTTTTTCAGCATGTTTTGCATGTTTTTATATGTTACGTGTATCAAAGATAATGATGCTTCCCCTCACTGGTACGCAGTTTGAGAGCGTGAAAACGACGAGAATTTGAAATTAGTACCAGTGACGGAAAGTGTGTTCCACTCACACTCAGTTGTGAGCGGCAAAATCAAACTAGGCTAAAGTGCATTTCTTAAATATGCTGGTGTCTCTAAATTGAAAAACAAAAATTTCAAATGTTTGAAAATGCTTAATTATGTACTTTGTTTATGTTTGAGTGTTTCAAATTATGCCCGAGTAAATTCACAGATTGCCATTATTGACTTATGACCATATGAGCCAAGTCTCACCTGCACTCAATTATATATTCTGCTTTCAGATGATCCTATTTGCTTTCTGTAGCGATATCCCTTTTCATCGGATAGGTTGGTTGAGGCTGGTCCAAAGACAATCTCTGGTTTTATATCGGAGCTGTCTCATGTGAAAACTGTAGTCGCGCGCTCTCTCTTAAAACTTGGTTTTAACTGGATTCTTTGGAGTCAGTCTCGGTGACCCCCAAAAGATCGCAGAGTGAATTTTGACAACTTGTAGATTCTAGTCGGCATTCTTTGGAAATACATAAAATTACAACGTTTGCTGTTTCACAATATTTCCGCGTGTTGCAAATACAAATTACTTTGCATTTTCTTTCTTTTGAGAAGTTAACTACTTTTCTTTGTTTCCTTTAAGAGTGTACTTCTATCTGATTTTTAAGTTAAATGTTCTTAAAATCAAAGAAATAAATCAAAGAAAACGGATTTCTTTTAGATCATACTTCTCAAAACCGGCTTAATTTCCTTCTAAGAGATAAAAATGACCAGCACTTTTCAAATAAAGGTAATTATTGAATTCTTTTAAATTAACTTTATATTGTTCAACTTCCACAAAAATTTCTTCACAGTAAACATGAATTCTTGCAGTATAGGTTGTGATAACTGTAGGGTTGTTTTTCAAATTTTATAACAAGCCTCTAATATCAGGTATCCTGATCAGTCTTTAGACGTTTCTGTTAATTTCTCAATTTTCTCAATAATTGTCCCTCCCAAACATAATAATATACATTAAAATAAAAAAAAATTGTGAGCTACTTCTTGGCTTGTTTGCACTTTCTGTGAGAATGATTCGGATTCAATTCCCTGTTGGAGCTCATATCATTTAGAAATCACATCAAATTGAGATTTACGTCTCAAATAGTCGCAATGCAGAAAAACTGATTCCTTATTTCGGACATTAGAGTGTCGATTGACCCAGAAAATAGACGTTAAATTAATATCATTTGGATTGAAAAGAAAACAAGAAAAACTGCTTACGTAAAACATGCATGAATATATGACTATTAAAGGCAGTAAAATAATATCAGTTCATTTTAAGTTTTTTTAAATACATGATAATTGAGCTTTCGTGCACAGGAGTGGTATGGCCGATTAAACAGTGCCCATTCAAGTGCTGCTTAAACTTTCGACGCTGGATTTATAAGTATCTACATAGACGTTGATTACCGTTTCATTCAGGTAGTTTCCGAATTTTGTGAGGATATATACTCAATACCAAGAAACAAACTTACGGGGAATCGAACTCAGAATCCAAACGATTTAACTTCGTCATTTGAGCAACATCAGTATCAATAGCAATTTTATGTTTCAAAATCTATATTAAGAAGGTTTGAACTTGTTTATTATTTTGAGAAATAAGAAGGGTATTTCTTTCTCAAGTTCGGAAGTCTCAAATAATTTCTTTAAATTGCCATTTTTCCATCAGAAAATGTGAATTACAGTTACGTACAATTTTGCCTGATACTGTTTTGAAGTCGACATAAAACGCTTTGCATATCTATAGGTTAAGAACTACATGATTGTATATAAATAATAATGTACTGGTTAAGTGAGTTAATTTATTGGAAAACTATATTAAATAACTGTTTAAAAGATTATCTGTTGTCACTTGGAATAGTACTGTTCAACAAGAAGATATTGTGATCCTTTATGGTCGTAACTTCTAAATGGTTAATGTTCTTTCATTTCATTTGAGAAATCCAGAATAGGCTAGTAAAGAATCTCATATGCTTCGGACCTTATTTTAATTTCATAATACCAAAACAAATGAATACTATGAGGTTTGTAAATGTTACATTTATAGGCAGCAATAAATATAATTTTTCTATGAATATTAAACCATTATCTTATGATTTCCCATTCATTCGCACGGAGAATAGGAGATCTGAAAATATGAATTTGGTGAATAATAAAGACAAATAGCTGAGTTAGATAAGAAATCATAGCAGACATGATGAAAGTAGCAGAGAAGAAACGAACAATATTGAAAGTATGTAAAGAGAAGAGGAGAAAGCGGTTAAGATATAATACCACAATAAATAGTATTACACTCTATCTAATGTGAGTCATGGTGAAAGAGAAAAGGGGGCAAGAATAGAGTAAATTTTATGACTCCTATATAGACACATGGAGTTAGCATCTATTCCCGTCTGTACAAAAGCTTTTTAATGTGCACCATGCTGCCTGCTAATAATTATGTAATGTCTATGATGATAATCGACTTACAAGATAAATTCAGTATTCTAGTTACTTTCTTCTATAAAATTCAATGAGCAACAATAATAACTTAAAACGTATTTACACATATTATGCGTAATCAATCCACATGTCCTATTCAAATGCCCTAATATTATGTCTTTCTGTTATATTAGCGACTTTTAACTTTTAGATATTCGTGGACCGGGAAAATATTTTTTTCGTTTTTAATAAAACCTACTGTAAAACACATATATGAAACCTAATTCTTCTACTTAGATTCTTCTTCAAAATTCATGGCAACCCGCATATTCGTAGAAGATTGTACTCTTAACAGTTGTGTAGGATAACTTCATACTTTCAGTTGAAATGAAGACCATAAACAGAGAAAGTAGATTTACTGGTTTGGTTTTCTATTACATGTAGATAAAAGTTTAGAGGTTCAAAACAGAGATGGGTGCCCACGATCTCTTTTTAATCATACGGATGTACTTACATTGTATTGCAATTAACGCTGTATGCCATACTAAAAATCTATTAAGTTTAACAACTTCTCCTAAGTGATCATCTATTATTTTAATTACATGGTTGAATGTGAGCTATGAATCAGAGGTACAACACTTACTTTCGGTACAAAGCAACCTTGGGTTAGGTATCAGACTACGTGAGTTTACTTGTGATTTTTTTACTGTGTTTTCTCTGTCTTCAAACAATTATTTATGAGGATCCTGCAAGTGCGTCTTATAAGATCGCAATGTTATTAGAATCAGGCTAGTAGGCCTTATAAGATTGTAATATTATCAGGATCACTATAGTGGACCCTATGAGATCGTAATGTTCGTAAGTCTGTCTGTCTGTTACTCCGTAAGATAACTCTTGAACGGTGTTTTACATATATATATATATATATATATATATATATATATATATATATATATAGCTAGAGCGATTATCTGCGTTGAATTCGTTAATATAGTAAGTTCCTTCACATCTTCATGAAAAACCGTGATTTCAACGGTGGTTACCCATACCTCAGCATTCATAAATGTTAGTTTCGAGTAACGATAGAATTTCGGGTTGCATAAACATTTAGGTGAAATTGTTTAGATATTACTTATTATAATAAAATGAAATTAAATGAAATACTTAAGTTCTACGTCCCGCAGTTATGAAACGGGAGAACCCTGACGAAGCCCACGCACACGATTTTTGTCCACCGTAAAGCTCACTTGGCGCAGGCATCATTTAAAATATTCGTTTGTTTGATCATCTTTACTATCTTTAGTAGATTTATTAAAATTATTCACTGAAATTTATGAATAGTCTGTTTACCTAAAGAACAATATTTTGTGGCATTAAACCTGAGATATATTTCACTTCATTTCTAAGTAGGATATTATTCTAACATTTTTCACACAAAGAAAGTAAAAATCTGGGTATTTTAATATATTAATTAGAAAATAAATAACACTGTTGCGGGGTTCCGATAGGAAAGAAGCTTCAAATTTTACGTTTGGTTTTTAGTCTTGTAGATAGTGAATGCGGGCTTACATATACTCATTAATATTACGAAGTAAAGAGGCGACATTTTTGGGAAATCGCTTCGGTAAAAATTACAAATTTATTGTTACAGGCTCAGAGAGCAAAACTTACCTAACATATTAATTCTTGCCTGTAAGTTTTCTTCCTTTACGTTGAAGAAATAAAATTATATTTTTTGCGCATTGTAACTTCCGTGAAAAAGTCCCACACAGCTTACATTGTTATTGCTTTGAAATTTAACCCAAAATTCCTAGATCGGCTTCTCTGATTTCCTTTACTAGAAAAATTACTATTTTTAAAGTTTTTCTTTCTTTTCTTGTTCTTTATGTTATTTTTCTTTTCTTTCTAGAATATGATACTTCTGTACTAAACCCATTAATTTTAAAGTTTAGGATAAAATCATTGGCGTCACTGGGTCATTTTGATATTGGGTTATTGGCTTCTTATTTTTGATAATTGGAAGGACTTAACGGCCATAGTTTCAACCTGTAGTCCAACAATATTCTAAGGGACAAACCGTGATTTAAAGGGACTTTTTCACTGTGGGATTCCTCTAATTACGCATATCGAAAAAAAAATGAAGGTTAAAATAGCTACACGGAATGAATGAATACGTGTCTATTCCTCTTTTGCTCAATACGATCTCCATTTGTCTCCTTTGGTTTATACTGTTAGCTTAATTACTAGTTAAAAAAACAGTAACGTGTTACAGTGCTACAATGATACATTGTTAACTTATTAATCACTTGGGTATATCTACAAGTTTCCATTGACTAGAGTAAACAATACTGATTCCCAGTGGAATCGCTGTCTATAAGTTTTGAATAGTTGCGTAATACAGGACTCATTAATGAGCAATTTGCTTCTATAGTTGCACAGAACAAAACGAGGTGTTTACAATAACGTATTTCATATTATCAATAATAATCCATATTCTATAGGGAGTACTACGATTCTCATCTCTGCTCGTTATAAGTTGTCAAAGATTTGACTTCTCATCTTAGTTTTTTTTTTTTTTTCAAGAATTCGGTGGGATGGAAATTTTATATAAGTGTGGCAATCAGGGACAGATCAATAAATTTAAACATCAAACTAACAAATCTGCGTCGAAGTTAAATAGAAAATATATTTCTAAACTCTTTGGAAAGAAATTAGGGAAAATAAATTAGCTATATATAAATAGTATTGTAGGTCATTTATACAAAATAATCTTGTGTTGCAATAATAGTAAATGACTCTAAGTGGCGGAAATCATGATCATAATTTGCAGTTTTTATCTACATAATGCCTTTTGCACCCGTATTTGATTCCTGGTTCGACTCAGGATTATAAGGCAATTGAGTATATATTTGGATTAAGAAATAGCGAACTCCAGCCTAGAAGGTCAGAAAGAACTATAACGGAAGACATCATCACTCGACTAAGTCTATTTGACAGGCCGTCTTTTCTGACCCTTAGAAGTCAACTGAAGAAAACACTTCAGTCAAATCTAATTTAATGATGAAATATATAACAATGGGTGAATTGTTTGACTAATTAATCCAATGTTCTCGGGATTGCTGCCAGAGTACGTGTTGCTGTGCTGAGCTTTCGTTGCCATACAGCGTTTTCTGTTTCCACCAGCAAAATCAGAGCACGCCATTGGCCAACATAAACAACCAATAGGAACACAGCGATTCTTAAAGACCACTATATAATCTGTACGACCAGCACACTTCAACACACAGCTCTGAAGATGTTGCCGCTGTATGGCAACGAAAGCTCAGCACAGCAACACCTACTCTGGCAGCAATCCCGAGAACATTGGATTAATAGTAGACGCCAGCAAAGCTTCAAGATCATGTTTGACTAATTACTTCACAGAAGAATAGGTATTAAGTGTTACAAAAGTTAACAAGAAAAATGTTCATAATTATTATTTGATATTAGTAACTTTTTTCTTAAAATAAGAGAATATCAGATAAGATGTAAACTCAAAGTTGATATTAACTATTTTCGATTAAATTTTATGATGCATATAAGTGCAGCTGTACTTTAAGTCAAACATCTACGAGTCTGCTTTACACCCCGTACGAATCTTGTAATACTATTATATTAGAACAGAATCGCATATCGTAAAACTATGATACAGTAAACAAAACATCAATAACATTTGCAAAATTTTTAGCATTACTTTAATGTTAGTACTCCACAATATTTTTCACTTGTAAAGAACGTGCTTCTATAGTAGAACTTCACAGATTCGTGGAGTGGTCCCACGACTGTCAGAGGTTTAATGGGTCGACAAGTATTAAGGAACATAGAGAAAGACAGAACTTGTTTCGAGAAATATATATATATATATATATATATATATATATATATATATATATATATATATATATATATATATATATATATATATATATATATATATATATATATCGGGTGTTGCAAAATAAGTGTTACAACTCTTGGGAGGTGACTCCTGCCACTGAGACAAGAAAAAAAGTTCTCTTCAACTTTCTGCTATCGGACATAGTTTCAGATCTACAAGGTGCCGAAAGCGTGGGAAAATGACTTTCGGACGCCAATAGTTCGGAAACTATCCAACATAAAGAAGGCGGGTAAAAAATTCACTTAAGAAGTCATATCTGCTCTATTGAATTTTGCATGTTTCACAATCCTACCGTGCACGCGCAAGGGATTCCCCAAAGGAACGTGGGGAGTCCCGGATAATCTGCCAAATGAAACTTGGTTTAAATAGATATGAATTGATAGGCTTTCTACCAGGTAACAATAATTCGTTTGTCTTAAGTCGATATCTGGAACAAATACAAAATGGCGGACACCTTTATGCCCGTTGTGTGTGGTTGCATAATCGCTAGGTACGGATGCTGGCCAACAGTGACGTTCTGAGTATTAATTGTAGCGAATTTGTACTCAAATGCTCTAGAAAGACATCTGGAGTGTCGGTAGAGCATAACAGATGAAGCAGGGTGATTCACATGTGTGGAAACACTTAACGAAAAATGCCCAGAAATGCACTCATACTCAGTAAACGTAAGTTCAAAGCGTCGGAAATGTAAGGATTAGCGTCAAGAACATGAGAGGCATTGCCAATTCACCAATAATATTCCCTCAAACCGATGCAATATGATGTGCACGGTTGCATACCAGCAAGGATGCAACAACTGAGGCCAAGTTCAAATTGTGCAATGGACTCACAAAGAAACTGGGTAAACTAAAGGAATGTCACTAGTGGGATCGCATGATCGATATTGAAATTTGGCCAATATGTGTGTTGATATCAACATGTAGCTAATAAACAAATGTTAACATGTCGCACTACTGCTGGGACACCATCTCACGTGCGAAAACTAGGAAAATAACGTTGTACATTCTGCTATTACATCTGATGCACCTTTTGGTAGAACGTAACTAGAACACGATTGTATCAATGTCCCTTTTTGTTTGGGACATGTCCCACGGTCGACACATATGAAAAGAATTCTCTTAATGCATGGTTCAAATTCTGATAGAGCGTGAAAATAACAAACTTGTATCTTGTCCCACGTCATGAGACATATGACGTACTCGAAATATAGGAAAATACCTCCAGAAATTCGTATCTTACACACAATGCAGATGCCAAGACAAAGACGAAAATGAACCGATTTGTCACATTTAACACTACAGCTGGAACACCATACATATGGAAAATAAAACGACATGAGAAATAGGAAGAAACGTCTTAAAGCTCTGATTGTTTACAACTGTGCAGTAGGAGTAACAAAATGAAACACACAAGTATGGCGGAAGGCTGTACAAGAGGGCTTGCCAAACAAGTGGGTACTCCTCAAAGAAATGAATACAGAGAAATTGAGGCTCCTTCGAACCTCAGGGCTAAAGCGCTCGCTTTTGCTCGCGTGGTCGCAGTTTCCAATCCTACTGAGAGCCCACGGCCTCAGATTCAAGACCCGAGTAGTTATTTTCCTATTTTTCGCACATGGGACGATGTCCCCGCAGTAGTGGGACATGTTGACATTTGTTCATTAGCTACATGTTGATATAAACACACACATTGGCCAAATTTCAATATCGATCATGCGATCCCACTAGTGACATCCCTTTAGTTTACCCAGTTTCTTACTGAGTCCATTGCACAATTTGAACTTAGACTCGGTTGTTGCGTCCTTATTGGTATGCAACCGTGCACATCATATTGCATTACTTTTAAGGAATATTATTGGTGAATTGGCAATGGCTTTCATGTTCTTGACGCTAATCCTTACATTTCCGACGCTTTGAACTTACGTTTACTGGGTATGAGTGCATTTCTGGGCATTTTTCGTTAAGTGTTTCCACACATGTGAATCACCCTGCTTCATCTGTTATGCTCTACCGGCACTCCAGATGTCTTTCTAGAGCATTTGAGTACAAATTCGCTACAATTAATACCCAGAACGTCACTGTTGGCCAGCATCCGTACCTAGCGATTATGCAACCACACACAACGGGCATAAAGGTGTCCGCCATTTTGTATTTGTTCCAGATATCGACTTAAGACAAACGAATTATTGTTACCTGGTAGAAAGCCTATCAATTCATATCTATTTAAAGCAAGTTTCATTTGGCAGATTATCCGGGACTTCCTACGTTCCTTTGGGGAATCCCTTGCGCGTGCATGGTAGGATTGTGAAACATGCAAAATTCAATAGAGCAGATATGACTTCTTAAGTGAATTTTTTACCCGCCTTCTTTATGTTGGATAGTTTCCGAACTATTGGCGTCCGAAAGTCATTTTCCCACGCTTTCGGCACCTTGTAGATCTGAAACTATGTCCGATAGCAGAAAGTTGAAGAGAACTTTTTTTCTTGTCTCAGTGGCAGGAGTCACCTCCCAAGAGTTGTAACACTTATTTTGCAATACCCGATATATATATATATATATATATATATATATATATATATATATATATATATATATATGCAGCTTACAAAGTATATTGCAGTTTGTGTTTGTAACTTAGTTTCATTCTATTTTTAGTTGAGAACTTCACTTTTCAACACAGATCTTACAAGGTAGCACCTTCTTTATAGTCAGTGATACACATAGATGTTAGGAAATGTGGTAGATTTGTGAATGATGGGGTTGACCCAGCTTCAGTATAGATTAAATAAAGACAACTATTGAGAAGCAGAGGCCAAAAGAGAGGTAATACAGATTTGTCTGTATTTAAATTATACTCTTCTTTTTGATGCTATATTTATTATTTATTCTCTCTCTTCATAACCCCTAAAACAACGAATTGAACAGTAATATCGGTTGTTTTCGATTATTTTCCATATCTCCCCTTCACACACCTCCTTTTGCCGAAAATATACTAAGCCTAAGTTTGGTCAGTGTCAATTCATGTACTAAAAAACACAAAAATCGGTACGGCGGTCAATGAATTAGCCGACAGATAGTTTTACGTATCATACCACTCACCCTTCACCTCCTTGCCAAAAATTAAAGTATGTTCCTTACCTTCCTCCTTGTGTTAAAAACATACAGTAGGACAAAGTACACTTATGTACCAAAAATAATCAGAAAAATATCAATTTATAAAAAAATGTCTGTTTTGTTCAATTAAAACGAAAATTTAAAACAAAGTGGAAGGTCACGGGTTCTATTATTTTAAATGAATAATATATGTACCAAGTTTCATCTTACTGAGTTGAGAATATCACAAAATAGTCAATTGTTTGTATACATTTTGAACCTCTTGCTCTCTCCTTAGAATACACATTTTATTCAGTGTTACCTGGTAAATACTTAACTTGTTTCGGTCATATACCAAAAATCAGCCTAAGCGGTTTAGGAGAATAAAGTGGAGAAACATAGTTACATTAATTTTTAAATACATACAATATGTCCCCTTGCACCTCTTAAAATGGGAATTTTGAGAAACGCTGGAACTATAATAAAGGTAAACAAGAAAGTTCTATTGCTTTCTGTGGAGCTCTGTGTTCCATTGGCCCTCATGCCGTGAGTTTAATGCGAACGGAGATAATGCAAAGGTCAGTTGTTGGTGTGGGTATAACTAACATACTACCTGGCTGTGGCAGTACAGCTACACAGTGAACTTGCAGAGTAAACATGGGACCTCTACAGAGAGTCATAAGGGCATGTATGCTGTACGAGTTCAAAACTGGTTTAACAAATTTAAGGATGGTGATGAAACACTCGAAGACGCATCACATGCCGGAAGACCAAAACATGTGCAAATTGAAGATATTCAGGCATCAATTGTGGCGAACAGTGGCCAGACATGTGAGGAAATGGGATTACAATTCAGTGTTAGTGCAGAAACCATTCGGCAGCACCACCATCAACTTGGGAAGCTCTACAAGTTGAGTCGATGGGTCCTACATGATATGACTCCGGGAAAGAAGGCAACGCGAGCAGACATCTATAATTCTTTGATGTTTCGTCAAAAAGAAGAGGGAGGAGCCATTTCTGGACAGAGTGTTGACGTGTGATGAGATGCAGGTCATGTGCAAAGCTCCGCAGCGCCATTATAATTAGTTAGCATTCCATGAACCGGTTTCAAAACAGCCGAAACCAGTATTGAACCAGAAGAAGGTCCTCCTCTGTATTTGCTGGACTGTTCGCGGCATCGTGCATCAGGAGCTGCTACCAGCTGGTCAGAGCATCAATACAACTGTGTTCTGCCACCAATTGATTCATGTTCAAGAAAAACTCAAAACTCTACATACATCACTTGTGAATCGCAAAGGGCTCCTCTGGTTACATGATAACTCTAAGCCACACGTGGCTAGGATGACCAGGAAAACCATTCTACTCCTTGGATTGGAAACACTATTGCATTTGCCATACTACACGGACATTTCACCGTCTGATTATTCCCTGTTCCATTCCTTGGACAATCACCTTAGAAGACTTATGTTCAAATCCCTTGTACAGATGCAAAGTGCACTTGATACCTTCTTCGCTTCACGGCCCACCAAGTTCTATCGCGATAGAATTTATGGCCTTCCAAAACGTTGGCAGAAAGTCGTCGATGCTGATGGGGACTATTTTTGATCTTCAAGGTAGTCATATATATATATATATATATATATATATATATATATATATATATATATATATATATATATATATATATATATAGCGAGAGAGAGAGAATATGCTCCCTTGGCCTTCCTTTAAATCGGAAATATTCAAAAAAACACTGGGTCACGTGTCCCATTATTTTTAATGAAGAATTCATGTCCCTAGTACGTCTTCCTATATTGAAAAGACCAAAAGGTACTGAATTTATCACTTGAATTTTATCTCACTCTTGCTCCGTCTTAGGATACTCATTTTAGTCAAACAATAACATGATCATCATCATAGGTATTCTTCCATCATTATTAGGTCACTTTCCGCAAATGAGAAACTTCTATGCTTCACAGTTCTCAGCTAAGTTCTTCGTCTTCATATACGAATTTTCTGTTTTTGTACCGTCCATTAACTGAAGCCTTCTTCGTCTTCTCTCTCTCTTTCCTGCCATCATATCCTTTAGTTACTTCTCAGCTAATGTCGAAACCAGCAAGCATCTCTTCCTCTTTCGAATTACATCTACAATTGTTTTTATTTCCCTTCCCTACAATTTCTTACACCCTCTCATACGTTTTCATCCAGGCCCAGCTAATTCTCTCCATTATTCCCCACAACCACGTTTCAAAAGCTTCCAGTCGTTTATGATCACTTCTGCGTAATGTACACTCATGTCCAAAATGATTGTCGCATATCTATAAATGTCTTCTTCTAAGAGTGTAATTTAATAATGATTTTGCAGAGTACTTTTAATACTGATACTATGTGTATAATCGGGAAATGTATTATTTGTGGTAAATTTTATAGGAAAAGAATTATAAATAAGAAAATTATAATGAGTAAAACAAAATGTTACTAAATGGACAAAAAGTTTTATTTTCGCTTTATTGTACGTATTTACTGCTCTTTTGACACGAAGTTTGCTACATACATGTCTTTGCCGATTATACACATACTAACATTATAAGAAATACCAGGCGAATTCGTTATCAAATTATATTCCTATAACAATATATTTATAGACATGCGACAATAATTTTGGACATGGGTGTACATGGAAAAACCTAAGCAACGCAAGGGTTAAATCAGATGCAAAATTATCAACATCAAGTCCAGCGGTTTAGGAGAAATTGAGGGGAAAATATCGTTATACTCATCTTATGTAGATAGGTATGTTTATCCCGTATAAGATATAAGTGGATTGTGGAATGCTTTCTACACATTCCCTGATCCATTTGACTGTTTCTCAGGTAAAAGCCTTACACTGTTTTCAACTTCTTATGTATATCTCTACCAATAATTTTAACATATAAAAAATTATTGATTAGTAACAAAAGTACACATTGTTAATTTTTTGCACTGGAGAAATGAGGTTTAATAAATACAAAATCGAAAATTTGAATATTGTAGAAACTGATTTACTTTTCCTCTTTACAAACATAATTCTCGAAACTGTTGAGACACACACTGCTAATTTCTAATGATTTATGTGCTCAATTTCACACCTTCTACTGTAGCAAATTCCATCATTCAGTATTTTTAGAATAAACAATTGGAACTCCTTTAGAAGCAAAATATTTGAAATCAATGAAACACGTATTCCCTTACTTTTAACACCAAGTTATTATGCTGAGTTTCAACGCAATGACTTGAGGAATTCATAAAAAACTCTTATCTTTGAAAAAATTAGCACTCTTTATCCTTCTTAGGATATCCATTTTTTAAAAATGTTTCTTTCTCACTGTTTCGTTTGCAACTAAAGGAGATTTCTGACTAAATTCCACGTTTCTAGTTATGGCAATATCTTACGCACTGATGAGTAATTCAGTTTTATTATTTTGTAAAGCACAATAAGTTACATGTAAGTTTTCACACACTGTTTCAACAACATTTAATGACATACAATTCTCAAAATGTAAAATGATGTCTCGTATTTTCTGTGTGTTGGTGTTGGACGCATTTATTACGTTTGAGATGTGGAACATCCGTGCGGAACATTTTAAAAGGATATTGTAGTTAAATAGAAAGAGCATGAATGCAGTGACCAGAATAGAAGGTTGTATCACATTATGTGGGTACTCGCAATGCGGGTGTAACTTACATATACATACACATTGTTACTAAGAAGCAAACATGCAGAGTAGACTCAAATGAAAAATAATGTCACGTCATAATGGCAGAGTCCGAACAACAAGAATAATGAATGGCTTTGAAAAATTAATGAAACACACTATCTCTAAACGTCCTCTATTTAACCATTCTGTCACTATTACGTAACATTTAAGTTTATCTGCGAAAGAGGTGTATTAATTTTTGAAACAGATTTTCTTAATACTATAATCATGCCTCAGCTAGGGTTAAATACAGCATTATATCTCATGGATTTAACAAATAGCGATATGCGCTGTAAAAGCAAAAGAATGGAATTTCCTTTTCATGAGTTGAGAGTTTTATCACCTCGTGTTTGATCGATTTCACCTTTAACGGTTCAGATTAGGAATGGTTGATTTATATTTATCTATTGTTTGCCTGTCTAAGTGAAACTCCCACGACTATTCCCTTCATATCCGTGAAAAGTGATTGTGAACAATATTGCCATTTCTAGCAAACACAATGTAGTTACTGTACAAAAATATATGCAACTCCTTTAATAGAAGAAAGCAGAATGCAGCTTCCTGTTTACTCCCGTCGATTGGTATCAGTTTTCTGGAAATAGTCACAATGGACAGATACAAAAAAAAAAACTGGCAGAAATCTCACTTCTGGGACGAAGGATCCATGGTTCGTTACCAAGTCATGTGAATTTGTTTTAGACAACACCGTGTTCGTGGATTTTCTCGAATTTCCCCGTTCCATCCCACATTTTCATCGTATCCTTTAGGACATAACCGTGGAATGGTAAATTAGAGATTTAATTTCATTTTCTTACTTGCTGGAAATAGTGTGTAGATTTTTGCCACGGCTTACCTATAAGGTTTGCACCTATTATTGAAACATGAATCCATATCGATTTTTTTTTATCTCTATCTTCCTTGTTCCGATATCCGTCAGCAGATCGATGAATAGGCAGACTGATAGACACAGTAGCTCTGTACTGTTCCAACATTTACGCATAAGCTAGTTTGATAATCTAAGAAAATTATGCAAAATTTTCTAATGTGTAACTTCATTGAAAGTCACAGCGCACGTTTATAAATATATTAGCAGAAAATTGCCCCTCTTTCCTGCGAGGAAAAGAATAAATAGCATCATACATTAGAAATTTCAATTTCGTGCGGTAGATATCAACCTCGGGATCATGTTTCGTGCCATCTAACGGCAAGACGTGTAACTTCTATTACCTTCGTTTCAATAGTAGAAAATTGGAGATGAATATATACCGTTAAGATCACCATTACCCATCAAGATGTTGCCAACTTGCCGGTTATAATTTCTCTATCTGTATATTGAAAAAAAAATCAGAAAGTCTGTTTCGTTCAAGAGTTATCATTTGGACTAATGGATAACCGTAAGTCAGTGTTACCCGTTAATATGATAACGTATTGACTCCATTAATGAACACATGTGTGATAACCGCTCTAGCTATCTGTTGGAAAGAAAACCAGAATTCAAAAATTCGGTTTCAGTCAAGTTATCGTTTGGAATAATGGACGAACATAAGTCGCCGTTACCCGTTAAGATCTTAACTGGTTGACTCCACTAATGTGATCGACCGAGATGATTTCTCTAGCTGAGGGGATACCTACGCGTGGGTCCACTGGGTCCTACTCCGCAAAATTTCAGAACTCGACAAACAATTGTACACTGTCTTAATAAAATTATACTTATTTACCTGAGAAACGATTGATGTATCCTATAAATTTGGTCATACATATTACCTGTATTCTTACTATAAAAAACAATATCCTTTCATTATGTTTTTGAGAATATCGTGACTGTACTTAAAAATTACTTTTCTACGGATATAGAATGACCCCCTTTGATGCTACACAGAAGTAGCGTATTATAGTAAGAGAAGCCCTAAAACTTTGGATCCCTCCCAAGAAAAATTTCAGGGTGCACGCCTGCTCTAGCTATCTATTAGGAAAAGACAAATCAAAAATGTTGTTCCGTTCGTGAGTTATAGTATGAAAAAACGGATTCATTTTTTCATTATTTGTGTAACATTGAATTCTTACCTACAGCTCGAACACGATGTTCGTGTGTTAGAAATCAAGTGTTTTCTCTATTCATTAAGTAATAGCATTATATAATCATTTTCAATTAAGAATTGACCTACCAAATTCCACATCGTCAACTTAGGCGATTTGGCCAGTTTCTGAATGAAGGAAGAATAATCTGAGTATTATAGAAATTGTACCCTTAGGAGCGGAATTTTTAAAATTCCGAAACACGTATTCAGTTACTTTTAATGAGAGGGTTCCGTGCCACGCTTCTTTTCTCTAACTTCAAGGATTCGTGAAAGTATCGGCTGTTTTCAAACATAATGATTCCCTCTTTTGTCCCGCTTAGGATATGCATTTTCAACTAATCCATTCTTATCCCTCACTTTCGTGTCAAAGAAATGCGTTGCAAGTAAATTTCACGTTTGTAGAAATAGTAGCATGGTCTAGGATTTGATGACTAAGTTACTTTAACTCTTTCATATGAGTTGCCCGATTCAAAAAAACGTCCCTTGTCCACTTTACAGAACTTCGAGAAATCAAATTTCTTTCCTACCATCTTAACTTCTAAGTAAGTTTGATAAAATCCAACTTAAATGTTTGAACCTATTAAACGACATAAATTAGCTGAAATTAGGTATTAAGAAGCAATAACCAAGGTCAAAAACATATTCCAAAGAAAATGCACAAGATAACGTTTTGGGCAACTCTTTATAGTAATGCCAAATAACTTGGGTAGCGTAGCATTTACACACTGGAAAGAAATATTTTATAAATAAGTCAATTTTTATTTTAAAATATTTTTCAAATGTAAGCAGTAGATAAAAACCAGGAAATCAGTTTCTGTTTCACTTAGTCCAGCGCCGGACATAAGTTTTTGTATTACTCTATCGTTGTTTTGTGTCTAATGGTATAGTACTTCGGAGCGTATATTATGACGCTGTTTCCTTAACTAAAATATTCTTCCGCCGTAATTGGATTAACTTCATATATCATGAGTAGATAGCTGGTTTGTAGGGTTGTTGAGTTGAGTTGATTTCAGTTTAGATCCCTTTCAGCAGCAGGACTATATGGGACCTACTGATTAATGTGGAATCCGAACCACATGAGCTCCCACCGGGAATCGAACCCGGGTCTCTCACCCAAAGGCGCGTACGCTAACAACTTAGCCACGAGAAGGCTCAGGGTTTTGAAGAACAAATATTCCTCTCTCTCTCCCAAAAACAGTATTATCACATTCGTAGCAGTCCTATTGATAAAGCAATACCCAGAAAACTGATCGGTGCTCTGATCGCTCGTGTCTTAAATGCCATTACCTAATATGGGAGACGAATCACTTGTAATGTGCTAGTATAATGTAATTCGCTACCACTAGGTGCCGTTGTTTTTAACATTTTAAACTAAAACCACGTGACAGTGTAGCAACTTTCAATGATTTTGTAAATGTTATTTATTAACTACATCTATACAGTTATAACGTTTACGATTCCAGAATATTCGTCGCTGCAAAAACGATGTCTGGACACAAATGAATACTATCTTGTATTATGATATCGTTTCGTTAATATGACTTTTCGGAAATCTATTAGTTGATTTGGGTTAACCGCCCCGTTCAGCACCACAGGTACATAAGAACTACAACTTAAGTTGGGAATCGATCCGCATGAGCTCTCACCGGAAATCGAACCTGGGTCTCCCACGCCAAAGGAAGTACGCTAACCCTATAGCCAAGAGGGAGTTATCTGAAATTTTTGTTTTATTATGTCAGCTTTTTCTTTTATTATCTGGAGTTGCGTTAAACCAACGTGTATTTCCCACAACAGCAATTTGTCCCACCTACTCTAGACATTTACACCTAATTGTCCGTGTGATATTTAGTGAGATTAATTTACTGTGAAGTAAGAAATTGTACTGCTTTTAACGTTTTTTTTTGTGTACAGTGTTTTTTGTTCGTTTGTTTATTCCGCATAAATTCTTTTCGTATGTCTAACTTTTATAGCTGGGTAAATTCAACGGAGACAAATGTTCCTCATAATTTTGAATTTTATATCCATTCAAAACTTAAATAAGCCGTGCTTTTGAAATGAAATGAAATGAAATCTTTGAGTTTTACTTCCCACGGTTATGCCGGTTAGGCTAAAGGAGACGGTGATGATGAATAATGAATGAAATGATGGAATGAAGAAAGTGGGAGGAAACGGGAGAACGCCGAGAAAACCCACGCACACGGTGTTTGTCCACCACAAAGTTCACTTGGCGGGAAGCCGAGCTTTTGAATTTATTGTCTCATGAGATAGTTTTCATGGAGAATGGCGGTAACCTTTCATACAGCGCACATTTTCCTTTATGGAAGTAAGTGTCAGGGCCAGACAGATTCTGTATATCTCGAATTGGTCCATCAGCAGTCAAATTTATGGAACAAGAATATAGTGTCTGAGTAATAGGGCACTCATTTCTAATGTAGAGAGTCGTGAGCTGAATTAGACATTAGGCGTTGGACATTAGAATGTTAGTTTTATCACTTTTTCTTACAATCTATTTTTTTAAAAATATGTCTTCTTTTTTCTTCCGTGGCCAGTGGTGTGTTTCAGTAATCCTACTACCTTGGAAAGCGATATAATATGATGGCGAACAACCTATACTATATGAGAGTTGATCTTAGTGGAATGGCATATACAATTGCCAACTGCACTGTGCATGATTCGAATCCCAGTTAGTAGTAGGTTCATTCTTTGTAGCCTTGGAGTTGCATAAAGACATAAAAGATAAAAACTGAAACTCGTCATTTAATTTCACTTCTTATCCGTCTCCTCCAACTTATATTCCAAGATATAAGCTTGTTACTTTAAATTTATTAAACTTCAAATTTACCTCTAATTCCAGTAATTATAAATCTTAGTGGTTGATCCCTTTGGAATTTCTCCCTAATTTTAATTCGCTGAACGTTCTTTTGTCATTCCAGTTACATTTGGAGAGAGAGAGATTCTCTTTACGTAAAGCTTAATCTCCTTTTGAGTTATTATTTGAGTTCATTATATCTGAAAGAAGAAAAATAAAGAACTCATTGACTGTTGGAAGTTCTATTTCTTTCATTTATAGAAGTTACACCACATAATTCTGTCATTTAGGCTAAAGAAAATGATAAAAAATGAATGTTAATCATAAAATGAATGCTGAAAGATCATTCATGGAAGCAACTAGGCATATCACTTGTGCTCTAAGAGAAATTTAAACCCGCATCAGACAGGTCGTGTGATTCCAAACGAAACTCCGTAGAACTCTAATTTCAAACGGATTATGGACAGTTAAAGTGTACATGATTCAGTGTAACTATTATCAGGACATGTACTCAGCAGATCATGACATTTATTTGTTAATAATATCTAAATGTATGTATGTAAAAATGACGAAGAATGGCACCTACTAGTAAATGTATATCTGTGACCTTTTTTTAAAAAAAAGTTACTACTGTTATGATTCAAAATGTATAAAATATGCCACCATTTTCTCGTTTCGCTTTTACGTATTCTTTAAAATGCTTTTTGTGTTCCATTTTCTCTTGGTGTTAAGCTGAAATAGGAATTATAAAGTGTACATAAGATAATTATAAAGAAAAATCAGCAAAAAAATCTTAACTGACTTCAACATAGCATCCGTTAAGATGTTTCATATTCTAGTTCCAAAGATTACTTACCATCAAATCCTAAAGAAATGTATGAGACTACCGAAAAGACATGCTCTTTAAAAAAATTGGTTCTCATATGTCGAAGGTATGCGTGAACAAATCCAAAATATATCGATATATGAAGGGTATGGGTGGAAACAATAGTAACCCTTATTTTAAAAACGAATGCACTTCAGTACGGCAAAAATAATGAGAACACTCAAAAAAATAAAGAAATGAAATCTTTGAGTTTTGCGTCCCACGGTTATGCCGGCTAGGCTAAAGGAGATGGTGATTATGACAAATGAAGGAAATGGAGGAATAAAGAAAGTGGGAGGAAATGGAAGAACCCGAGGAAATCCATGCACACGATGTTTGTCCACCATAAAGTTTACGTGGCTGGAACCGGGATCTAACCCGGAACCCCATGCACCAGAGGTGAACTCTCTACTACTGAGCCACCACGGCCGTCGGTAGATAACACTCATATAAACTGAACTATGGAAACTGTCTCAGTTAGTAATAATATCATGAACATCCTATTGTGTCAAACTTGAACTCTCTCTCATCACAAATTATCTCGCATGAGAGTTATCATTGTTTATCTGTACGAGACTCATTCATTTTCAAAATGAGAACTACTATTGTTTTTCCCACATGCCCCTTGAGTAGAGAACCTCCTCCTACTTGAAATCGGTTAAAAGTGAATCGATTTGTATATTCGATTATATCAATATTTTGTATGTTCAAAATGAGTTGATTTTTATGTTCGATTATATAAATATTTTCTATAATGTTTGATTCTTTAACATTTTGGCTCCTCCTATTATTCTAATAGCTCTCCTTGCTGGTCTAGTGCTTAGCGTAGATGCCTTTGAGAACGTGGCGCCGGGTTAGATTTCCGGTGCGAAGGCTTTAAAATTTAAACACGTTACCGTGGTTCAGATTCCACCTTTAACTATGGGCCCAAGTCTTATACTACCTTGATACTGGAAAGGGTCGCTAGACTTCAAGTAACAAATTAGTAAATTAATATTTTAGCTGTTGTGTAGAAGAAAGATGATACATTTGCGTTTTAGGTATTAAATTTTCATTACCAGTATTGATCTACTATTGTGATGTAATTGGGTATCAATCTGAATAGCGGTAGAATAATTTCGGACTAAAAAATTATAAAATTTTACATTTATTGCTATTACATTATCATTCAGTTAAATGTGTGCCACTTGGCGGATACGCAGGCCATAGAATATGTAAATTTGACTTCTAGTTTTAATATAAATTTACCTTCTGGGTTCGGCAGTTTTCTGGATAGTAATTATCTTTAAACATCTGTATTTTATAGTGTTTACTATAATCTAAAAATTGGACATTTCCCATTCAGGAATGGAACTTTAAAATATTACTTTTTTAAAAAAACATCTGAGTCTTCACGCTATCTATTAACATTACGCATGCACACAAGGAGAAAGCAACGACAAATGTTTGCTTCTAATGTTTCAGAACAGCGGTTCTCATATTTCATAAGTTCAAGAACGTCTTTGAAAATAATGAAATCTTTCAGTTTAATGCACCACAATTATGTCCATTAGGCTAAGGGAGATGATGATTAGGGCAAATAAATGGTGGATTGAAATTGTGTGGAAAACGGAAGTACTCTGAAAAAAACTACTGACACGATGTTGTCTATCAGAAAGTTACTTGTCCGGGGATCGTCCCAAGGACCCCACGTACCAGAGGTAAGCGGTCTACCACGGAGTAATCATGCCTCCTAAAAAACGCCTTTAATATTATATGAACTTTCCGGCCCTCTACTTAATTCTTTAACAAAGATTTAAAAAAAAATATGTATGTGATCTTACTTGTTTTCACTATGCAACTTGTTACAATCTCAAATTTATTGCTTACATTACATGAATACCAAAACTACTTTCATTAATGACAAAGATAATGATTCATTTGCACTACATCATTATTAATGTATATTCGTATTTTTCATAAGTTAAATAAATTTTAGCTAGACTTAAGACTTACATCCTTAAGTACTTTTAGTGCGAACCACAGATTAACAATTGCTCTTGTATAACATTACTTAAGTAATGTTGTTCTTTTTAGACATTTGTAACTCTAAAACTCTAACTCTATGGCCTATGGAACCCAGAAGTTCAATGCCGCGTTCACAAAAGCTCTCCACTGACTTCTATCCTTATCCAACTGGATCCAGTTTCTACTTTGCATTCCTATTTCTGCGAGGTCCATCTTAATATTTTCCTGCCATCTGCGCCTAGGTCTTCCTAATGGTCGTTTTCCGGTTGGTCTTCCAGTTAAGATTTTGAAAGTGTTCCTACTTTCTTCCATCCTGGCTACATGACCTGCCCACCTAAGCCTCCTACACTTGATGACCCTAACAATGTTGGGTAAACCGTATAAATTATGTAGTTCCTCGTTATGAAGCTTCCGCCATTCCCCATTCCCGTTCCTCTTGGGTCCGAATATTTGTCTCAGGATCTTGTTCTCAAATACTTTCAATCTATGTTCTTTTTTCCGAGTAACTAACCATGTTTCACAGCCATACAGAGCAACAAGCATGATTATTGTTTTATATATTTTAAGCTTCAAATTCCTCGACAGAATTCGCGTCGACAAGAGATTTTCAACTGAATAATAACACGAATTCCATGCATTTAGTCGACATTTAATTTCTTCGTGAATATGGTATTCGTCTGTTATTATTGATCCTAGATATTTGAAAGAATGCACTTTATCAAAAGTATTATTTAATATTTTAATGCATCCATAAATTGCCATATTACGATCCTGACAAACTTCCATGTATTTAGTTTTCTCTGCATTCACATCTAAACCCATGTCCCTGCAAGCATTTAATAAGATCTCTGCATTCTTTGTATTGTTCTCCTATCATCCCTTATTAAATTTACATCATCAGCATTCGCCATAACCTGGTGAATACCATTCAACTCTAGGCCCTGGTTGTTATCTTTGATTTTCCTTATAGCGTATTCCAGAACAAATTTGAATAATAATGGCGACAACTCATCTCCTTGTTTCAGGCCATTCTCGACGTGAAGGCTCGTGGAGAAAAATTTTCCTACTCCGACTTTACTTTGGGATTCATTTAAACATACCTTAATTAATCTAATTAGCTTTTTTGGTATTCCAAATTCTGTAAGAATGTTCTACAATGCTTCTCTCCTAACCGAGTCGTAAGCCTTTCTAAAATCAATAAAGGATTATTGTCCCAGGGTATTGTATTCCCACTTCTTTTCGAGAATTGGGCACAAAGTGGTGCATATATGGTTTCATATTCTTATTTTAAGAATAAATGTATCCTCAACTTGGAGACAGCCTGCAATAAATGCATCCTCCAAGAGCTTAGTGCTTTATAGACAACCTGAAATGTAACGAAATCTATTGCTTCCAATGATATTCGAATAATTACTTTTTACTAGGTTTTGTGTATCATGCGGATCGAACTAAGGACCATACTCACAGAAATATTTTATATAAGTACTCGTCCACGATACACATTTAAAGAAATTTCTTATATAACAATTTATTATACTATAGGCAACTTTATATTATTTAAATAAACCATCATATACGTATATTACTGTAAGAAAAATAATTTTCTCATGTGATTTCGCCTTTCAATTAGTGAATGTTAAACTCTCAGATGTTACATATCCAACGTGTTTAACCCATTTAATCTTGTCGCCGACCTTTCTGATTTTTTAACAATACATTTTAATTAAAATATTTGGTCATTTTCGTCATGATATTGGGTCTACTTGAAATTGAATCCGAAGCCATGCGTGTCAAACACAACTACTAACCACCCAGCTAACGAAATCATTCTTGTAATTTACTATGATATAATTAATAACCGTGACGTAACTAAGGGTGGGAAAATGGGGCTTGTGCCCCGGGCGCCGGATTGGGGGGCGCAAAACTTGGCAAATATTTCTTTTCACTATAATTCAAGGAAAGGAGTTTTAGGAAACTAAAGATCATAAAAAATACTTCGGAAACTTAACATGATAATAACGACTCACCAACCTTAGGATCATATTCATAGAGCATAAGTTAGCTTTCAATCTATTTTTTGAGAACATTGTAAAAGCTTTTATAGCCGAAGGAATCCAAAAAATTAAATTTTAATTTCAACTTTTTGTGTTTTCATTTAACTTACATTGATTTAAGAGATTTGCAAAATGTCCGAATATAATACTCACGACAACCACTTGACTGTTTGTCATAATTAAATAAAAAAATCTTATATAGCAAATTGGTTTACTATATGGTATACTGTCTACTAAACCATATAAAGGCATATAATGTTTGTCATAATTAAATATTCTATTCTAAAGCACCAGACTCTTCATTCATTCTGCACATATGCACATCCCGACATAATTACAAAAACATGGTGATTTGAGTTATTATGATAAAACTATAAGAATATGTCAAGCATTCTACTCTTAGATTATTTGACAATCAAATACTAATTAGTTTGGTGTTTTATTTTGTACTAAAAATTAACTTATGTATTGCAATTTTGAAATCAAGCTTCACCACTTGAAGAAAAAATGGAATGGAACAATTACTGTGTGATGCCAATATCAGCTATAGTCGGGGAGTGTTTTGGTTTGGTTAGTGAGGGGGCGCTAAAGCGAGTTCTTGCCCCAGGCGACAACTAACCTAGTTGCGTAGCTGATCAGTAAATATCACACTCACCTATACTATACAACCACGCCCACGCTCATGAACTTCCCACAGACGATGACATACGAAGCATATGCACGTAGGATACCAGCCTACATTCTTTTTCACATTCAAATACGAGATAGATCTGAAAAGTAAGGTTACAACGGTTAGTATTCATTAAAAAAAATTTAATTGTCAAATTGACTACTACAACGTATTAAATACAGAGGTTATTTTTCAATGTATTTGCTGTCATTGCATACTTATTAAGTTGTGATATAGCTTATGTATCTCACAGTCAGAATTGTACTTCCTGTTACTGTAAACACATCTCAACTTCATTCTTTTACCTCTTCATGTCCCGGAAGTATTGTGCAGTAAGGTGTTTCAGTAAGCGGCAACAAACACTTTGTGAATATCCAGTGGGTGCTTATCTTGTGCTTGGAAAAAGGTATGAACGGGCACACTTTACATTTGGCAGGATCGTGAATCGGTTCAGCCACTGTAAACACAAGTTATTCGCATTAACTCGAGGGACAATGAGGAATATCTTCAAGAAGAAAGCAGAATGCTGGCAGTGAACGTCAATAAAGCCAATTTACCTCTAAAAAATATTACTTGTCCGCCTTTAGGGTGTATAACCTTACTTTACGAATAAGCTTCGTATTTCTTTATGATTCTTGGTCACCGAGGATCAAAACCAGAAGCATGAATGTCAGAAATACCTGCTAACCATTTGATTAACGGATTACTCTTGCCGTCTACTATAATACAATTAGTAAGTATAGATAAAATTATTTCATAAGATAATGCATTATCATTAACTTTTCTTCATATGTCTGGTGCTTGGGGTCTCGGGTTCGATCCCAGCCCCCTCCAAGTGAACTTTGTGGTGGACAAACACCGTGTGCGTGGGTTTTCCCGGGGATCTCCCGTTCCTCCCACTTTCTTCATTCCAGCATTTCATTCATTACTCATCATCACCGTCTCCTTTAGCCTAAACGGCATAACCGTGAGACGTAAAACTCAAAGATTTCATTTCATTTCATTTTTTTCTTCATATGTGCGTTACTCACTATTAGTTGTGTGTCTGTACTCTCCTACGCTATCCAAATACTCCCACGCCCACTACCTGTAAAAATATCTGCTCCCACAGATGACATATACACATAGGAAACCAGCCCACATTCCCTTTCACAATTAACTTCTAGGTAAATTTCATTTTAAAATACATATAAACGCAATGTCTCATCTTCGCTTCAAGGCATATACTATTTCATTAGGAAGGAAACTGTAGGTTGATATCAAACGTTTCCGTTTGTTTTGAGGTATTTTATATTGAACAAGAGGATGAAACAGTATATGTGTTACAATTACAATGGAAAATGAAATAATCATACAGGGTGTTTGCAAATGATTGAGAACAAAAGTGGATCATCAAATCAAGTAAAATGAAAAAAAGATAATACAAATCACGTACATTCTTTAAGTAAACTAATTGCACTGATGTAACAACCAAGAAAAGGCTATTGCCGGCCAAATGATTTCAGTTAGGTGATATGAGGTCACCATACCGGTTCGAAACACATATTTGTTTAGTTTTTGAAACCAACCTGTTAATTCAAATATATCCCTAATTGTATTACGATTCTTTAGAAAAAAATCGTATTCAACTGAGAATGAAACCGAACCGTTAGTGTATAAAATACATGTGATAAATATTTGGCTACAGAGAAAAAAATAATTTAAAAATAATGAAATGAATGAAATTAGCCTTACATTTAACGTTCCATGAGCTTTGGTCTATAGTCTGAAGGAGATAAATGATTAATGAAAACAGTGCCGATTTCAGTGGGTGGCCTGGGAGGAGCAGTATTTTCGAAATACAACTTTCACCTTCAGCGTATTAAAATTCCTCCTTTGAGAAAATCTTTTGAGATCATCACTGACTGGAAGTGATTGCGGATTAATGAAGTAAGAAGAAGTACTCAATGTTTACCAGGGAATTGGACCAATAAGAATATGAGCTCTGTAACAACACATAATCGCTTTTAGTTGTTTCGATGGTAGAGTTTAACGTCCTTTTCTAGCACCGGGACTATATGAGACCAACACGCAGCTTAAAGCGGGACCCGAACACTACTTATGTTCTTTATAGGTCCACTCTCATATAGCCTGGTTACTGAAAAGGACGCTAAAATCAAAATTTAAATTGAAACTACTTGTGACTGAAGGGAACGGTGCCTCAGTGGCAGACCGATTACCTCTAGTGCATGAGGTCCCTGTTCAATCCCCGACCAAGTACTTTGTGGTAACAGCATCGTATCCGTGGGTTTTCTCTGGGTACTCCACCAATTCTTCCATCATCATTCACTTGTCTTAATCATCCGTCTCTCTTAGCTGAAACTGAAAGATTTCATTTCATTTCACTACTTGTGTTTGTATCTGAAACAAGCCCTCTTTCTTTACCAATTGGAAAGCAAGCCCGAAATCACACACACGTAAAATCAAATGTCTTAGACGTTTGATAAGTAAGGAGCTCAATACAGTATATGGAAAACAACGATGTTCACATATCCTGATACAAATCAAGTACCCTTCGAAATAGATGTATGTGATCTATGACTGAGCTACCTCTTCGCCTTTCAGCATAATTATTTAAGTATCCTTTGAAAATAAAAGGATACAATGATGCGCATTTCTTTTGAGAGTGACCCAACGAGAATTTTTTTATCCAGCAATTTCTATTTATTGAAGTAGATATATCAAATTCGTTTTCATTGTTTTAACTCTACAATCACAACGTGCTTTCAATAGGCAAACGCGGGGTCATATACGATCCGAATCTGGAGCGTAATTGTATTAGATTAAGTTAGATTATTTTAAGTAAGATTAGGTTAGGTTAGGTAGGTAAGATAAGATAAAATTAGGTTAAGTAAGCTAAGGTAAGGTTATTGAAGGCGAGGTTAGTGAGGTGAGGTTAAGTTAGGATAGGTAAAGTTATTTTAGGTTTGTTAGGTTATATCATCTTATACATCTTAAATGTATCAAATTATACATTTCATATTTGTGGATATAACTCGTTTCTTTATTGAATATACAAGATAGTCTAGAATACATAATAACGATGTTTTTCC
Source organism: Thermobia domestica (assembly GCF_964235325.1). Taxonomy (NCBI): domain Eukaryota; kingdom Metazoa; phylum Arthropoda; class Insecta; order Zygentoma; family Lepismatidae; genus Thermobia; species Thermobia domestica. The sequence goes on along the minus strand of NC_137462.1, from coordinate 139,397,571 downwards.
TCAAGTTTCTAGTTGATTTTTGGTGGAAGGGTTTAGTGTACCATTGACTGCCACTCTTCCCATAAATCACTTTTCATTGTAAAACGTCTGCAACACCATCATTGTTACCATCAGCTTCAAATTCATCTTCTTGTTCATCCTTCTTCTTATCTCATTTTTACTTCCCAGTCCATCAACATCGGACATATCCTCATCTGATTCCTTTAAAGTGCGTGTAATGTCTTCATGGCTCGAATATATTCTTGATTTCGCCATTTCTAAAGAAATTTGCTCGCTAGAATATACTTTGCAAAATGGCTGTTCAAAAGAAAAAAAATGTTTCGTTAATCCTGGGATCATATATGACCCCAGCATTCAAAAGACCACAGAAAATACTACACTAACACAATGATGTAACATGCACTTTCAACAGCATGCTCTGAACTGAAACTAGACGAAATATTGTATTTCACTCTCGCAACTTGCAGGCGCATTTTATATGAACTGCGGTCGCCAGTGACCCACGTTGTGATTGTAGGGTTAAAAGGAAATCATTATTGGAAGATCGTTTAAGAGAATCAATTCCCCATTTTCTTCATTTTTTAAATATGGAAAAGATATTTTTATGATTTTTTTTTAAATTCCGAGAATGTTTAAAGCTTAAACACGGTGAATCTTATGGATCTCTTTTAAAGATCATCTTCTTATGCACGCAAATGTCGAAAAAAAAAATAATCAATTTGTGCCTCCAAACATGATAGAAGTGGCAAATGCTAGAAGAGATTAATTTTGCTTACTACGATTATCACTCGTCCCGATTTCGGGGCAAATATCCCTTGCCCTGACGTGACTATGTCAGGACTCTAACCCTTGTCTGTACCACGGAACGAATAACGCTAATAGTGTCATTGGGTTTCACCTCGATTAACAAAGTAAATAGTACTGCTCCAATAATAACCTAGGTATATTTTTTGGATTCCAACAAATTTATTAAACATTAGGTGCAAATTTTACATTTTGTTTCAAATTTCGTTCCATACTTGCGCAGACATGTATAAAATAAAATATAAACTTCTATACAAGTATATAGACAGTCGAAAAGCAATTTACATACTATTGAAAGTAGTTATATAATATGTATACAAGTACTCTAAAAATGAGCGACTCGGGAGAAGAAAAAGATAAGTGACATTTTCCAACTTTGAAGTAAACTGTAAAAGAAAGTTCGGCATTCAATTCAATGGAATGACACATACCAAACCACCTTCTCCTGCCACCTACAGGTACTTTTCCGAAATAAAACTACTTATATTATGTTCTGTGATTCGATCTCAACCTATTCCACCTCATAATCAAATTTCACCGAAAGTGGCGTTTACCATTGTCTTGACCCGAGCAAATGTGTGAATTTTCTGTTATATATAGGGTACTTCAAAACAACACTGACAGCGTTTGGGAAGTGATTTCTGGCACCAAGATAAGACAAAAAGTATAGACATCCTGGGTGCACAAATACTTCCTTTCGGAGTTATGGGTAGGGATGGGCAAAACCGGTTTTTTATAAAAACCGAAACCCGAAAAACCGACATTTCTGTTTTCTCCAAAACCGGTTCGGTTTTCACCGAAACTGGTTTCGGTGAAAACTTTTCGAAAACTCATAAAACTATTTCTGTGGAAATGGATTCGGTTTCCGGGGAACAACGAAACAGCATTCTGGTCAGAAATAGAACAAATTAAAATAAAACTGAATCGGTTTTGAAGAAAACCGAAGCCGGTTTCGGTGAAAAACCGAAACAGGTTTTTGGAAAATTTTCGAAAACTGGTTTAGGTTTTTCTAAAAACCGAAAACCAAAAAACCGGTTTTTGTGCCCACCACTAGTTATAGGCTGCCGAAAACATGAAAAAAATGAACTTTAAAGGTCCTTAGCTCCAAAACTATAAGACCTATCGTAGTCGGGTCAAGGTGATTACTTCAAGTTATATGCCCGTAGCCAAACTCCCTCTATAAAAATTGTTACGTGAGTACCTTAGGAGCATCTCTCTTCTGTCAACATCCTATAAAATCCTTTCAAATATTCTGTTAGCAAGACTGACCCCATACGCAGATGAAATTATTGGAGATTATCAGTGCGGATTTAGACGAAATCGATCAACTATCGACCAAATATTTACCATTCGCCAAATACTCGAAAAAAAGTGGGAATACAATACCCTGGGACATCAACTATTTATTGATTTTAGAAAGGCGTACGACTCGGATAGGAGAGAAACATTATACAACGTTCTTGCAGAACTTGGAATACCGAGAAATCTAATGAGATTAATTAAGATATGTTTAAATGAATCCCAAAGTAAAGTCTGGGTAGGAAAATTTTTGTCCACGAGCTTTCACGTCGAAAATGGCCTGAAACAAGGAGATGCGTTGTCGCCATTATTATTAACTTCGTTTTGGAATACGCTATAAAAGAAAATCAAAGATAGCAATCAGGGCTTACAGTTAAACGGTATTCACCAGGTTATGGCATATGCTGATGATGTAAATTTAATAGGAGATGATAGGAGAACAATAGAGATAAATGCAGAGATCTTATTAAACGCTTGCAGGGACATGGGTTTAGAAGTAAATGCAGAGAAAACTAAATACATGGAAGTGCGTCGGGACCGGAATACAGCAAATTATGGATGCGTTAATATACTAAATAATACTTTTGATAAAGTGGATACTTTCAAATATCTAGGATCAATATTAACAGAGGAAAATCATATTCACGGAGAAATTAAATGTCGACTAAAAGCAGGGAATTCGTGTTACTATTCGGTTCAAAATCTCTTGTAGTCGCGAATTCTGTCGAGGAATTTGAAACTTAAAATGTACAAAACGATAATCATGCCTGTAGTTCTGTATGGCTGCGAAACATGGTCACTTACTCTGCGGGAAGAACATAGACTGAAAGTATTTGAGAACAAGATCCTGAGACAAATATTCGGACCCAAGAGGAACGAGAATGGGGAATGGCGGAAACTTCATTTCGAGGAACTACATAATTTATATGGTTTACCCAACATTGTTAGGGTCGTCAAGTCTAGGAGGCTTAGATGGGCGGGTCATGTAGCTAGAATGGAAGAAAGTAGAGACGCTTTCAAAGTCTTGACTGGAAGACCAATCGGAAAACGACCATTAGGAATACCTAGGCGCAGATGGGAGGACAATATTAAGATGGATCTCGCAGAGATTGGAATACAAAGTAGAAACTGGATGCAGTTAGCTAAGGATAGAAGTCAGTGGAGAGCTTTTGTGAACGCGGCATTGAACCTCCGGGTTCCATAGGCCATAGAGTTAGTTAGTTAGAGTACCTTAGAATTCTGAAACGTGGATTTTTGGATAGGACACATATTAGTTCCTAAGCGAAGTCTTGACCCGACTACAGTGGGTCTTATAGTTTTGGAGCTATGGACGTTTAAATTTCATTTTTTCAAGTTTTCGTCAGACTATAACTCTGAAATGAGCCATTTGTGCACCAAGGTTAGTCCATTTTTTTTACTTATCTCGATGTGAGGAATCACCTCCCAAATGTTGTTGGTGTTGTATTGAAACACTCTGTATAAAGCGATCGAAAATTTAAGATATAGGACTATATTTAATATTATAATATATAAATGAAGGCTATTTATCAAAGCTAATTATTGTGAAAGATATTATTTCAAATACCTACATAAGATGTAATTTTCCTTCAGATATTGTCCGAATTTCCAGGTAGTAAATTAAACAAAGACACTGTTTTATATCAGAGAAAACAGTTAAGATTGATTTTTAAATAATATTGCTTGTTAGACAACTTGTACTGCCTTCACTTTGCCTCGTCATATAAATCAACAACAAAATCAAAGATCAAAAGAGTAACAATATTAATTTAATTACTTGCTATAGTAGTATATATTATTTTGTTAGATTGATGTTTATTTGCGAACTTCGTGAGCCAGCGAGTCTACATAGAAGAAACACATTCAATTTAAAGTGTAATTGGAACGCTGCAGCATTTTCAATGCTCCCATACTGGTAATCGAACCAGGCACACGTGTTAATCAGTAGAAGAGCAGGGAGGGCTATAGATATTATTTTGTTGATCCTTTTATGTAACGTACATATTAAGTGCAAGTGATCTTCAATATTTAAATATTAGTTGTTGATATTACCAGATCAACAATCATTACATGTAAGTGAATATTGACTTAATTGAGAGCTATAATTAAACCAACAAGGTAATGTAATAAAACCACATTGGTAAGCTTGTCACGTTCCAATTAACGAAGCTACTACAGTAGTAACATTTGAATGGGAAACACCCTTCACATTTACCATATTGAGATGAGATAAGCACTTAAGTCTTGGCTCACACGAATCAGAAATTAGACTCCGTAGCACTGTAGTTATATGAACATTATTGCTACCCGTGCAGGACATAGGTGTCCATGTGAAGGGTGGAAAATTTCTAGAGACGGAATATTTTTAAAAGTTGAGACTGAAGTGTAGTATTCGAAGAAAAGAGGCTGTCCATCTATTATCAAAAGAGAAGAGAGAAACTTAAGAGACATACATAGTAAAAACAATGTTAGTAACACAGCGAGACTGAGTTTTTAAGTGTTGTATTTTCTATAGACGAGTATTTAATAGTCTTAGCGTTTTCTGCTTTTATTTTCTATCATAGAGACATTATAGTGTTTTGTATTTTATCAGTTTCTTTCTGTTTACGCTTACATAAATATAACTGCCACAAAATAAGGGTAAAGGACACAAAATTTCTCAAGGACAGGGGAATGAAATATCTACATAATGTTCTGACCAAGCAAATTGATAAGTTTAACTAACTGGTGAGTAGTCAGTGTATCGAAACCCGATATTCAGGGATGTAATCCAGCAGATATGGAGGTATGGCAAATCCACTTAATAATTTTAAAGTTTAGCATATGTAATGGAAGCTATAAAGGTGTGAATAAGCTATATTTTTTAAAAGGGTTGAGCATATATATACCTAAAAGTTTAACAATACATTATGGAGGATATTATTACATCGGTAACTATAGACAAAATTTGATATTTTAAAAATTTAATCTACAATTACCTTACAATCCTAATTTAAAACTTAAACTCATAGGGAATGCGGTGATACAGTAGTAAAGTGCTCACCTATGATACACTACGTGATCAAAAGTATCCGGACACCACCAAAAACATACGTTTTTCATATTAGGTGCATTGTGCTGCCACCTACTGCCAGGTGCTCATTATCAGCGACATCAGTAGTTATTAGACATTGTGAGAAAGCAGAATGGGGCGCTCCGCGGAACTCACGGACTTCGAACGTGGTCAGGTGATTGGGTGTCACTTGTGTCAGAAGTCTGTACGCGATTTCCACATTCCTAAACATCCCTAGGACCACTGTATCTGATGTGATTGTGAACTGGAATTGTGAAGGGACACGTACAGCACAAAATCGTACAGGCCGACCTCATCTGTTGACTGACAGAGACCGTCGACAGTTGAAGAGGGTCGTAAAGGGTTAAAAGGCAGACATCTATCCAGACAATCACACAGGAATTCGAAACTCCATCAGTATCCACTCCAAGTGCTATGGCAGTTTAGCGGGAGGTGAGAAACTTGGATTTCATAGTCGAGCGGCTGCTCATAAGCCACACATCACGCAGATAAATGCTAAACGACGGCGCACTTAGTGTAAGGAGTGTAAATATTCGACGATTGAACAGTGGAAAAACGTTGTATGGAGTGACGAATCACGGTACACAATGTGGCGATCCGATAGCAGGGTGTGGGTATGGCGAATGCCCGGTGAACGTCATCTGTCAGCGTGTGTAGTGCCAACAGTAAAATTCGGAGGTGGTTGTGTTATGGTATGGTCGACTTTTTCTTGGAAGGGGCTTACACCCCTTGTTGTTTTGCGTGGCACTCTTGCAGCGCTGGGCTACATTAATGTTTTAAGCCCCTTCTTGCTTTCCACTGTTGAAGAGCAATTCGGGAATGGCGATTGCATCTTTCAACACGATCGAGCACCTATTGGCCTGTGGTGGAGTGGTTACACGACCATAACATCCCTGTAATGGACTAGCCTGCACAGAGTCCTCACTTGAATCATATAGAACATTTTTGGGATATTTTGGAACGCCAACTTCATGCCAGGCCTCACCGACCTACACCGATACCTCTCCTCAGTTCAGCGCTCCGTGAAGAATGGGCTGCCATTCCCCAAGAAACCTTCCAGCGCCTGATTGAAAGCATGCCTGCGAGAGTGGAAGTTCTCATCAAGGCTAAGGGTGGGCCAACACCATATTGAATTCCAGCAGTACCGATGGAGGGTGCCACGAACTTGTAAGTCATTTTCAGCAAGGTGTCCAGATACTTTTGATCACATAGTGCACGTCACATCCTGGTTCGACCAACCCCAAATCACTTCAAGTGATTTTTATTGTGAACAAACACCAGTGTGGATTTTCCCGGGGCTGTCCAGTTTTCTATCGCTTTCGTCATTCCCCGCCTGTCTCAGCCTCGAAGCGTAATCGCGATATATTAAACTTGAAAAACACATACTTGAAGTACTACTCCCCAAACGGAATCGAATCCTTGGTTATTCTGAGAAATTTGTATAAGTAATTATTCAACGAATTTGGAATGATGATGATAACTTTACAGTGTGAACGATTAATGCGTACAAACAATTTCAGGATAGGTACCTGTGGTCAAAACAGCAAGGAAATTCCTCTTCAAATTTTCTCGTATTGTTTTAGTTTCGGAGCAACAAGATGTTGAAAGCTTGGGAAAATGAACTTTAGAGCGATTTATTTCGAATATAAATAAGCGTGCTGCTGGCGGTCAATTAAATTTACAAAGACGTCATTACCTGCTCTTTCCAAAAATGCACATTACAAAATTAAGCAATGTACAGTAACGGGATTAACGGTTATCTTTTCAGATAAAGGTAGGTAGAAATGAGGTTGTATTGAAGAAGCTAACAACAACACAACAGACAACACTAATTCATTTGAGCTAACTCCATATTTCAAATTACATTCTGGAATATTTAAGATTTTGTGTCGTGTTGTATGTGGTTGTATAATTATGCATTGCTTTTGGAGTTCTATGCATTATGTAGATAGATATAATGTACAATAACAATTGTGGATACATAATGCAACGACAAGTGGCTTAACTTAACCTTCGGCGGGAACCTAATTTAACGAGGATTTTTATCCGACTTCATAGAAAATTAAGAGTTCTCCAAACAAACGAAACCTCTGTGGCAATGAAAAAGATTGGTAACCTTCCGGAAGCCTCCAAAGAAACCCCCTGGTTGCATCACTAATTTCGTATTTCCTTTTAGTTTCAACCGCCATACTGACGAAAAGCTACTATGAAATGCCATGCAAACGGAGGAAAAGCAATGATTATTGTGGCTGCGGTAAAGTAAGCGCGAGTATCAACGTCCATACCAACAGCCAACTAACCGAAAGGGGGAAATTAATATTGACCATTTATTATTATTATTATTATTATTATTATTATTATTATTATTATTATTATTGGATTACCTTCACTTATTACAGTCAAATTATCTTATATTACTTTCATGCTGTGCACATTCATTTTAATTCATTCTACATGGGGATGGGATGTGATAAATACGTACAGTACATATGTATTGAACAGTGTCGTTCATGCAGTTACTTCTCAACACAATTTCGGCGGAAATGACAGACCGACTGAAACCATTCAGGATGATTGGAATTTGTCTTTAACGTGTGAAACAAAGTATGTACCACTGTTATAGTGCGATGGTATTTGAGTAGTAGAACCTTGACTTTGCATTATGACGCTTGCGTGATGAAATCCTGCAGTCGGCCACTCTGATAGACATTTTCTAGATGTTTCTTTGGTACCACCAAGTGCATACTAGAATAGTACCTTGAAATTCATTCCTGTTGACTCATTTCCTCGCTTTTTTCTCTTCCTCTTGAGTTAGCCTGGCATGAGCCTTGGATGCTGAAAGGAAAATGTACGTTATTTTTTCTCCTATTCCGTAAAGTCCGAAATACGTACAATGATTAAACATATCTGTGTGTGAGTGGAGTTTAATTCGTGCTATACCTAGAGCCACCTTTCCCTTTTTCTGTTTTGATCATAGACATCAACAGATAGCCGATGACGGACAAAGGAGAAGAACACAGAGGTAGTAATATTTGCTAGTGCTAGAAACTGACAGCAATAGTGTTATCCTGTGTTACACGTGCCTAGAACAGAGGCTATGCACGGTATCATTGATAGGAATTGTGTCTGACGATACAAAATCAGTCAAAATGTGACTAACACTAATTGCATCATAAATACGTATTTAATCACGATCCAGTTACGCTCGATAATGATGCAGGTTTGCACTGAGTAGCGTGTAAGGCAAGTTGTTTAAGTCTGGTGATTCCAACGAATGAGTCGTAAAAGTGCTATTATAGAAATTAATGTGACTTGATGGATGGTTACTATTTTAGTAAATTGGTCGATATGCACGTGATGTACGGGTGCGATCACGTTGGAAGCACAACAGCTTTATCGCGAAACATTCCCACAGCGTCGAGCACTGAACAATCGGATATTTGTTGCCGTTGATGAGCATTTGAGAGAAACAGGTAGTTTCCGTGCAAGAGTGGCTCGTGAAAGTCCACGAGAGATTCTCTTACAACATATTCAAGATTGTTTCCTGGAAATTCGTGAGAAACCTGTCATATTGGAGAATGTACGTCGATCATTAGTGCGTCGCAGCCATGTATGCATTCAGCTGGTGAAGGAAATCTTGAGAACGTAGGCTAGATCGAATAAGAGTAAGAAAACATTAGAAACATGGAACATCAATTGACTACTGCATTGTGTTTATGGTTAAAAAATGACCATATAGTATATTTTTTATATTTCTAGCTCCTGTTACTGTGCACTACATTTTTTAACGTTTCGTACACAGTGTGGTGTGCACACTCAAATTCTCTTCTACGCTAAGAATTTGTTACGCTATGAGTTATACGTAAATCCAGTCACCCGTAGATTTCCTACCGATGAATGGTCAGGATAGAGGTACTTTAAGTACTATTTTGTTATTCATTTCGTGAACTTAAAGCCCTGTCTAGTATATCGTTGGTCAGCAGAGTGGATAGAGTGGTCTACATGTTGTTGGCAGCAGTACTAGTACGTATAAAGATGATGGACTACTATGTCTTTACTTACAATACGTACGACTTCCCACGCACTATCACATATTGTTACAGGTATACCACGCACTCGTGGCGTGTTTGGTCTGTCAGATACTCCAGTGTGTCATCCAGCGAATCAGCACAATTCATCACAACTTGCGTAATAATACTACGTATGATACAATAACACGAGGTTAAACAGTATACTGCCGCAATGGTACAAATTAAACCTTTGTCCGGTCATTTTCACATCCTCACTGCGTTTTCTAATACCTGTTTGGGGGCAGCGGTGACTCAGTGGTAGAGCGTTCATCTCTGATGCATGGGGTCCTTGGTTCGATCTCAGGTCACGAAAAGTGAGCTTTGTGGTGAACAAGCACCGTGTGCGTGGGTTTCCTTGCGTTCTTCCGTTTCCTCCCAAGCTCTTTATTCTACCATTTCATTCATTTTTCATCATTACCGTCTTCTTTAGCCTAACCGGCATAAGCGTGGGACGTAAAACCTCAGATTTCATTTCATTTCTAATTCCTGTTTTACACATGCAAAGATGGTACTACATGAAAGGCATTAAATAGAAATCGAAGACAAACCACATTAATTATGGCACAATCCCTAAACATTTTAATGATGAATTTTATATTATTATTATTATTATTATTATTATTATTATTATTATTATTATTATTATTATTATTATTATTATTATTATTATTATTATTATTATTATAGTCGTAGTAGTAGTATTGATTTGATTTAGATCATTTTCCTGTTATTTGATTCTACTTGTTTATGAAAGAGAAAGACAGTTCAGAACATCATCGTCAGAGCTGAGATTCAAACTCACAGCAGCGTCACATTGCGATCATCTTAGAAGATCATTCAGCTGCTCTCACCGGCTATCATGAGACTATAACATACTGTCAGAAATTAAAACTGTTTTCAAATTCCTATTTTGTTTAAATATTCCAAGATTTTTAAAAGTGTCAAATTATCCTGTATCTTTCTTCTAAAACAGGAAATTAGATCCTATAATGCCATAAAGTGATAATCTACGGACACAACATTATCTTTGCATCTACTCTATAACAATCTTTGATTAATAATTTGTATATCGTAAGGTAATTTGAATTACGGAGGGGGAGATGAATCCCTTTAATGGAAGAATTTTCTCATAGGCTCAGAACTTAATTAAAGGGAGTGTGTCTATATTCCTATTTTATGATCTAGCTTCAAAAATTGAAAAAAAAAAATCGCTATGGCCGTCCGTAAATAAGATTAGATTGAAGTTCTTTACATATATGTTCTTTGTATGGTACCGGCGGAATTCGTGCGTTAAATAAGATACCATTAAAATTGTCCTCATAACCAGGCAGAGAAGAGAAAATAAAACATTGAAAAACTAATAGCTTGTTGCCGTCTCACATATCTGTAGTGTTGTGAATATACAGTCCTCTTCAGGAATAATAACGTTCACTCATATCTTTTATGGTTACTTTATACACTAAAAATGGAAGATTTTTATGCTCAAAATTGTATTAGACCAAAAATATAACTTCAGTAATTGACTCATTATTTTCGCAATCACCAAATGAATTATACTATTTTAGAGAAATCGTATGTGCATCGTGAACATTCGTTTGAAGCAGAGAATTTAAATACACTGAGGAAAAATGTAGGTGGCGTACTTAAAAAGATAGGTTGCATGCGTAATTCTTGTAGTTTTTGGACTTAACGTACAACAGACTTATAACTGGAAATGCATCTTTTATAATACTTTCTGTATAACTGTTCCACCTATACGTACTTTCTGTATGAAGCAATGTAGGCGGTCAGGATCTCACATACAAATGGACTTATATAACATATAGCTGACGAAGGTAACATAAGTATATGAATGTGATATAAGGAAAACTGTTAGATGTCAGACATCCTGCAACGGTATGATGTAACATCTAAGGGCAGTGCCTATGTAGTATACGGATAACGTATTCTTCGTACTGATTTCTATAGTAAGCAAGAGGATACCGTATATTTGTACAATATACCGCTATTTTTCTCAGTGTAGGTATAGCTAGTGCTAGTCTTACTTTCGGTAGTGAACCCGAGCCTAAGTTGTTCCCGATTGCAATATGGGTATTTCTACAGAACTAGTACTAACAGCTTTCCATCAAATGATATTCAAGTAGTAACATGCATTGCAGTTCTCATTAAGTTACTTAGAGTAGTGTTGACTTATTATTAAGCGCACTGAAGGATCAGGACACACAAAAGCCATACTTTGGGTCTAGTTTCCATTTTCCTTCCTCTCTTTCCTGAGGCAGCGGTTGGCTAAATTCAAGTAAGGCATATGTTGTCTGAATCTTGGTGTTCTATTCTTCATATTTTGCTTCCTACTTCATGTGTTAATCAGAATCTGAGCTATAGGCATTTGAAAGTAATTGTATGAAATCTGCTTTGTTCTGAAAACTGAAACCGGTATCCAACTCTCTAACATTGCAGAATGGGACAAACGATTAAGACATTAATATATTAACAGTTAAAAGCCAAGTATCGATTCAGGCATATTGTGATAACTAGCTACAATCGAACTATTGCGCATGGGTTAAAAAATATGAACAAACCATATAATTAAAAGAATTCAAAGGATGAAATGTGCTCGCAGGCCGTCATTTGGCCATTACTAGTTCAGCTTCAGAGAATACCAAATATTTGATTTTAAAGGGAAAATTTCTAGCATTAAATTTTGAAATTATAATTGAATCAAAGGTTTATATTTCTTTAGTTAATTTCTAACGTCAATATCATTCGAGTGAATAAATCAGAAAGATAAAAATGAAAATGTTACATTGATTAACAAAGGGAACAATATATTACAAGGGTTAATTAATTCAAAATAAATTAATGTCATTACCAATGATAAGTTTATAAGTGATGGGGCACGGTGGCAACGTGATACAGTGCTCTTTTCTAGACCAAGGTATCCTTGATCCCAGGCCACAGGACCGTGGGGGTTCAGTGGTAAAGCCACTTATACTGACTCAAATTGGTGAGTCAGTATTTGAGAGGATGTTCATACTCTTCGTTTTGACACAAGAATTCCTTACGTTTGTCCTTTACTTTCGGTCATACCTTTTACGACATCAACTAACCAATCCTAAGCAGTGTATTTTCCCATTGTTAAAGGTAAACATTTGTTTCTCTTATTTGTACGAATTCAAAGCAGTCCTGTGGTTTAGTTTAAATTTAAGTAAGAAGATTCACTTGAATCCAAAGGGGAATTATTGTTATGATCATTTCTATTACTATAAAGTTGCCTTTAAATTACAGATATCTACAATATGAAGATAAACATACACCGCCATTTGAAACATAGCTAATGTAGCCTACGAGAGGCGTCTGCACTTAAGCTTGCAGCACATTGACCAGAGAATGGGAGAGTCAAGGCTAGACGCAATACAGGCAGGAAAGTGTTGACATTGAAACAAAGCCACGTATCATACACACACTGGAGCACCTGCCACACAAAGGCTTCTTCAACCTTGTAATTGGGGACACACGGTCAGTGCATTCAGGCCCATCTCTCCGTATCCTTTCGTGTTTACCTGTATTTCGGCTAGGCTACCCAGTTTCTTCCCATTTTGCCTAATACTTTATCAGCTGTCAATTACAGATAATAATCACATCCGCCATTTTAGGTGAAATACCAATTCCCATTTGGCTTAACTCACATTATGCCTAATGTTCTTACCAGGAAGAAAATACTCCGTAAATAGAAGATCTGGCAGTGTTTCCATACCTATACATAAATAGGTGATAGAAACTTACATACAACGACAAAAGCAACGATTATCTATTTTATATGTACACATCTATTTCATACCACGAATCGTTGTTACTAGACATCGGATTGACCTAAGTAGCAGGGATCATGAAACATATCTTCGATCAGTGATGCCAACTTGAAACGTTATAAAATCCCATCTTGAGAGGCAGAAATTCCCATTTTGCTCTCAAATTTCCCACTTATACTAATAACAAAATTTTCTAAACTTAGAAGACACGAATAGTGAAATTAGTATATATATCAACCATTTTCTTCAATATATGAATGTAACATTCAAAAAATTCCTATTATCTATATTATATGTTTATCAACTTATTATGTATAAGCATTTTCTTTAATTGAAAGACAATTGAAAATGCTGATGAAAATCAGTACATTTTGTAGTGACTTTAGTATTTGCATTACGCCTTTGTGCCAAAATCTTCTACTGAACGCAATAAAACTGGATATACTTCATTCTTCAGTCATTTCATATGGAACGATTTGGAAATTGGACGTTTCTCGTATTATTTTCTTTTGTTAATTCTGTTCTTTCTTTCATTTCTCTTTTTCTTTTTGAATCCCATAGTGCAATTAATGTTCCTTGGCACTTGGTTCTTGAGATTCACAAGTCACAGCACAAATCACTTTAACATTAAAGTGCATGTTATACTAACACAATTTGAGAATTAGCATGGATTTCAAGTTTGTTGAAGGCTCATTTGTCTACCCTCGACTATAAACAATTTTGTTGGCGTCAATGGAGTAGATATATGAAAAATCCCATAAATTATGACAATTTGTACGAAAATTCCTTTTATCTCATTTCGAAAAATCATTCTCAAAAAAATCCCACAATATGGGATTTTCCCCACGGGTTGGTATCGTTTTCTTCGATTATATTTTCTTCAGTATTACAAGACTTCATTGCTATCTACATTTGTTAATGGTTTGTTTAATTAATTTTGAATACTTTAAGAATAAACATCCTGATATGTGATATGGCCTTCTTGTGATATGTTAGGATTTTTGCCATACATGTTATATTCTAAACCAACTTAATTATCGGTTTGGATTTCAGTCGATGTACAAACACTGAAATCAACACCAGTGAATAGAGAACAGAAAAGAACTAAATAAAAAAAGTAATGGAAAAGCTAAATTGTGTGTATTTTATTGAAATAAATAAATTCACAATTGACATATTGTTGTGATGGCAATCGATTACCAGTAGTAAAATCAGTGTCGACCACTAGCTACAATTTGTTTCACTTCTGAAATGTGAACAAAAGGTAGTTCGTGATTGGCCAATATCAATGAGTTTGACTACAAGTCATGTACACTTCCCTGTAATCATGTACACTTTCCACTTTGATACTTATGTACACTGTAAAACCTTCTATACACGGGGTATTTCCTTTCTGATAAGTTCGTTAAGCATGAGTATTAGGACAAATGCAATTGGCATTTCACCTAAAAGGGCGGATGTGATTTTTATGTGTGATTGACAGCTAATAGTGTTAGACAAAATGAGAATTAGGCCAAATGACGGGTAAATCAAGCTGCCGCTAGCCTTAGAGCTAGTTCTCTGGTCAATATGCCACTAGCCTTAGAATAGGCGTTAAGTTCACCGCCTCAGTCTCCTACATATATTCCTTCATCAAGGGCTGCATGAATCACTGAGAAGCATTTGGACGATGCTAGAATGAGATAATAAATCTCAACCCTATCGGGAATCAAACCTAAGTCCTCCAATTGTCGAGTAAATGCCTTACTCCCTACACCGCCAAGGACTCTTTTCTCCTACAAAAAGTGTTTTTAACAGAGAAGAGCTTGAGTTTCAGAAGAACTTGACATTTGAAGTGCATTTCTCAGCAACTTGTGAAAAATTGCATTCTAATAACTGCGTTCTGATTTGATTGCTCATTCCAAAATTACTGAAGAATAATCTTCTAAGACTCAGTATATACGTTGGTTAACAATTATACTAAACAATTGCCAGTTCATTCTGAAATTACTGAAAAAAATACTGGCAATATACTAAGAAATTTATTGATATGAATAACATTTAATTTCTCCCTAATAGTCTATATTATGTTCGTCACAACCATATTATCTATCCGTAATTCACTAATTTAATTTCCTGCTACCTTGATTTTTGATCTTATACCATCTAATTTCAGAAGCTCTACGGGCTAAGTTGTGTGCAAAATGGAAACGATGATGTGTGTGTGTGTACCTTCTGCTCCTGCCAACAACAAAGTAACTCTGGTAGACCTTCATCCTCCCAACCCCTCGCGCCTATCCCCATCCCCTTTAGACAAAAGAACAAGTCTACGTAAATGCAGAGTGTGTGGGTTGGACGGTTGGGTTAAGCGCCTCACTTTAACAAGGTTAATTCCTATAGGCACGTTAGCGTCATTACTCTAAAGCAATGCGCCAAGATGCTATTTTCAAACTAAATTAGCGTTAAGTTGAACTACGTAGACACAATACTTACAAATGCGTAATAATACGATTTTAAATATTATGATACATTTATAATGTTTATGGATGTGTGTTCTATAAGAAAATAAATATATACGACCACAAGCTTAAGGAAAGGTATGCAAAAAAAATGTATGTTAATATGTTCTTTCAGTTGAAGCAGTGCAAGAAATAAGGTATCTAAGTTCATAAAAAAATAAAACATTATTAACTTAAAACGAAAACAAACTGTCAAAAGAAGAGGCAAAGTACCAATCGATAAGTTTTATTAAATTGAACAAAACAATATGCATGATCACAGACACGCACTTAGAATTTTTTGTTGGGAGGGATCTAAGCTTGAGGGGTGGTGGTCAAATACTACAAGCCTATGTAGTATTGAACGAGATATTATTCCGCACCCGAAAATACGATAAGTAACTGTAAAATACTTCCACCTATATTTTCAGAAAAGAAATGATAGCACTAGATTGTTTCTATTAAAAAAAAAAAAAAAAAAGAGCACAGATGAAATGTAAGATGAAATGTTCATACTACATCAATCATTCCCCTGTTAAACAGGTATAGTTTTATTGAGAAAGTATGCAAATGTATGTTGAGTTACGAAGTTTTTTTGGGGGGGGGATCCGAATCCGGTGGACCCCCCTGCAAAAACATAAATACTCATGCATAGTTTTCAAGAAAATCGAGGAGAACGAATTTCTCGTGCTGCTATAGGCAAAGTACATATGTCATTCATTTCCAATAATTTTTAATTGAAGCGCTTAGAGGAATTTTCTCAAACATTGCATTCTGATTGTTCATGCACGTGTTATGTTAATCAGGCTACGTAATACATTACTTAGTGAGTCCTCATCTGAGTGCAGATATTTAGAAACGATGAAGGCGATATGTAGACGAACAAAGTTGTGGAAGTCAATTTTCCTGTTATATTCAATTTGTTACATAATACCTTAATCCTCTAAGCGTTTCAATTCATAGTTTGTTTGTATTTATTCTGCTGAAAGAGATGACTTACTTACAAGCAGTATGTATGTCACACTTAGAAGCATGTGTGTGTGTGTGTGTGTGTGTGTGTGTGTTACCGTTAGGGACAATAAAAAAAAATATCGATACAAAATTAGATCTATTAGATGGACAACGAATTCTCCCACTTTCTTCATTGCATCGTTTCATTCATTTCTCATCATCACTGTCTCCCTTAACCTCGTTGCATAATCGTCTGAAGTTAAACTAAAATTTCATTTCTTCCATATTTCAATAAAGATAATGCCAGAATAGTATGGAATAACAGATTTTACATAACATGAGTCATTAACTCTTTTCATTACGTGTGTAAGGATCCATGAAATTCTTTGGAAACAAATGACACAATAGTTCAATATATGCGACGGATATGTTAATACAGCTGTAACAATGGGCGCTTCATGACGTACATTTAAGTTATTATTTATTGTCTTAATAATAGATTTCCTTATGACGTTTTCCGTTATTTATGTAATAAACTACAACTTTCACATGGCTATGAACATGGTGGAAAGACTACAAGGTGGTTGCATGCGCATGTCGCCTGGAGCGCTGTCGTGCCTGTGACGTCATCTGGTTTGCAAGAGACAACGGGAAACGGCGCGACTTTAAGTGTCAAGTGGAAATTCTTTGTTACTTTGTTTTAAATGATATCGAGAATGCCTAACTGTGCAGTGTACGACTGTAGTAATTATTACAGAAAAACTAAGGGAACTAATATAAAATACTTTAGATTTCCTCAAAAAGAGGGGTAATGTCTCTAGAAATGGATTTTAGCTTGCAGGCGACAGAACAAAATAAACCTAAAATATGATATAAAAGTAATAAATAAATGCAATGTTAAATGAAATTATAAAAAAGCGATTTCATTATGTAGTTTCTTTTTAATATTAATAGTATGTAATAATACTATATAAGGCTACAGTAGCTTGTGTTGATTCTGCATACAAAAATCCAATAGTACGATTTAAAAAGACGAACTTTGAGGCAAGACCCGGATTCGAAATCACGAGGGAGAGGAACTGACAGAGGTGATAATTTCTATCGTCATTTCCTTCTACATAAGATATTGAGATAAAATTTTCCCCACAGAGGCAGGCATTGTAACTCGAGAAGGGAGGCACGATGATCTAGGAGACTTACCACCCTCGAGTTACGCAAATGGAGAGCATTAAACGCGTTAAAGTAGTTCAGGTCCCATTTCATTCTGAAGATCTGCATTCCCTGTAGCCTCGGTGCTAAAACGGGACGTTGCACTTCAAATTAACTAACGAATGGAAGGTTCGTAATAACGATTAACGGTTACAAAGATATATAACAATATATTAAATCAAGAGAATAAAGTATCCACCTACCATGTCAGGGCGACATTGTCGGGACATTTTTACACTCAGATTTTGAAATTTTTGTTCATTTTAATCATAACTTTGGATAATTTACTTTGGATACATATTTAGGGGTTCTCTCCAGAATTACAAAATTAACAATGACTGCAGTAAATTTAAAAATATGGTAGATTCTCAAGCAATCAAGGAAGCACGATGGCTCAGTGGCCGAAGACTCACCTCTGGTGCAAGGGATACTGATCCGCTTCTCGGTCAAGTGAGTTTGTGGTGGACAACATCGTGTTCGTGAGTTTCTCGGGGTACTCCTGCATTCTCATTCCACCAAATTCCACATAATCATTCACTTCCATTTATCTTTTGTCTTCTTTAGTCCCCGGGACGGAAAAGTGAAAACTTATCAAGAAAATTAAGAAAATTATGTAATTTTATGGTTTATATGTTTTCTAGTCTAGCTGTAACACCCCTATATCGTCTTCACCTACGTCTAGTACTTTGTTTCCTGCTTGAAATAGTCATGTTGCAATTTCTTTGTTTGAGGTGCTTTGTATATTTCTATATATTTTTAGAAAACAATAGTATATGTTACGTTTTATTTCGTACAAATGTTTAATAATACAGTTTGTTATGGCGTAAATTTTGACACTAATATTTAGAGAACTGTCAGTTTCACCAAACCTTTTGTTCAGATACAAATTCTATAAATAAGCGATCAGCGATTTCAAATAAGATGATTTTTTTATAAATCAAAAATAAAAAGGATGTTTAAAATATTAAATACGTGCGTCCCTGCTCAATAAAGTTTTTAACCTCACCTGAGATTCTGACGAAACTTACATGGGAGCAGCCTCTTAAAAAAAAAATGTCCAAGCATAAGGAAAATATACGTACGTGCATTTCTGTTTACGTGCAATTCTCCCTTGAGATATTCTCAAAATTTCTATGGGGTCATCAGTAAAGAATTCTCTTTCAACAAAATGATAATAATAGTAAATCAAAACCGATCAATGTGTTACGAAAATATACTTGAGCATACATAAATATATAATAATGAAATGCATTAACGACACACTGTGTTATAGATTATTCAGGCTTATACATACTCGAGTGTATTACTTCAGATGTTTAGAAAATAAAAGAAAGAAAATAAAAGAAAGAAAAAGCAAAAAATGTAGTGAGTAATATTGGTTTGTTCAAGCTTCAAAGTTGTTTAATATGAACTGATATTGTTGTTTCTTTTGCTATTGTAAATATCTTGCTTTTAATTTCTTAGCTTAAGCATTGATTACATTACGTTCATATAATTATTGTTTATACTAAAATTTAAAAGATCACTATAAATAGAAGAGAAGTTTGCGTGTAAGATACCAGCGAGCAAGCGCTTGTTAAAAGTTCATCTAACTCTCGCTGGCCACGTCTGAGACAAAGATGACGTCATGCGCCAGAGCGACAAGAATGTAGCACTGCATTGCATCCACCTTGTAGTCTTTCCACCATGGCTATGAAATTGACATAGCTACAGCTACATTAACATATCTGTCGTTTACATCGAACAATTGTCCATTTTAACCAGAGAACATCATAGAACGTAGATATTTCTATCAACCTCTGTTACGTACCAAAAGATCACGTAAGATAACGAGACGAGAATAAGACAACCATGTTCATTGGACGTCTCTTATCCCCATCCCCTACATTGATAGATAAACCCTGATATTCTCTCATTGTAAATTATAGAGCGTGAAAACATATCGAGTGAAATCGAAGCGGTCACCAAGTGTGAAGTGCGTGATGTAATTATTTCTATTTCTTCAGGCGGGAGAGCATACCATTATCGAGATTCATCGTCGAGTGGGAAGTATTACAGCAGGATTTTATAAGTGATGGCTGTGAGCACTAGTGCTTCAGAGAGTTTAAGGAGGAATTACCGATGTACACGGTCAGAGTACCGAGGGTTCGAAATCTGTGGCTGTAGATAACCATTATGAACTCATGAACCATGTGCTTCGTGAAAGGCATAGATTAGAATTTCTGAACTGCCTCATGTTGGAAATTCATGGAAGTAAACAACCGCATGGAGAAATCTAATAATATTACGTAGTTCACACTTGGTGGCTCTTCGATTGCAGTAATCTATATTTTCATGTTCATTGTTCCACAACAATTGAATGACAAAGTCTTTCTATCTGTGTGTTGGGTGGAAAACAACCAATGAACATATTTGTCTTATCCCCTTTCGTCATCTCACGTGGTTCTCTTTTGATAGCTTAACAGGGGTTGAAAAATAGCCCTTATATAGTAAAAAGTATGTATGGTCCACGTTAAATCGGAGCTCTTAATATACATTACCTATACCCACTACTACTTCCTCTAAACTGAACTGGTCAGCACCAGAGTATGCTATAACTTTATGAGTTATACATTTGAACAAAGTTTTACGTGAATGTTGTCGCCAATTGTACCAGATAGTATAAGAAAAGTATAAAAGCATAATAAGCATATAAATAACCGTTTAATGAGCTTCAACCGACCATTGTTGGAATACATCGCAAAAAAGAAAGTGATCTTAAACAACCTGTTACTGTCATATAAAATTTTCATGCCGTCTCTTTTATATCTCATTTTTCTTCGTTCTTTTATTTCGTTCTTAAGTTCACTGAATTCAATTTGGGCTTAAAATGCGGACAATTTCTCTTTTCTCAATTTCATTCAATTTTCTTGCTGATGTATTATTGAATTAGAACTTTAAGGAACTACTTTCTGTTTAAAGACTTTTGTAAGTCTTTGCCGATTTCGATTTTCATTCTTTTAAAGAATTCTGCGACTAAAGGAGAAAGTGCTATTAATTGCAAATAATGAATGAATTTTTATTGTATAGCTACAAGAGAACTTTTGTATTAAACCAGGAAGAGTTGTTTTTACGCACACTGTAATGAACCTGCCACTCTTCCCATTGGTCTAGTGAATAGCGTTCGGGTCTTTGGTGCATGGTGTCTCGGGTTCGATACCTAGTTGCAGAGCCCTGAAATTTGAACGCGTTACGATGGTTCGGATTACACTGGTTCCGTCAGATCAACGTCTCATGTAGTCTCGACACTGGAAAGGGACGCAAAACTGTAGCCAAACAATAAAACAACCAGTATGTCCGCCCCCCCCCATTCGGGTAACTAGCGCGTAAGCGTTTGGTATTGGCTTCGATTCTCAGTGAAAGAGCATTGAAATTTGAACGCATTTCAGGGATCGGATTCCATCTTAAAATGTGAGCGTAGAACTTACGTAGCCTCGATGCTGAAAAAAGATAGTAAACTTCAACAAACAGTTATATGAAATTTTGCAGTTTACTTTGTTTCGTAAAGGGATTTGCAAGAAGCCACGTTTCCGTTTCCCTCCTCCCTCTGATTATTGTTGAAATGATCTTTTTATTTTGGTGCGTTTTGATTTTATGTGACATTATTCTGTTAAGATTCCACGTCAAAGTGTGGAACCCACTATCTCTATAGCTTGAGTGCTGAAAATGGTGGTAACACTCTGTTTCTCACTTGCAGAAAATAAGAACTAATAATAAGCTGTTACTTTGTCATTGTGGAATTCTTAGTAATTTTAAGGAATTGATTTACTTTGTTAAGGCGGGGAGCATTGTGGCTTAAGTGGTAGAGAGCCTACCTCTGGTGAGTGGGGTTCATGGTTCAATCCTCTGCCAAGTATGTTTGTGGTGGACAACATTGTGTTTGTGAGTTTTCTAGGGATTCTCCCGTTTTCTCCCACATTCTGATTTCACCAATTCTGCCACCATCATTTACTTGCATTAATCATCCGTCTCTCTCAGCTTAACAGATATAATCGAGGAATGTTAAATTGAAATATTTAACTTAACCTCTTTGTTCCTTTAGTTAAATATAAAGATCGATTTACCTAAAATGATCAATCGATCGATTAGTTCGATCTACACTTCCTCCCCTCATAAAAATCGAATAGATCGTATAGAGGTTTAATGATTGTCTTTTGTATAGCACATTTTCATTGAATACATATTACCAACTTAAGAATTTCTAGGTGCGTATTCTTCCCACAAAGTAAATGACAACCATGAACTTGGAGGACGATGAATTATTGTTAAATATTATTTTTTTTTTAAATTTCAAATCCGACAGTAAGTATTAAATTTTAATTACGGTGATTGGTTCACATAATGTACTGCTAGAAGCAAAATAACTTTAATATTAGATACAGATACTAGCAAAACAACAAAAATCTCTTGCGCAGACGTATCTACAAAGAGGAGATTATGTGTTGTGGCTTGTGTTGTACATATGTTTTACAATCTCTCTCGAGACACAAATCTCATGAAATGTATTAGCACTTCCATTTAATACAGCGAAACAAAATTTTGCAGTGCCAGATAAACGTGAAGGCGAAAGAGCCGTACTTGAAAAATCATACTTTATTGTAAATTATATAATGAAAATGAATGGTCATGACATATTAGATGGAATAGATAGTGGGCGGAAATGCAGGAACACGATGTTGTCAGCTATAAACTCACATGAACTGAGTTCGAACAAGGGACCCCAACATCAGAGAGCGCGTGTATAAGTAATACTTAAAATGTACATGTGTTGATAATAATAATAATAATTGTGTAATAAATTATGTAAATAATATATTTAATACATGGTTGCCATTTTACCAGATGTTAGTAAATATGTCTCTACAAATGCTTAAAAAAAAAACAGATTTCTACTTAAAATAAAAATTAATCTTTATTATTCTTCCCCAACAACAAATCTGATTTACCATAAACTTATCATATTGTAATTCAAAAGACATGTTCCACGTTCGTCTTTGTACACATGAGAACCCCCTATTGCTCTTACTAGTTCAATAAAACTAATTTCTCAAAGAGTAATCGAAAAAAATGAAATATTTTAGTTTAACATCCAACGATTATGCTTTTAGGCTAAGGCAGATGATGGTTAATGATGATGGAATAATTTGTGGAATAAGAATGTGGGAGAAACGGGAGTACCCCGAGAAAACCCACGCATACAATGTTGTCCACCACAAACTAACTTGGCTGGGGATTGAACCAAAACCATCACGCACCAGAGGAAAGTGCTTTACCACTGAGCCCCTCTCCTAATTGAAAATTTCCTGCAAAATTCTTATGAAATAACCCCCAAAATGCAACAAAATTATTAAGTACGGAAATAAAATTGTGTAGTAATTAGGGTAATCTTTATTCACAGCAAATTATATATGGGCAATTTAAACGAGAAAGAAAGTTTTCAATGAACTTCTAGTGACAACTGATATGGATTAGTTTATAATTTTGTTAATAGTTGCTTTTATAATCGGTTTTTGAACAGTTATGTAATTCTCAAATTTTAAATAAAATAAATTTTACATTTCCATACAAAGTTGTACTTAGTTGCTTACATAAATAGTTTATGAAATTTAGATTTGTTATTTTCTGTACATGCAATTTATTTTCTATACATATCAAATAAAAAATAAGGTAACAATCTTGAAGGATTTCTATACACATTATAAAACACATCAGTATTTTATTCTACTATTGCCTCTTACCAGGCCCGTATCCACGGGGGGTATAGGGGGCCGGGCCCCCCTGAATTTTTGCTGTCCCCCTAAAATTTTCACGGTAGGCTTGCAAATGTACTATAATATGGTTGGATCGGGGCTCCCTAACTTCTTTCGGGCCTCGCCTATATTTTTGGGCTGGCTACGGTCTGCCCCTTACAACAATTATTCCAACCTAACCATTATTTCTGGGCCACAAAGCATGCGGCTGTCCCAGAAATCAAAATAAGAAGGCAATCAAACTTAAACATTTATGGGAATTATTTCTATAAACACCAGTAAAGAACAATTCAAAATAAAATAAAAATATTCATTAAATTCTACTTATTATATGAGTAATGCAATAATAATATTACAACAGAACTGGTTTGAACAATTTTGTCAATATTATAAATTTGAGATCATTGAATTAAAAAAAAAATATTCACCAAGTCTCTTTCGTTCTGGTCAAGATATTAATAATTTAGATATGGGGTAAAATATTGTGCAATGTTCAGAAACACAGCTATTTCACTCTGTGGAAGGAGGGACTAAAATAAAACAACTCTGTGTCAGCTTAAATTGGGAATGGAACAACCAAACTTTAAGACTGTAGATTGCCTTCGCCATCCAGTGAGCTTGATACATTGGCCCAGGAGCTCGGAACTTGTTCTGGTTTGATGGACCAGATGGTGAACTTCCCAAAAAAATTGGCATTAACAAGAACAGTTCGTGATAGTCATCTCGCGGAGTCTGCAGTTGTATTCACAGAAAAAAAAATACTTCAACTGGGCATCACGAATTTCTGCTGCTGCAAAATCGCCTGAGATGACATCTTCGTACTTTTCCTGGTCATTAGAGGGCCACTGTTGCTTGAAACGTTTGAACATGAGAATGTCTGGTGAGCAGATGGGTCCTAAGCATAATCCAAAACTGAGGACACTATAAGTTTCAGGTTGTGATGTCGACATCCGAAGTGTAGAAGACTGTGGCCTAGTAGCTTTTCAAGAATGATACACGCTCCTGATGAACGGCCACTGTTGCAACTGGTAGTATCAAAACACATGGCATGGATCAAGTTTTCCAGTCCCCATTCTTTCACACTACTGTACACAGCGTGAGTGGAAGTCTTTCCACTTACAAAGGATAACTTTGGAATTTCTGGCAATTTCTTCTCTTTCATAGTCAATACCAAAATGAATAGTTTCTTTACCGTATTGCTTCCACTAATATCATTCATTAGCTTCCCATCCCAATGAACTGTCAAAATTGTGTTTAATTTGAATAATTCTTTAACGTGAGTAGCAGCCGATTGAATGTATTGTTGACGCTTGACGGAGGATGATTGATATATTAATGGCTAGCTGCCGACGCTCTTGTCCATAGGCTTTGGAAGCCTCGAAGAGAATCATCATGGCATATCTGCCACTGAGTCTGTTCCTATCCAGTATTGCGGCTAGCTGAGATGATATAACACTTTTGCGCCCTCGCTTTCAAAGTCGAACATCAACTGCTTTACGGGGCCTGGAGCTTCTGTTGAATCTTCTTCTCCTTCGCTGCTGCTACTCGTTAACATTACTTTCTCGAATAACGTATCTTTAAGGTTGGATCGCTGCTTTCTCCTCTTTAGTGATTCTTCTTTCTTCACTTTTTCCTCTTTTTGAAGTAGCACTTTGTTGACTCCCTCAATTCAGTCAAGACGTCCCTTCTGTCGCTGAAGTTATAGGCACATCTTGTCTTCTTCATTATCCATAAGATCTATGGCATTTGAATATACGATGTCAAAAAGTTTCTCAATCAATGTGAAAATGTAGCTTCTTCAGTCTGATTCTGAGGATTCTTATTTTTCTTAAGTACTTTCCACCGGAAGAAAAGATGCTCAAGTTTTTTTTTTTTTTTTTTTAAATCGAATCTTGACGGTGTTTGACAGGATTCCTAGAATGGGACCAAAAGTCCTCAACTCGGTCCACTGTCTTGTTGCTGCCGTTCGGATCGTTTCTTTGGGAAAATTATAACGATGTTGAAAGTGGGCAAAGACCTGCTTCATATATATGTAGAGAGAAAGAGAGAGAGAGAGAGAGAGAGAGAGAGAGAGAGAGAGAGAAAGAAAGAGAGCAGAGATAGGATGAGCCTCTATTACATGCTTCAGTTGTTTTTAAAGGAAAATATACTCTAAAATATGCGGCTGTAAGAGTAAGGTTTCTGGTATATCACTATTAAAACCTTATTAAAATTTACAAGAAGTGTTGTCAGTAAAAATCTAAACTACAAAAATTAGTTGTTCGTTAACTAAAGCACACCAGCCACGTGTGATTCTTAAAATGGCTGAATATTCAAACTTTCGAGATTGAGAGTGTAGACTACAGATACATGATGATGTCGCTACTTTTCGGTTACCCTACAAACAATGTGATATAAGTTGTAAATTTTTTTGGTTATAGGTATTAATTTTCTGCAGTGTTCTGCTCAAAATATTAATAATTTAGATATGTGGTAAAATATCTACCGCAATGCTCAGAAATTGATTTGTGCAATGCTCAGAAATACAGCCATTTCCCTCTGTGGAAGGTGGGACTAAAATAAAACAAGGCACGAATCCTGTTTGTTGCCTTTTTCCATGTTTTCAAAAATTCAACTTTTGCCTAGTAAAAGGAATTTGGACTGCAATATTAAAACCTCCAAATAGTTATATGTATCATAGTTTTACCAAAATTTTAAAGTATATTTCAACTAAAATACCGGTAATGCTTCAGCTTAAGATACTGTCCAAGATTTACTAGTCAGCATGCATATAAAACAACTTAAGTCATTAATAAAATAATAGCCCATCTGCTCACAAGAATTTAGAGGTATTTTGTGCTTTTGAGATATTTTTCCAATTATTTCATTTAGTAGATTTTCTTCCACAATTTCAGCTCAATATTTCCTTTTGGGCTTTACTAATTAAACTTTAAATGTCTTATGCAGAGTCGTTTTGACGTATGATTAGCGTCATACTAAAAGCCTCACTACTGCAGAAAACATTATGTTAGTCGAACTCTTTAGTATGGCACTAATCATGCGTCAGAACGACTCTCCATAAGGCCCCAAATGTCGAACATACCTTACTTCTGCTAAAGTCAGTAAAGTTGCAAAATGCCTACAGGAACGGAAATATTACTGACGTATATATTACTGACTTCCATTTAAAAATCAGCATCAACTTACTTAGTCTCAACCCTAGATGTTAAGCAAGTCAGGGATTCACACGTCTGTTTCCATGGCAACATTACGTTAAAACATATGGCAATGTACGAGATTATGTATATAGTTAGTCTATTTTAAACGATCATCGAAGTTTCTGAGTGGAAAATACTTAACACAGTTAATATTTAGTACAGTACTAAAGTTACTAAAGTACTCGACAGTACTAAAATTACATAAATTCATAAAAATTACATAAATTCATTTAAAAGAATTTTCTTAAGTACGAGGGTCATGGCAAAAGTCATGGCAACTATTTTTTTTCTAGAAAATGGTAATGAATAAAAAAAATTCTGAAATATGCAAATGGAAGGTTAGTTCATATGTAAACATTACATGCAGGGAGATGGATGAAGATACACAATACCATGCACGAGGAAAAAAGACGATTTTTTTGTCATTTTAAACATACTTTACTGTCAATTGCAACAGTACACAATAGTGCATGGCAGGAACACGTACCTGTGACATCTTAGAGCCCTGCCATCTTGTAGATTCTTGGGGAGACTTCTGATGCCATGCAATGCACGTAGTTTGTAATGTACTATTGTATACAGTTGCAATTGACAGAAACACTTTTGGAACGACAATTTTATTCGTCTTTTTTTTTCTCGTGTTATATGTTTATGGTGGTGCGTGTGTGTTCATCCATCTCCCCACATGTAATGTTTACATATGAACTAACCTTCTATTAGCATATTTCAGAATTTTTTTAATTCTTTACTATTTTCGTGAGAAAAACCAGTTGAGAATGCTCCATGAGCATTGCCAAAACGAACTTAAAAAAAAATGGAGAGATGCAGCGGGAAGGATAACTGTCATTGTTCCTAAATGTAAAAGTAAATCTTTTTATCTCCAAAAGATTTCTTTCCCTTCTCTTTCTCGCAAAAAATAGTAAAATAGCATCTCTCTATGACTTACAGTTCTCGAAATATGGCTGCTTAAATATCTAGAAATTTGAACTATTTTGGCCAATATCTGGGGAAAGGTGGCCAGTTGGACAGTGGTGAGTTGGACAGTGGCCAGCGGTTACTATATGGTACCAAAATATTTACCATCCTCCTATGGATTAATCCACATCAATATCATCTCTCTACAACTTATGGTTCCCGAGCCATGACTCGTTAAATATCTAGAAATTTGCCATTTTTGGCCAATTTCACAGAAACGATAAGTCATAGAGAGTTGATATTGCTGTTAATCAATACCTAAGAGTATGGTAAGAATTCTGGTTCCGATATTAATTGGTGGCCACTGGCCAACTGGATATTGGCCAAACCAGTGGCCAGTTGGACAGTGTCTGCCGGTTACTATTTGGTACCAAAATATTTACCATCCTTTTGGATATTGATCAATCTCAATATGATCTCTGTATGACTTACGGTTCCCGAGATATGGCTCCTTAAATCTGTGGAAATCGGCCATGTTTTGGCCAATATCTCGGGAACGGTAAGAGTGACGCAAAACTTTTAATCACTTTCTCTGATAGTTTTTTGATGCTTTCTCGAGTGCAGGGTTGAAAATTGAAATAATTGCAAATAACAGACAGACAGACGGACGAACAGACAGACACACAGACATAGAGAATTCAGTAACGAACTTTTTAAGTTCGTTGAAAATAGTTGCCATGACTTTTGCAATGGTCCTCGTATATGCATTTCGATGGGTAACAAATTTGATCAAGAGCATTACTACGCCCACATATAAGCTAGTTAAATAATGTCACTACTAACTAACTGACGTAAATGAAAACGGAAAAATTAAATAGCAATTATTAACAAAATATAATATAGTATAAAAATTAACACTACAGAAAAAATAAAAATGAGGTTCTTTCATGTTCTACCGTTGAGACACCGTGCCCTCTTACACAAACATACACAAATTGCTATACATAATAAAGGGATGATATGAAAGAAGTTTACACTATAAATACAATATTTGTCAAAACAAACTACTGAAATTCGCATATGGATTGCGCGCAAGTGCAATGTGGTATGAGCTGTGAGCGCCACATGTATGCTTAGTTGTGTGAACTACCGTAGTATGTAGTTAGTGCGAAGATAATCTTACTCATAACAGAGGAGAAGGTGTTTATTGTCGAGCACTTTCTCCGCCCATAGGGTATGGGGCAGCATCACACTGCAGGAGGTGAGAGCGCACGTCTATTGGATTGTTCTGGAGCTATGGCGTATGAAGACGAAGATTTCATCAGCAACATATGATTCAGTGATGAAATCCATGCGTACCTTGATTGCTTCATCAATCGACAGTTGATTATTTACCCATTCTTGGATACTTTGCACGGTTCTTGCCGCATCAAAAATCTATCGTTTCGACATTCTGTTGTACAGCAGGACGGAGCTACTGCCCACACTGCAAGAGAGTCACATGTTCTCCTGCTCACGAGAGTTTGGACATTGCATGATTTCCCGTGAAATGAATTTTCCATATTTTACCCAATCCCCTGAACTCAAGGCTCCAGATGCTTAAATATGAGGTATACTGAAGGAAGAAATTTTTCAAACAGATAACCCCTTAACACTATACCAGAGTTAAGAGAGATTTGGTTATTTGTTTTGTCGTTCTACCGTAGCAATCCGTGTTCACTAAAATATCCATCGATCTACAGGGCTGTTATATGAAGAATGTGTGCGACGTAGTGTTGTAAATAGAAAAGAAAACCGTTCGTATTTTTTCAGAAATATACGTTTTTTTTAGAAAAAAAAACATTGCCTCTCGTTTTTTTTCTAAATTTCGTTTTTTTTTCAAATAGTCATTTGTAATGCATCTTACGTCTATTTAATTATGAAATATTTTTATGTAGGTGTAATCACCGTAAAATGCAACATAAATTAAACGCTAGATACTGATACGCTATAAATATTTTACAATTTACATGAATACCATACCTATTAATCATCAATATCAACTAACAAATAAAAGTAGAAATGAAATTTTGTTTTTTCGTGAAAGCACGCCTTTAATATGTACGAAAATAATGTCACGAACAGTATAAAATTCAAATAACTTGTCTAAAGGTAAAAGCTAATACTAATTTGCCTAATAGTATTTTTCTAAATATCATATATAAATAATTTGTAGACTAGATATATATGATATGCAGAGCCGGCTCTACCATATCTGTAACACGTGCATTTGGATGCAGCGGCAAGTTTGGAGGGTCCGGCAAAATCTGTTATAAGTAGAAACCGGATGTTTAAGCATTAAAAACTTGGAAAATAGGCAGGCAAATAGGCACTTAAAATTTAAAAAATAAGCAGTAAAATATAACTCGAAATAATGAAGATAAATACTAAATACAATTTAAAAAGATTCGTCATAAATAGTGTTGAAAGAATATAGCAACATACCTGTTTGTTAATGTCTTCTTTCATTCTATATGTAAAAAACGAAGCTTGATATGTATTTCATATTATATCTATATCTATATCTATATCTATATCTATATCTATATCTATATCTATATCTATATCTATATCTGTCTAAATCTATCTATCTATCTATCTATCTATCTATCTATCTATCTATATATATATATATATATATATATATATAGATAGATAGATAGATAGATAGATAGATAGATAGAGAGAGAGAGAGAGAGAGAGAGAGAGAGAGAGAGAGAGAGATTGTAATGTACCATGTGCTTGTGTTATTTACAGTATATAAATTTTATAATTTCACAATTAAGTCTTATTTCAAAGAAAATGCATAAAATACACAACATTAAGCACTAAAGCAATTATTTAGGCAGTGAGGGCCGAAATAGGCAAAATAAAGTTGTCTTAAATATATATAAATCCCCGATATAAACTTTAAAACATTATTTTTGATCATATCTTTAGTATTAAAGAACATTAAAGAACATTTTGAATAACATCCGATCTCTAGTTATAAGTATATTATTTAAATTAAATATTTCTTGTTTGAAACAGACTTCATGATGATGGTAGTTACATTTACTAAGCTGGCCTATTTGAATACTACATTCATAAATCATGTTTAGGTTGCATTAGTTTAAGGTAGAGACCTGCACGGGCCTGGCACGGCTCGCCGATACTGATTTCTCTTCAGGTCGGGCCGGGCTGGGGCCAAATAATTGCAATAATTATTGACTTTCGTTAAACGATAATTAGAATAAAGGCAAACGTTGAAGAAGCATGCCCGTGAAAAATGTTACAAAATTAACTTTTAAAATTTATCGGGCCCGGGCCGGGCTTGGGCCGAGAATTTTAAAAAACTTATCGGGCCGGGCCGGGCTCGGGCTGAAAATCTTTAAAACTTTTCGGGCCCGGGCTGGGCCGGGCCTAAGCACATCCGGGCTGGATAGGGCTCGGGCCGAAAAATTCGGCCCGTGCAAGTCTCTAGTTTAAGGTCACGTGGACAATGTTAAAGCAAATGGTCAAATCAATCCGAGCACAAATTGCTTGATTGTTTTCAAATGCAAGAATCCAATTGTCGAATAGTAGCGAATATCTGTTCCACTTAGTAAGTTATTACAGTTTTGATATGACAACTAGTCTTTTTTGTCAGAAACAAGTTCCTTATCATTGAAGATAGAAACAAGTTTTGTTTTTAAATTGTTAACAGATGTAGAAGAAAAATCCAGAAATAAAGATAAAAGAACTAATTGCACTGAATTGCAAACCGATACATTGAGATTGAAGCTCGATATTGAATTCTATAAAAAGGATTACCATCTTTCCTCTGCAGGTGTGTTTGCTTTATCTTTCACTAACATAATAGATTAATATTTAAAGAAAAAAAACACATACTTAAAATCATGACTTTTAAGATTTGCTCTTTCCGGAGAAAGGGGGAGGCGGCAAATTATGCCATTGCACGGGGCGACAAATTGCCTAGGGCCGGCCGTGTGTATGATGAAAGTTATAGTTGATAATAATGGTACTTCTTGTATATGTATATACAAGACATGAATATAGGATGACTCAATTTGAAGTAATGCAGGGTGTTTCAAAATTAATATTAGAGTTTTGAAACTTTGTATTATCTATTACAATTAACTTACAATTATAAATATTATATCAAATGAAAGAGCAACTCAAACAGTTTTGTACGCACGCATGTACATGCATTGTTTCTTCTGTCTACCGTTAGAAAGAGCAAGTAGCAAAGATGGAGACCAGAGAGCAGAAAGCTTTTTGCGTTTTAATAAAGACTGAATCTTTACAGTGCAACCGTCTATGTGAAGAATATTAAGGAGATGCTTGCAACTACGTCCTTATCGTTTGCAGTTGCTACAGGTGTAAAGCCTACAGACTACGGCTTACGTGCCAATTTCGCAAGTGAAATATTGCTGCATAACAATGAAGATTTTCTGGATCGGGTCGTCTTCAGTGATAAATCGACCCTTCACCTAAGAGCTAATGTGAACACTCATAATATTTGCATCTGGCCGTCAGCAAATCCTCAGGAGATGGTACAGTTGAAACGAGACTCCCCTAAATTGAATGTGTTTTGTGATATATGGCGGAAAGTTTATGGGCCTTTCTCGCCTATCGACTAGATGTGTACCGTGTGACGAATGAATCTCACATCGAACACTTGTAGCAAACACTGTTTGAGGTGCTCTTTTACTTGATGCATTGCTTATAATTGTACGTATAATTTTCTTTATAAAGTTATTGTTTACGACAACGATATTATTATTAGTCGAGACTATAACTACAACAACAACACGGGTTAGTAGTCAAAAAAATGTAATCAAATGTACATTAGGTGGCCCAGGTGGCCAAAGTGGCACACACGGGTATGTCACTTTTTTAATCCGTTCCTGTGAGGACACTAATTAAGATATCGGGAATTATTCTTGCCAAATATGTTTGGACCATAGTTTATCATACTAATTTCTTTTTCTTCTGGTGTCGAATTTCCTTCTCAAATTTCACCCGTCAAAAATTCGAGAATTTTCTAATTTCGAATTTCCTTTACTACTGTTTTCTTTGTGGCTTCCTTCGTTGTAGAAAGACCTCCTTAACACTTGCCAGATAGATACCTCGGATGGATACCTAACTGTTGACATCAATTGGACGGGAATGCGCGTAGTGTTGCCAATTAAAACTTTCCTAAATTTGGGTAAAAAAAAAATTCGAGATTTTTGTTTATAAATCCGTACCTATACTCCGAGGCCAAGTCAACTTACGCCAATCGAACTTTTGTTCTTACTTAACAAACGCAAGTACAGATCGTTACAATGGGGTAATTAGGGGGCGTACGAAAATTTGTATTTAGGTTCTAACCCTTGGTTTTTCTAGTTTTTCCCCTTTATGTTTACCGTAATATATTTTTGGTAATTAGAAGCTTTGTTCCCTAAATATCGGCATAATACTTGTAGGATATATTAGTGGTGTACCAATGCTTACTTCAAGATAGTTTGCGTCTGTCTGGTAGCAGTGTTGCCAGCTACAGAAAATTTTAATTCCAGATTTTAGGGGGAAATTTTGGGAAAATTATCTGTTTTGTCTCTATTATTTCCCTCTTGTTGGCCACATCGAAACAAACGTACCAGTATCTGGAAGTCTCGTATTTGTCCTACACAACGCACTATAGAAATTTTCAATAGGATAATTAGGGGAAGTACAGTTGAGGTTTACAGTAGACCTTGTTCTCTAATTGGAAAGATAACTGTGATTTTTTTAAAAGTAGAATGAGATATTTTTTATTAACATGCTTACTTTATTATATATCGTCACAATACTTGTAGGATATATTAGAGGGATACCAAAGGTTATTTTAAAATAGTTTGTGTGTGTCTGATAGTAGTGCTGCCAGCTACAGAAAATTTTCCAGATTTTAGGGGCAAATTTAAAAAAAAATCCCTTTTTTGTTTCTATTATTTCCCTCCTGTTGGCTACACTCAAACAAACGTACTAGTATCTAAAAGCTTCGTCCTTAGTCTACACAGCGCACCATAAAAAGTTTCACTAGAATAATTGGGAGAAGTACAGTTGAGGTTTATAATAAACCATGTTCTGGAAATGGTAAGAAAATGGTAAATTTCTGAGGTAGAATGAGATATTTTTTAAAATTTCATGCTTACTTTGTTAGATATCGCCATGATACTTGTAGGATATATTTTTGGAGTACTAAGGTTTATTTTCAGATACTTTTCGTCTGTCTGAAAGCAGTCTTTCCAGCCAAAACAATTAATTCCCGATTTTAGGTGAGAAATTCGGAAAATTTCCCCTTTCCCCTCTATTATTACCCTCTTGCTGGCTACATTGAAACAAACGTACCACTACCTGAAATCTTCCTCTTTTCCCTACAGAACGCGCCATAAAATATTTCAATAGGATAATTAGAGAAGCTGTAGCCTCGGCATATCTGTTGATTTTTGCTTCTGAGGCGTAAAAAGTGTCAAAATTTCATGTGTATGATGACAGAGATTTTTTCTTTCTCTCTTTGAATTGAAGCCAGCGACGTCAGAATTTCACTGTACCTTCTCAATACACCAAAGACGTTTTTTAGGTGACTTGAAGCCATATAGCAGCAGCGGTGCTAGATACAAAAAAATTTGAAATTCGGTTAGGGATTTTTTTTGTAAATTTTCACCCCTACATTTCCCTCAATAATTTCCCACCCGTTGGCAACATTGCAATGCAACTTACATCAAAACATAGCCACATCCATTTTCTAAAAAACAAAACCTTAACCATATCAATCAAATGAATGTTTTTTGAGCAATAAGTCACTAAGTGAAAATGTAGGAAAACGCCAAAAATGACCTGGGTCCGAAAGGAATAATCTCCTAATTTTACTCGTATATGTACAAAGAAACAAACGATTTGTAAGTTACGAAGGCTTCGACTCAAGTTCTGTTGATTATTTCAATAATCTGCAACATAAATCAATAAATAATAGTTGCCAGAAAAAAAACAGACATTTGAAAAAAAACAAGAACGATGTTTTTTATTGAATAAAAACTTCACAGAAAAAAAACGTTTTTTTATACAACACTAGTGCGACGTAATGGTCAACATTTTGAACATAGATGTACAGGAGTGATTCCTTTTTAATTCACAATATGTGTTGAGTAACATCTAACTGACATCAATTTGATAAATAAAAAATATATGTTTCGTTTCGTTGTAATAAATAAATGTCAATGATGTGATTTCAGTACTGTTTGTTTCGTCGCATCCTGTAAATAGTGAATGTTTTGATTATACTTAATATGAAGCACTCTGTCGTGTCTACATGATTAGTGTACGAGTCCTCAGCGGGAGACCCGGATTCGATGGGAATTCATATAGTTCATATCTACCTTAAGTTATAAATCCAAGACTCATAGTATATGCTGAAAAGATCGTTAAACTTTAATCCAGCCAACAACGTCTACTCTGTAATATATAGCAAGTCCCGCAAAATAATAGGGCAGCAGGAATTTCTAAGGAAAGAATTTTTACAATTGTTATGTGTATGTACCTCGTATACCAGATATAGCGATTAAATATTTCACGCTTCCAATTTCTTCGTGCTTCCATTTTTTTTTATCCACAAGTAATCAAAAAGTTGACTTGTCCTCCTGTTAATAGCCTTTCATAGGTACTAGAAAACATCTTATTGTGTATTATAGTACATAACATTGTAAATGTAAGCCAATAAGCCAACAACGGGTGGAATATTTTTCACTCCACCTGATAATAATGATTCCAAGCGGATGATATTGTCAACGTAAATTAAGGATTACATTTATTGTATATTTTCCTTTCTGTTTTTTCTTCCTTGTCTCATTCATAGCTACCTATGTTTCACTGTTATATTTATTTATTTTTTTTTTTAAAAAGAAAGAAAGCAAATAGAGTTTCTTCAGTTTTCCATCAGTGTGACTAAAAATAGCGTAAAAGACGCTTTCAGTAATTTTTCCCTGCCACAGTAAATGTTTCTCTCTGTTTAAAAGCCGTCAAGGAACACTCTGGTTCCCACCTTCCACCTTCCCCCAAGTCCTAAATATTTTCATTGAGTAGAAGGTTTCTTAAAGAAAAAGAAAAAAAGAAGAAAAAATCCCGAGCAATAATTCTGAAAGTGGCATGATGGAAGATAATTTCGATGACGTCGTCGTAAGAATAAAAGCTCTCTCTAAGAAATGCGCTAAGGACGTGATGCATTTTGAAAGTTGAAGAGTAAGAAATAAAAAAAAGAGGTTACAGACGTGGGAGGAGGGTCTAAAAAGAGCTAAGTCAAGCGACAGAGATAGATTGAGAAACGGGAGGAAGGGACGTAGAAGGGAAAGTTATGAACTTTTGTGTTAGGAAATGAAAAGAATAATAATAATAATAAAAACATGATCTAAAAATTGCTGCCGCTCTTGATTTTTGTTTGGGAAGAAACATAGCTTTTTTTTTTCTAAATGCTAAACCTGTCGTTCATAGATTATCTTTTTCACAGCAAAGATTACTTCCTGTGAGTGCCCATTTTGCCAAACTATTCTGGCAACACTTTTTGACACGGAAAATTGCTCATGTTTAATATACAATAACTAACTTTCCGCTTTCTTGTATTACATGATTTATTTCAAAGTCAAAACAGAATATTACAAAACATTTGCATAGTATTATTATGTCTGACTGTAATTACTGGAATTTATCCTCCTTGAAGTTTTCTATTTTTCTTTTCTTTTCTTTTTTAGTTCTAGTTTTTTTGTAATAGCCATTCACACAAGGCTGTTCTTTCTAATTTACATGAAATTAAGAATGTTCCTGAATTCATTACATTTATTCAAAGTATGACTCTATCAATTTCGAGTACTACCTCACAGTCAAAGAATGTTTCTAGACGTCACCGTGTGCGTGGGTTTTCTCGGGGTTCTCCCGTTTCCTCCCACTTTTTTCATTACTTCATTTCATTTATTACTCATCATCACCGTCTCCTTTAGCCTAACCGGGATAAGCGTGGGACGTAAAACTCAAAGATTTCATTTTTTCATTTGTTTCTTGACGTATGTTAGCGCTCTGCACACACCGACAAAACTATCGGTTGCAAAATATCAAATTTCATTCGCTTTCTTTAAGCTAAGTTGCGAGCTCTTTCGTAGTTAAGCGCTTAGCGTACGTGCCTTTGGCACGGTGGCTCAATGGTAGAGTGTTTGCCTCTGGTGCGTGTTGTCTCTGGTTCGATCCCCGGCCAATTCTGTTTGTGGTAGACAACATCGTGTCCATGGGTTTTCTCGGGGTACTCCTGATATCTCCGACTTTCTCATTTCACAAATTCTTCCATCATAATTCACTTGCCTTAAGCATCGTCTCCCTTAGCCTAAAGTGCATAATTGGGAGTCAAACTGAAATATTTTTTCACCATCTGGTTTTCTGCTTAAGCCAGCACCATATATTGTTTAACACGTTCGCTGCTGTGGACGCCCATCGGCGTCCAGTACTGAATTTGGCATATGCGCCGGACGCCTTTCGGCGCTTGTCCCTGCAGCTGATTCACTTTCCCGCCAGCGCTAGCAATACCTGCACCGGGAAAGTGAATCAGCTGCAGGGACAAGCGCCGAGAAGCGTCCGGCGCATATGTCAAATTCAGTACTGGACGCCGATGGGCGTCCTCAGCAGCGAACGTGTTAAACACTGAAGATGGCTTTCCTGCTTCTACAGGGAATTGAGTTTGAAACAACGCGCAACTAACGCAAGCACACTAACAATTCACATGCTCAGCGTCTTCTTGTTTTGTTTTGTTTTTTTAATCATTATTAGCCTATTTAATTAACAAATTTTCAGATTTAGTTTACGACACCAATTTACACTGAGATTATTAACACTTAATAACAGCAACAATTAGAAAGTAAATCTTCGGGGTTTATATTTTAAAAATGATATCCCTGCATTGTCCTAATATCTTGAAATATCTCAGTTAATATGGTCGGTCATGGAATCCAGGAGTTCTCAATTGTGA
This sequence comes from Thermobia domestica, assembly GCF_964235325.1. Classification (NCBI taxonomy): domain Eukaryota; kingdom Metazoa; phylum Arthropoda; class Insecta; order Zygentoma; family Lepismatidae; genus Thermobia; species Thermobia domestica. The sequence goes on along the minus strand of NC_137462.1, from coordinate 139,359,915 downwards.
ATTAAGAACTCTAACCACCATATGTTACCGATGAGAGGAACGGAGAAGAAATAAGTTTTGCTAAGGGTAATTCAAAAACTGAAAACTAGTTCCGTTTTCTTGCATTTTCTTCATTCCACCATATCATTCATTATCGTCATCACTATCTACACTGCATAATTATGGGACGAAAACTAAAAAAAATCATTTTCATTTCATGAACGTGAGCGAAAACTCTTATAAACATGGAGACATTACTACTATAATGAATATATATTTTTTTAATTCTGAAATTTATATAGAGGTAAGAAAAGATACACTTCTTAATTTCAAGTGTAAAAGAAAACTGTAAAACAACCAACAACTTTCAAAGTAAAAGGTTAGTTTCCTTTGCTTCCTTTAGTAAGAAACAGATTAACAATACAGAAGTAACTATGTTTAAATAACAGAAATATAACTGGTTATTTATTATTTTTATGTTTCCTTTCAAACTTGGTGCATATATTGAAAGATAATAATAAAAAAACAATCAGAAGTGATGGTTAAGCTGTTTTCGTGCGGTTTCAAGTACACTTCAAGGAATATTATACATAACAAGAAATAATTTTTAAAAAAATATTATGAGCAGTGGCTCTTCCAGACACATACTCAGGATGCCTTGCCTTCCCGGATCTTAGATAATTTACATTGCGTAACACCAAAATCATCAAGAGTGTCTCAGTGTATTCCCTGAACACTCCTATAGAAAAATATTCTTTAATATAACATCATTATGAGGCGACAATAATTAAAATTTACTTCTATCCTGTAATATAATAATATAGTTTGTGTGCTTAAATATACTAAACTGTCACTACTTGAAGACTATTTCGTTAATCTCAAAGCTTTTTACTTCTTCTGTTCCTTAGTTTAACTTTCCACGATTATTCTCCTAGGCTATGACAAACGCTAATGTTGATAATTAACGAAATACTAGAATGAAGTAAGTGGGAGGAAACTGGAGAACTCGGAGGAAAATCACACATATGGTATTTGTCCCCCACAAAGTTTCTGTGGCACGAGCTAGGATCAAACCAGGCCCTCCACGCACCAGAGATGAGAACTTTACCAGTGAACAACCACCTCTCCGAACCTGAAAGCTCTTTTCTCTTCCAGACTAAAACTCGTGTGTGCTATGAATTTCGTAACTAAACTAGCTAACTCTATGGCCTATGGAACTCGGAGGTTCAATGCCGGTTTCACAAAAGTTGTCTATTGACTTCTGCTTTTCGCCAACTGGATCCAGTTTCTACTTTGTACTCCCATTTCTACGTGATCTATCTTAATATATGCGGCTAGGTCTTCTCAATGGAAGTTTTCCGGCTGGATTTCCAATAAAAAAACTTCGCGTTCCTACTTTCTTGCATTCTGGCTATGAATCTATAAATCTCATACATACAATAGTATATATTTTGTGCTTTTATGTACAAGTATTTTTTAAAAATCTTATTATAATAATGTTACTTAATTAGCAGTTCTAATTCCTATCTGTTGCCAAATTTTATATTTTACGTTCCATTAATCGCTGCGCGACATGTTATATAGATGTTCTTTAGTCTGTACTAAGTATATTAAGGTTTCTTCAATCATTTTGATTACTCAACAGGAAGTCACATACTGATAGTGACTATTGCCTTTCAATTCACGTTACTTAATGGCACCTATGCCTGAAACCAAGCACCAAAGTTTGAATATATCTTTACCAGTATGGACACAGATATGTGTGCAGTTTCTGGTGCCGTCACGTCATTATGTGCAGTAACAAAAGAGAAAGGAATGTTTCGTCTTTTGTTCCATGTCATACATGATTTCCAATCAAGAAGGACAAAATTATTGCTAAGATCAAATGCTTAACACTCATAATATTTTACAATTATATAGATTGTTAATTTGTAGGTATGTACATTTAAAAGTAGCACCACGGCATTGGTGTCCTTTTACGCTACAATTACAACCTTCTTGAGTTTATATCTATCTATCTATCTATCTATCTATCTATCTATCTATCTATCTATCTATCTATCTATCTATATATATATATATATATATATATATATATATATATATAGGGTGTTAATGAACTATACCGACAAACTGTAATAGGTGATTCCTCACATCAAAATACTATAAGAGAAAAAGTTCATATGGACCTATAGCGAAAAGTGTATAGTTTCAGAGCTAGTGGTGTACAAAATCGCGAAAAAGCCAAATTTCAAGAGGTTGAAAGCCTGAAAGTCTATGTTCATATATATTCACTGAGCGGTAGCTCAATGGTAGAGCGTTCACTTCTGGTGCATGGGGTCCGTGGTACGATGCCAGCTCGCGCCAAGTGAAGTTTGTAGAGTACAAACACTGTCTGCATAGGTTTCCTCGAGGTTCTTATGTTTCCCCCACTTTCTTCATTCCACCATTTCATTCATTTCTCATCATCACCTTCTCCTTTAGCCCAGCCGGCATAATCGTGGGACGTAAAATTCCCACGGTTTCATTTCATTTCCTTTCAAATTTTAAATGAATAAAAAAGAAAAATGTCAAGCATCAGGTCCTATTCCCTATATTTTGTTATTACATGGAGAAATTTAAGAAATAATTATTTTTTTTAATATAGCGAGATGAGTTTTTTGATACAGAGATGACCCCCCCCCCCACAAAACCTGTAGATTTCTGTAGGTTTCTTTAAAAGTAAAATAACCTACCAATTATACATAAGGCAAAATATTTTCACTGTATTTAATTCTAACACAACTATCGTGTTATAACTTTGAACAAACATTTAAAAAATATATGATAAATTCCACCAACTAAAGAAACATCACTTGAAATTAGATTCACTTCCAGTTGCCTCAAGCTCTTTCTGGTGCTAACCTCAGTGACCTGCATCATTTGTTTAATCACAAATAAGTAATTAAAATTTCCTCTCAGAGATCGATCAACAGTAAATGTACAAATGAATGATTACATTATTTTGTGAAAGTTATAATATCCGATGTTGAGTGTGAAATTGAGCGCGGTTTTACGGTCAAACTCACTTTCTAGTTAAACTCAACTCACTGTCACATTTTGGAAACGAGTTAGCTCATGATAAAGTCTCACAAAAAAAAAAAAAAAAAAAAAAAAACAAGCGCGCTCATGTGAGCTATTTCAAATGAGAGGGCTCATTTACTATCCTGGGTATTATTGATTTAAATAAACAAGCAGGAACAGATGTGTATTACCTGTAAAATTCAACAAATCAAACACAATCTCTAAGATATTCACTTCGCTTGCAAAAAAGAACAACAATGTGTTATTACAAAAATTTATGTCACAGAACAGCATACAATAAAGTACACTTTGATATGCTCTCAAAGAAATAGCTATTCTAACATTTCATTTGAACAATGAAAGAAGGCAATAGCATTTAACTTGTGTATTGAAACTCTACATAACAATTTCTCGTTTTTTTTTTTTTTATTATTTTGATTCTTTCCTATCAGCATTTAAAAGTTGCTGAATTTGACTGCTGTTTTTCTTATAACTCTTTCTGATTTGTTTGTGTTCCACATAGTTCGTACTGCGACTGTCGCTCTTGTCTTACAACGGCAAGACTTAGGTTAGTCTGCGATCGTCATTGCGTTTAGGATTATATGTATTACTCTGAATAATTTCTCCTTCCGAGAGCAATGAGGGAAAAGATAATGCCCCTGTCCATTATTGTGTGCATAAGAAACGGCATGCTAAGAGATTGCCTTTATGTGCTGTTACAGGGGCTAAACTTGTATAGTTATTGATTGCTTGAAGTCTATAAAACACTTTATAAAATAAACTCTGTTAAAGACAGTAAAGAGGATCTCGCGAAACTTATATTTATGAATGAAGTATCTATGTTGTAATTGACGTGGTCAGTATTCTATACATGAAATATAAATAGCAATAGGTAAAGTCACCATTACCATGGTAATATTAAAGGATTGACTCCATGAACAAACTAAAAGAGAGATATTCGTTCTAGCTATCTATTGCAAATAAAACCTGAAATCCGAAATTTGCTTTCGTTCGTTATCGTGTGGAGCAACGGACAGACGGACTAATATTACAATCTTATAATGCACGCTAGCATGATCCTGATAACATTACAAACTTATAAGGTCTACTAATGTAATCCTAATAATATTACAATCTTATAATGCCATTAGTGTGAATTTAATAAATTGTATATTAATGAACAGAATATCAATGATTATCAACACAAATTTTAATCTGACTATTAATATTTGAAAAGACTCACCTTCATTGCCTTAATGTACCTCTATCTCTGTTAAAGAATATCTTTTTAGGAATATGACAGATGTGGTAGAATTATTAGCGGAAGGGAAAGAGAAGATCGGAAATGATATATGTTAATTAACGGAATTGAGAAGACAAATCGAATTGACTTGTATCAAATTGAGGAGACTAAGTTTAGCAAAGTGTCCTACCAATGATGACGATAATACTTATGATAATAATAATATGATGACAATGACAGTATCATCATTTGTATCATAAATGATGGTATCAAACCTTAGACACCAGAAATGTTGTATATTCTAATAAATAAAAATAACGCGTGGCCCGGCTTGTCAAATAAAATTGCGACAAGGAGAATTTCTAAGAATCATTAAATATTCAGCGAAATATATTCCTTTAAGTGAAAATTGCAAACAAAACTATACATATGAATGTAATGGAATTTAATCTACAGATTATTTCCTACGTAACTATAGAGAAATGATTACAACTTTAGATCTGTATAACATCTCTAACTTTGATAAATCAGTATGACGTGAAGCTCACGTACTTCAATCAGAGATCCTCTGTTCGCCAGGTCATCGAACCAAAGAGGAGCTTAACGTGTTTCTGAAGAATTACCTCTTATGCAGTTTGTGTGCGAGTCCAAAACACATTGATACTGTATGTAGGAGAACAGTGATTACCAGGGATATCCCTTATTATTCTATGTACATTCATGTCCAAAATTATTGTCGCATGTCTATAAATGTGTTGTTGTAGAAATATAATTTGACAAAAAATTCTGCCGGTATTTTTTAATAACGTTAATATGTGTATAATCCGCAAAGACATATATGTGGCAAATTTCTTGTCAAAAGAGCAGTAAATAAGAAAATAAAACTTCCTTATCCATTTAGCAACATTTTGTTTTACTCATTCTTATTTTCGTATTTATAATTCTTTTCTAATAAAATTTACCACAAATTTACATTTCCCGATTATACACATAGTATCAGTATTAAAATAACCTTTCAAATTATTATCAAATTATATTCTTACAAGAAGACACTTGTAAATATGCGACAATCATTTTGGACATGAGTGTACAATGTTAGACGATCATGCTGGCTAGTGTGGCACGGTACCTTTGCTTCGTCGAAGGAGACTTGCACACTTTCCTTAAAGTGGAGGGTTCATTGTCCTGGTGAAACATGTCATCCGGTGTTATCTGAAGGAATTGTATGATCTCTGTGTCTAGACTTTTTCTTCAAGTAGGGAATTGCTGGTGAGACAGCCCTTAATATCTTGTTGGAGCCGAGATTGTGACTCTTATATTCTTGTCAATACGATTGTAACATCTACCCCAGTGTTTACACAGGTATTATAACACACTATTCTGTCTAACGCAATCAATAGGATCAGTAGGGTAAAGGAAATAAATATTATGATTAAAGAAACATTTATATAAAATTGTAATTCGAGAAAAATGTAATTCATTCATTAAAAATATAAGAAACTAGGGGTTCTTATCATTACAAAAAGGTTGTTTCGTACTTTGTTCAATTTATTTTTCTATTTGTAATGGTTGCAGTTTTTTCTGCCATATGTTCAACTTGGCTCCACTAGCAGTAGGTTCTCTTAACTCCACTAACAAATTTGTTTGATCTCACTAGCTATATTCTACCTCTAGATTGCCACTTAAAGGCACTTGGTACCTACGAGGTGTGTACTCCTTGACGAACTCAATGCAAAATACCGTATACTCTTCTTGGGTTCCCAGGAAAACGTTTTTCGTTTGTGCAGATGTCTGAGGGCCACTCAGTATTTTACACAGTTGACAATTATAAAGTAAAGTATCCAATCCATGACCTGTCGTCACAAGATCGTGTCTTACACCAGGTGAGAATTACACCATCGCATCAACAATACGGCATATTGCGCTCCCCGCGATAGTGCATAACAGCAATATGGTCGTTTAGGATAGCCCGAAGGAGTCGTCTATAAGCACGACTATATGGAGCTCAGTACTACATTAATAGTATTCACTGCGATTATGATTCTAGGTCGATGAAAACCGAAGGATATCCATGTGGTCTACTATCCAGTGTTCAGTAGAAGACAAGTGGTCATAACCATTACAGTGGTTTAGTATTGTTTTTGGACGACGCTGTATGCTCCATTATGGTCATCAGGGCCGCAACTAGGGGGGGGGGCAGAGGGGGCACGTGCCCCGGGCGCGTGGTTGGAGGGGGCGCCGGAAAGAAGATATATCAATAGTTTTAAAAATCGCAGAGAGAGAGAGAGAGAGAGAGAGAGTCTCATCTAAATAGGTGTAATGTCATACATTAAAAACCTAATATTGCATGCATTTGTTCCCTTGGGCGACCACAGAGAATTCGCCCCCCTTTCCTTTTCCTACCACAAGGAGCTGTTTGTTTGTATAATTCCATTGAGAACAGCTCTGAAGTTTAAAACGCTGTTATCAATAGGGGCGGGGGCGAAAAGTTCCCGATTTTTGTTGCTTGCTGGTGGTTGAGTTTAGTTCAGACGCGCCCCCTGTAATGTTACGCAATTGCTGTAATGTTTTTAACCTAGAGGGCAGTTTTGTGGCGGAAAAGATAACTTACTTGTTTCTTTAATTGTTTCTTGTACGTCTACCAAGAGATTTTGCGAGTGAAGGCTGTATGAAGCTTTATCTATTAGTTTTGCTTGAGAGCTTTTCGAGGCATTTTGAATTGTTATCTATCAGTCCAACTTATGCTTTATTATGCTTTATTGTTAATTTCAATCATTTTTTTACATTAATCGTGTATAATGTATAATATTTACTATACATTAAATAATCTAAATATCTTGATCTATTTATTAATATTTTATGAAGCAACTTCTTTCATATTTAATGAACTTTCTAGTTAATGCACTGTAAAGAGAGATGCTTTGCTCGAATCAGTTTTTTCTATCACTTGTGTGCACCTTAGAGGTGCATATATACAGAAACAGAAAGTATACAGAAAGGTGCCCAAAAGGTACAGAAAGTGCTCAAGTTCGAGAGGTACACATAACAATATAGTGTGGAGTTCTTGTGTGCTTCATTGTTGATGGAAAGTTTTCTTCTTTTCTCCACATCAAAGGATTACACCGAAAAATTTACAGAAATAAAAATAAGCTTTAAATTGTTGCATTGTTATGTTCTCAATGATTTTGGATCGTAAATATTGGTTTTAAAAACATTTCTCATCAGAATTGGCATTTTGCAAAATCATTGACCATCTGATCAACATTCAAACTATTATAACGGTATGGATTGGCATGAACTTTTAAATCAACCCTTGTATTATTCCAACATCAATTCTGGGAAGTGAAACGCAACCAGTTAATAGTTGGAGAAGAATAATACTCAGGAATTTGTCACCCAAAAGGTGCCTCACTTTTCCAGACAGCCCTGCTTCCTCCCGTCAGTCCATATTAGGAAGAGGAATTTTGCTACTCTCGAGATCAACGCCCACGCATCAAGTCCTCATGACGATGACAGATTTTTACGTGACAATGTAAAATTTATCAATAATCGTTAATTGTACAACTTATTGGAATAATCAGTGTTTTTAATGTGATTTCTATTAACCTATGAACCATTCATTATATATAATTAGCAATATTATGAAGCAAAAACTTAATGTTTTCTACGAACTATATTTTATTTTGTTAGTGTATTCTTGCGCTGTTAACTGGCAACTATGTGACGCATGAAGAAAAGCGTGTGTGTGTCCTGCTATCCGTCATGTGAATTGAATGTACTAAGTTTCTGTCTTCATGAAGACCACTGAAGTATGTAAAGTTTTAGTGTTTAACTACCAAAAATAATATAAGATGATTTGAGCAACACAATACTCAAATCTAAGTAAACAAATCATTACCTTTTTATCTATCAGTGAATAATGAAAACAACATAATAATATAATGGAAACTCACAATTCGCAATGTCAAGGAGAGCGCCGACTTCTACTAAGCAACATAGACATATTCAACAGTCGTAGTTGACATTTTCGCATGAGGAAACTTATGGAAGAGGTTTAGTGCGTTCTGTAATTGAAGACGACGCAAAAACTCATCTTTATTCAACAGTGCACTAGTGAATTTTATTCCGTATGTTCGCCGGAATCGTCGTGCGCGTTTACATATCGTCCCGAAATCTTTTACAAGGGCCAGTTTATTTTCGAGTGAAATGTTAATTGTAATATGCAAATATTAGCATTGTTTTAAATCGTATGTATTCCATCTAACGAAAGTGAATATTAATACAGAGTTACCCGCAATTCTTGTTATTTTTCCTAAAAGTGAAGATAGTGCTAATCAGATGTGTTTAATAAGTTATGCTTTTCTTTTAGTGGTTGAAATGTGTACAAGTTGAAGTGTATGTCACAAGGTAAGGTACTTCTAAGCAGTGGAGGGCAAACATTACTTTCGTCTCCCACTACCTATCTGGCGTAAATTTCACATGGCTGCCCCACCTTGTATTCTTTTACGGGTATTGACCAATATATCTTGGAGCTGACGTAACAGCGACTGTGGGTATATGGCTAACATCTCTAGATGGTGTAACGCCCGAATTCGAGGACCGTGGAGGAGTGAAGACACTTGTTTTGTTGCCAGTTTCTTACTTCAATTTACTAATTGTGCATTTGAATGATGTTGTAAAGGAGATTTTTAGAGAGATCCAAGGTTTGGATCCCAATATTATTATTAGTTGGTCTTCTTGAACTGGAACAAACGAGTATCGAATCTCATTCCCCTTATACTATAATGAAAAAACTTTGACGCTTTGGAACACCCGTGACATCAATAGTCGCGCGGGCTACAGATCTGCCGTATCGTGACAAAACGCTGTAACTTTGGCGGAGGAGTTTTGCGAAAATGAGCCGTAAAGTTTTCATCCGAAAATGTGATCTGTATCGTGGAGAACCAGTGTAACTAGGCAATAATGGTCAACCAATCAATTTTCACCAAATTTAATCACACAACATGCATTTACGTACCATTACATGTAACCACGTGTTTCCAAAGTCAAGATACACTGGTTCTACACGATACAGATCACATTTTCTGATGAAAACTTTACGGCTCTTTTTCGCAAAACTGCTCCGCCAAAGTTACAGCGTTTTGTCATGACACGGCAGAGATGTAGCCCATGAAACTTTCAAGCAGAATAACAATGAGATCCTTTCGATTTTACGTTTGACCACACCCTAAACAGGCAGAATGATAGTTGATAGAAAGGTACACAGACACCCTTTGAGTTATCATCTCGAATTACTTTGCGGCAAGGAAAATGAAAACGCTGGGCTACAATGGTAGCCCGCGCGCGTATTGGAGGGTTAAAGTACTTAAAAATCGATATAACTAGTTTCATTAAGAATGTTATTTACAGTTGCAATCCATAAGTGATACTTTTCGACTAAACCTTGGAAGGGGGGGGCGCCGAATTGTGTGTTTGCCCCGGGTGACAGAAACCCTAGTTGCGGGCCTGATGGTCATCCGGACGTCTGCCGTTCCGTAGGATGATCATATTGTGCGCCTACGCGCATTACTTTGTATATTCTGTTCTGTTCATTGATTCCATACACCTTCACTATCTTGGTTGCATAAATTGCACGGCATCCATTACTACAGTATTTACTAAAAGCACTGTTCCGTAGGCCGATTGTGTGGTCCCGTTATAACCACAGCTGTCTGTTTATATTTAACCTTTGACGCCATCGAGGAAATAGTGACACTTATACACAAGTTTTCTTATCAGGAACTGTAAAGATAAGTTTCCTTTACAATGAAACTGTTTATCTGGCCTATTTAATATGATAATAATATTTTCTTGTAGCGTAAGAACATATACAAAAATCTAACCACATTCGTGTTAGTCTTTCATAATAAAGTGTCAAAAGTCATGAGATACCTATCCAATAACCTCCTCAAGCATAGCGAAAAGTAGCAACTCGATGTGACAGGGATGCGGGATGTCGCTGGTAGTCAGTTGGAGAGATGTACAGCCATGCAGCCTCGATTGATATCCACAATTCGGTGATTGTTGCAGATGAAGGGTTCGGGATCGTGAGCACGAGGGACTCGTTCGGTGATATACACTCAATAATGTTCATGATCGGTGATATAGAGGCTAAAAATGTGTTGAAAGTGATCAGAATGTCCCTCAAACCAGTAACTATCTTTGTCGTGTTACCATCCTGAAAAAATCCCATTGTTCGTAGGATAACAAAGTCCATAAAGTCTTGAGATTGTCACCAAGCACCTGAATATAGCGATGAATGTTTCAATTTGACCAAAGGACCCAAATCATGACATGCAAATATACCCCTATCCTTTACGGAGTCACCACCAGGTTGGAGAATATCTCGTTGACCACTTCGGTCTATGGCCTCATGAGACCAACTAAACACATAGCTCATATGATCAAACACTTGAAAATCAATTAAGGCTCAATCCACGTGTTAACAAGCCAGGCGGAGTCCCCGCTGTCGATGATCAGCTATTACTAACGGTAATCTGTCGGTCTGCGGCTGTGATACCCCCATGAAGGAGTAAATTGGGATGCTATGATCTCTGAGGCTGGATACGAACAAATCTTGCGGGCCAAAACCTCGCGTGGCCAAAACCTCGCTTCCCAAAATCTCGCGTGAACAAACCCTCGCCGCCCAAAACCTCGCGGGACAAAATCTCGCCAGGCCGAAACCTCGCGTTGCCAAAACCTCGCCGCCCGAAACATCGCGAGCTAAAATCTCGCCGGACCAAAACCTCGTGTGGACAAAATCTCGCTTGGCCAAAAATTTGCGGAATGAAACCTTTCCTTAAAATTTACACAACGAGCTTCTTAATATGCAATTCCATATTACATATAATAATAATAATAATAATAATAATAATAATAATAATAATAATAATAATATACAAAACATCATGGGTGGGGGTTTCTTCGGGTATTCCCGTTTTTTCCAACTTTCTTCATTCCATCATTTCCTTCATCCTAATCATCTACGTCTCCTTTAACCTACAGGACATAATCGAGGGACGTAAAAACTCACATATTATTTCATACTTTAATAAATATTATTCTAGAATTTCCTAAGGTCACCGCCAAAGTAAAATAAAAACCATCCCAGGCTCAAACTCTATCTATATTGAAAATTTGATCGAGACAGGTCGGGTGGTTCAAGAGTTATTGAGTCATAAACGCAGCCAATTTATTCTTTATGTTTTTCTATATGTTTCCTCCTTTCCCTCTGCCTTCCTGTCAAAGTAAAATGATAAGAACCATCCCAAGTGGTAACCTGATCAGTCTGGCAAATTCGATCGAGCTTGGTCTCTTCGTTCAAGAGTTATTAAGTTTTATTTATTTTTATATATTTCCCCCTCTACTTCATTATGTCATCAAAGTGAAATTACAAAAGACATCCCAGGCCCGAGTCTTATCTATATTGAATATTTGATCGAGATCGGTCGGGCGGCTCAAGAGGTATGATGTCACAAACATAGTAATTTTCATTTTTATATATACAGATTTTCAAAGCACGCGTTAGAATATTTTCTTCTCATTATTTTAATGCAATTATGTGTTATTAAAAAATATATACATATAGCAATATATAGAGCATTCTACATCGAAGAAATCGTCGTGACGAGGTTTTATACTGACGACATTTCTTTCCAGGCAAGATTACGTCCCGCGTAGTTTAGACCAGGAGAGATTCTGTGTCCAGAGATCAGGACCGAGAAGGTTTGGCAGGAAAGATTTTGGCTATGGTGAGATTTTGGGACGCGAGGTTTTGCCAAGGCGAGGTTTCGGCCTGGCGAGATTTTGGACCGCGAGGTTTTGGTTCAGCGAGATTTTGACTCGCGAGGTTTTGGACGGCGAGGTTTTGGACAGACGAGGTTTTGGCCTGGCGATATTTTGTCCCGCAAGGTTTTGGGCGGCGAGATTTTAGCCAGGCGACGTTTCGCCCCGGCGAGATTTTGGGCCGCGAAGTTTTAGGGGGCGAGGCTTTGGCCAAGGGAGGTTTTGGTCCGCGAGGTTTTGTACCCAAACCCTCTGATGCCCATTGCTAGGCTGTCCTACATAGATTAATGTTGTGAATTCATGCACTGTTGCTCGTCTGTTTGCCCGAATGTCAACAGTCACAGTTATTAAACAAAATTGGGCTGCCACTGTACTGTCTTTCATGGGTCGTAATACCTCCAATGCGGTACTCATGACCCACGCTTAAAACTGTGGAGTGAGAACATGTTATAGTCGAGACAACTTCAGAAATCCAATGCCCTCCATTCGTCTAGCACCAATTGTTATCCCACAGTAAAACGTTTAGCACCGTCTATCCCCTCAGACGGCAATCACCACAGTACAAGCTGTTACACTGCACTCACAAACATTCAGCTGATAGTACTGAATATGCTTCGTGCCATTCCACAGGTTTTCCGTGATGTTTCCGCGACCTCAATTAATTTACTACCGTTGTCTCATGACTTTCGATAGTTCATATATGATTACTTTATTATCACGTAAATAGGTAGATGTGAGCATGTCTTTAGATAAACGTGACGTGAAAAACCATATCGATAAAATGTAATTATAGTTTTGGTTATTACAGGGGTGAATTGGTTTCCATGCGAATGCCTGTAACTTTAATACCTTGTATTCTTCTTATATAGATCTTTCTTTTGCCTTACTTCCCTTGTGGCCAAACCATTAGTGTAGCACGTCACATTCGTTTCGATTTCTGGTGGAGCTCGGATGGTTTGGATTCTATGTTTACTTCTATATCCACGTCTTATGTAGACTCGGTGCTGGAATGAGAAAAATAAGAATAAAAATAATAATAACAGCAGGTGTTCCATAGAAAGGGCTTAAGGGAAGGAAGACGTAACGGAAAATACCACTTTTTTTTCATTCGTTGATCTCAAGCAATGAACTGCACATGCGAAGTAAAGGGTAAGGATTCATCTTACTCTTGGCAAAAGAAACACCTGCTACCCGCCAGCATTCACACAGACATTCACTGAACCATCCGAAACGAGAACAAAATGAAAGCTTACAGGGAAGGAGAAGCGATAGCGAGTCAGGTAGGGAAAAAAGACGAGGGAGCTAAGACTAATTATTTTCTTCCTTCCTAGTTAATTGTTATTTTATAAGGTTTCTTATTCTTTTCGTCCATACTACCGGAAAGTTAACACAGTGCGAAGTAATAACAGTGCTTTAAACCAATTAATGAATTAGTACTTGACCAATACACGATCTTCTATACGTACTGAACATACAGCTTACATTTGCTTTGGTACAGTAGCTATCAATCTTGCTATTACATTACGTATTATGATGTTATGCTTGCAGCTGCTAAATTAATTGATTACTCAATCGTTAATGGTCGTCTCTTAGCATAATCGTAAGTTCACGTTTGGTCTTAAGAACACCTTCAAAGACAAGGATTCACTATAAGCAGGATTTATCGTCCTTCATCATTAACATTCCGATTAGAATTAAGAACATTTTCAAATATATAGATGAGAAGATTAAAGGCTACATAAAGGAAACAAGAACGAGAATCGTAATGAATGTTTACTAGTACTTATAGACAGAAATTGTAATGAAAATGAAACTGTAATAAGACATAATACAGAGTGTCCTAGTAACTACTTCGCCTAACACTTTATTCGTAACTTCAATACTAATGAATATACCGTAAGAAAGTTTGACGACGACTTAACCATGGTGAGGTGAATACCTCTGAAATAAGTAAATAAAGTAGTACTGACAGAAGTGGCATATCATTCGACTATATTTCGAAGTAAACATTTCCGAAGAAGAAATAGAACTCAGTATTCGTATGTTTACTACATATGATCTTATATTTTATTCCTGATAAAGATATCTCATTTTTGATATTACCTGATTAGAGGGATTCGTAAATTAAAGATAACCAACCCCGATGAAGAAACCCAGATATGTTATCACATATCGCCCCTACTATAAGTATTTTTGTAGTCTACAATGCATGATGGACTGGAACATATCTGGCTGTAGTACTATATGATAAAATACAAGGTTTAGGCAAAAACAATTGATATTGAGGGTCTTATATCTATTATTATATATTATAATACAGATGTTCTGGAATAATAAATCGTTAAATAGTTGTAGTGATTGCTCTAAGTAAATGTGCTTCAAATTGAATACAATACTCAATAAATTCCGAAATACACGTATTGAATTGAAGAATCATATGGAGATATTATTTTCTTTATTATGAGAATAATATGTTGGTATTTATTGCATTGCATATTACAAATTAAAATAAGTGAATCATTGGGTACGTGTGATTATACACAAGTATTTTGTGAGCAAAATAATTAAGAAAAATATCCACAAAACATTTCTTGTGGAATATTAAAGTCATGGTGCAGAAACATAGACATTACGAAAAGCGATGATAAACGATTAAAAGTTTATAAATATGTGTGTATGGAACAGAATGAAGAGAACTAAAATTAACTTTTGAAATGGAAACGTGATAACGAAATATTGCATACCTGGGATATAACGAGTCATGTTGCCCCGAAGTGAGCCTTGTCTCCCTTGCGCATGGGTACCTTGCTTAAATCGTTGTCTGGGTATCTGATAACGAAACACGTACAAATAAACGGGCCATTTAAAAGGTATAAAGAAGTTGGCACTGCTGACTCAACCTTAGGCCTTCCTGGCTCGTATCCCACATTCGTCTGTGGATCTACGTCTAATGTATCCTCGGTGCTGAAAAGGGAGATTAAACCATTTTATTTATTTATTTGAAGTATTTCTACACGATATTCTCTTCTTACTATAATCACAATCTTTTAGTTACACTTAATCTTCACTTCTAAACTAATATCTGATCTTACATCTTCATTTATACTGAAATCTGACTTTTATTCTTTTGTTTACACAGATAAAAAAATCATAGCTCAAGCGACATGGAATTAAATTCATGGCATTTCTTGCCATTACTCACTTCCCAACAAACAACAAATAAATCAATTTATTCTGTAAGAATGAAAATAACATAAAATGTTCATTCATTTTATTAATTTAAGTTATCGCCCTAACTTAACTGTAAAAGCTAGGGAATGTCAAGCACAATCACCCTATATTCAAGAGTCAAATCGAGCACATTTTGTATAAGAATAGAACGCCACTTTATTTGTATTCTCAACGAACAAGTATGTGTAGTACAATTCAATACTTTTACATATGTCGTCTTTGAAGGAGGAATAAAAGACATTTATGTCTTCTTCGAAATTTTATTTCACTTTTTATTCTTTTTGTAGAAAGGAAATAGTCAATTGGAAAATTTTGTACATTCAAAATAATACTTTGAAGAACAGAATATGTACGTTACACAGAGGGGATAAATATGTTTTTCAGCAATGCCAGCTATTTAATTCTCTTGTGTAGAGTATACTGGAACAAAAGCGATTGAATGCACAGATAGAGCTAAAAAAGAGAAAGAATGAAATAAAGAAAGGTCAATAGTGTGAACTACAGATAGCGAACGATAGTATTGAGATGTAAAAAAAAAAAAAAAAAAATCAAAGACGAATGGAAGAGCAATGGTCAGAAGTTCCAGTGTAACATGTATATTTTCAGTTTTCTATTTCTCCATCTCGAAGGAGGGGGGATCTTTCTTTTCAGAAAGCTTTAGTGTGAATGAAAGGGTAAAAAAAGAGAAAGAAAGACAAAGAGAAATCATATACGCACGGATTTGTATCTTTCACTCCACCTTCCTCTCAACTTTCATATAACACATAGTATTTATTATAAACTACTGTAAAACGAACGCACAAACTGAAATATACGCATGCTTTTTTTCCCTTTTTTATTTTTATTTCTTTTAATCCCCTCCCGTTGGTTGCCATAGTTACATTCTGTGAAAAACGTGGAAAACTTTCCAGAAAATCATCTTAGAGGAAAAGTATTGAAAAATTCACTTCCATCTCCAGTGTACATCATTTCTATCTTTTCTGTCTCCCCCTCCTATTTCTTCCACCTATCCTTCTAAGTATATATATACATAGAGAGAGAGAGAGAGAGAGAGAGAGAGAGAGAGAGAGAAAGGACACAATTCGCTCATCTAACTTCTAGAAATTTATCCTTACTCTCTATCACTCTATCATATTATTTTTACTGTTAGTATCTGTACTTTTTTTCTTTTAATAAGTGTCGTATAAGAAATTCATTAAGACTTTTCCTTTTTGTTGTTGCAGATATAAAGTAAGTCTAGGTTACTTTTATCTTTTTATTCTTTTTTTTTTACTTCATAATAACACAATTCTTCTTCAGATACATGTATTGTATTAACATACTGTATAAATTAATAATATATCACGTGTGGACATTATGCTTGAACAAGTTACTTCCTCGTAAACATTAAAATACCTTTTGGACTGCATTATCCTTATATTATTATTATTATTATTATTATTATTATTATTATTATTATTATTATTATTATTATTATTATTATTATTATTATTTGCAATATGCACATTCTTAACTAATCTGCTTAAATATATGTAGAATTGTATGTAAAGTTAGGATTTTCAGATGCACACAGTTTTCTTTTAAAGTAAAATCGAGCTCTCCGAAAGCATTTGAGGTGTCAAATATTGATTTCAGTTGGAATTTGATATAATTTTTATATTTTTTCCCTTTTGGACACTCTTCCCTTTATTCCCTTAACTGTTTCTAAATTCATCTTCATTTTTTAAATTTAGAATTTCATTCCAGACTTATCAGTCTCTATGGTTTCTGTGTGTTCTTTCATGTGGGAGGTCTTATGATAATATCAAATAGTTTATGATTTCACTGGACGCAAATGATACAGGTGCAGTTTAATTTACACCAACTTCTTTAACAAGAAAATATTCTTGATTTACAGACACAACTGTTTGTATTTACGGCTACAAATATGAGACAGCTGTCATTGAAAATTTATGACAACAACAGTTAGGAAACTATTTACTATTCCGGTGAACTATTTACTTCCGTGAGGCAACAGTTAAATAATTTTAACCCCCCCAAAATAAAGTAGTTTGTGGACAGTCTAAATAAAATCCGAATGTGGTCGATTTGGGAACACCTGAATATAAAGTTTACCCCACTGGTCTTTATTGGTGTTCACAGAAGTTTTAGCAACAATAAAGATGTTTCCTTTACAAATAGAAACATGTTTTCATTTAGAGACTTCCAGATATTTCATGTCAAGTACAATAGCTTTTGCTTTCTCAGTATAGATACGTAGTAGAGGGAGATACGTAGTTTATATTATGATGTTTTCAATTAGGTTAAAGGGCAGTTGTCAAAATAATTGAAGGAACAATATCTTTTCTGCTTTCTTTGTTGTATATTTTTTAGCACCTTTTCTTCATTTTCCTTATGAGAATTGCCTCTAAAAATGCTGAAACTGATTATAATTATTCGCCTATTATTCTTAAATCATTTATTGCACATTGACTAGCTTTCATACACTATATTAGATCTGAGACATACCAGTAAGTATTGCCCTCGTAAATTATGATCTGTCCATTCTCCGAAGGTGTCTTTTTTCTACTATATAATACTCGTTTCTGCCTCGTGCAGTATAACACTCTGTACGAAATTTCTGATGACTTTATTCTTCTTCTTCTTTTTTTTTTTTTTTTTAAAAAAAACAATACTTTCTATCCATTATTCATATAAGTATTATCACTGGCAGAACACTTTTTATACAAATTAAAAACCTTTTATGCACTAAGGTCTTCAATCAACCATTTTGTCTTGACTCAAGGATTATCTCTCTTAATACTGTCAGTCAATTCTAGTTTATCTCTCTGTTGTTATTATCTTTGTATTAGTGCATTTATCGCGACTTTCAAAATACAATTTCTTCTTGAACAATGTACGTGTAATAAATAGATTCTTTTCATCTATCTAACTACTTCAAATACTTTTTCTTTTCTCCTTTAATGATTCTTATATTTTCTCATTTTTATCTTTTCCATACTCCTATTTCAAAGTTTCAAGTCTTTTTGTTTCTTGTAATGTTAACTTGTCAAGTTTAGGATTGAAAGCAGGGTTTGCTTCGTTGTAAAGGTTCTATTGTCTATGGTTAACATTTTATTTCTTATTCACATTTCATTATACCATAATAAATTATTATTATTATTATTATTATTATTATTATTATTATTATTATTATTATTATTATTATTATTATTATTATTATTATTATTATTATTATTAATATTATTATTATTATCCATGACTAACAGACAAACTTACTTCGCAAGTTAAGATGTTCCAGTTCAACGAAGTTCCTCATTAACCATGGTTTCAGTTATCATCGTTTATCAATTGAAGTAATCTTCTTCCTTTCCCTTTTTAATCTATAAACATTCTATCACTGCAATGAGACAAAATACAGTTTATTTTCCATTTCTAATTCTTTATCATTTCTTTATCATTTTCTAATTATCTCGAATCAGGCCTGCAACCAGGGAGAGACTAGGAGATCAGGCCACCCTTATATTTTCCTTAGCTCTCCCAGACCAGAATGCGTCATTATGTGCTACACAAAAAGGAGCAACTTAGATATTTGTAAAAGAAGGTTTATTTCAAATTCGTTGTAATCTCTTTAATAGAATACAAGATGAAGAAATGTAATCGAATGATTCAAAATACTAACAGATTGTTTTGCCTTCTTTTCAGCAAACTTTTTTTTAATAATTTTCTTGGTAATTCTTCAATGACATCATAAACAAAATATAGCGAGTGGAATGACGGTAATTGTATTAAGCGGAATGTTCCAAAAGACATATGAATTTAAAAAAAAAAGAAACGAAGTCAGGAAGGATACAAAATCGGCGAATTCTGACTGACACGTGAGGATATGTTCTTTGTGTGTCTGAATGGACATCTAGAAATGAATGGACATCTAGACATCTAGAATATATATTTACATTTAATCGGTGTTACTGCCAAATATTGAAAAAAAATGTTACTTCACCAGAAGATAGTGCTACTGCACTGAAGTTGTGCAGTTTAATATGACTAAGAACGCATAATTTCGGGAAGGTTATACAATAGTCTGTTCGCCTTACTTTTCATAAAAGCAATTTCAATCGAGTTTCTACATAACCTTCGTACGTCCGACCCTATTCTCTCATATACTAATTTATTTTTCTGTACCTTTACTTTCAGTAGGAGAGAAGAAAGTATGGAATTCGTTAAAATAATTTGAGTTCGAGATATCAAAGAATTTACATTATTATGGTCCTTATACCTAAAGAGTGATTTTGAATTATGTTCTGTTGATCATCCATTATTCGTTTGTTCTTTCCGATGTACTTATGTACTCTCGTCTAAACACTATATCCACTGTATCCAGACCAAATTTTAAACTTAAGGATTTTCTAAGTTCTCTAGAGTTTCTAAGAGTGTTTTTGGAATTTTCTCCTGCCCCTAAAAATTGAGGTAGCTTATTGGAGGCTGCAAATCAAAATTTGTGATTTTCTCTACAAAGACTCCGACAATTTTGTTTATATTTTGTAAATTAATGTAGAAATAACAATCTTCAACACGTTTATAAGTTATTTTTCTTTATAATGTCGAAAACTGGTAAGTTTTCTTTTTTGACAGTTGTCTAAGAAACGGTTGAGGCAATTTTATTCATGTTTTATAAATAACTAATTATTGTATTAACAGGCACACAATGCAAGTAATTTCTTCTGTAGAAAAAAACCACAACTGTTATTTTTACTCCTGGGGTGTTTTTACGGATACTTTTCACCAACAACTTAAACATTTCATAAAAAAATATTTTATTAATTATTCTGTAATGTGACGTAAGCCATTTCTGTTGCGAAATCCAAAAGGCTTATCTTATTTTGTGAGGCGAGATTTTTTTTAAAGAAAAAGATAAAAAATATAAAAAGAAAACTTATCTGTCGCTATAACTTGACATTAGGCGTTTTTTCTGGAAAAGTCAAAGCGTAGTTTAATCTTGTAAATTTTATTCACGTGAGTATCTCATACACTTCTCAGACATTTTTACTATATTTGAGAAACAAAATTTACGAACTCTATAATATTCTTTTAAAGATTTTTTTTTAAAAAAAGCGGGCTTGCGTTATCTTGTGATGAGTTTTCGCAATCGGTTTTATCTAAAGCTGCTCAAGCCATTCTGGTCATATTTCATAAACAAATATTTCGCTAAGAAACTTTTAATATGGCATAGGCAGTTTCTTCTGAAGATATCCACAACAGATTATTTTTTTTTTGGAAGGGGGCTGGGGGGTGGTCATATGAACTTCCGCCTGGAATCTAACTAAAGTCTTACACTATAAATATATTCAGGTCTTTCCAGGCGATTTCCGGCCAGAGATCATGTGATACAGATCCCACGTTAAGCTATAGATCCACGTCTCTTATAGCCTTGCTGTTGAAAGAGACACCAAACTATAGATTGTAAATCGAAACCCTGTTTCCGGACGTATTTTTCAAAAAATCCTCAGCCTATTTTGTTCAATATTTCAGTAACAACCCTCTAATGTAATGCGAGTTGTTTCTTCTGAAAATATGCACAAAGCGGTAGTTTATTGTTGGGATGAGTTTTTCAGACAATTTCCTAAGAATTAAAAAAAAATGACGTTGAGTTGATGAGTTGATTTTGAGTTTAACGTCCCTTTCAGCAAGGAGGCTATATGAGACGAGCGCCGGTGTTTTTGCTTATATTTTATAAGCAATAGCAACCTCTAATGAGTTACATGTCATTTCAAAAACGTATTTTAAATAATTTCTTGGATATTACTAATTAAACAGTTTTAAATAGCAAACAGTATTGCGTATGCTTATTTAACCTAATTCAATCTCCATTTTACAATCACTAAATTTAGTATTTAGAGCCCACCAACCAACACTAGCCTTGCCAAGATTATTTCTAAGGCTAAAATAGTGTTATTGATGTTTGATATGAAAAAAAAAGTGACAAAAGACTGATAAAATTAATTGTTCCATTACGTTACTCAAATTCTAAAAGGGAGCACGGTGGCTCAATAGTAGAGTCTGACCTCTTTTATGTGGGGTTCCTGTTTCGATCCCCGACGAAGTGAGTTTGTGATGGACAATATTGTATTCATGAATTTTCTTGGGTTACTCCGATTTTCTTCCACATTCTCATTCCACCAATTCTTCCTTCATCATTCACTTGCCTTAATCGTCCGTCTCACTTAGCCTAAAGGACATAATCGTGAGACGATAAACTGAAATATTTTATTTTTATTTCATATTCAAATCCTTACAATATACTTTAATAAATAAGTTTTCATGATAAGAAGTCTCTCAGGAATCTATGCGTAATAGGAATTTTAGTTTTTGTACGTGCTAATAAACATTTTTTTATATATCCATTATCACTGTATTAAAAAAAGAAACCACCTGACGTAACGGCTCTATTTCTGAACCTGAGCCGCTCCATGCCATCTGTTAGCGATTGGTGAAACTACGTTCAGTATAGCGAAGAAAGAGTGGTCAGAGTGGCGAGTCACCCTGTAGCCAAGAGGCTTATAGGTAGCTTCTTAGATCTAGTGGCCGTCACGTCTTTTATTCACATGACTTCCCATTTTGCCTCTTGGCTACAGGGCTCACGATGCTGGAAATTAGGAAAGCACAAGCGCGAGAATCGAACCCGGAACCATGCAGGCATGAATCCAACGCTCTAACCACTAGAGTACGGTGTCCCCTACCCAGATAATAATAATAATAATAATAATAATAATAATAATAATAATAATAATAATAATAATAATAATAAATGCCATATAAGAGTGAAGTCTGCTATTAAGTTTTGTATCACCATACAGTCAGTGTGTCTAACGGCTTTTGGCTAAAAGCCCTAACCCTCCTGTTAGTTTATCGAGGGAAAGGCTTAAGAAACAATTTCACCACTACCCCCAACGTTTCGTCCAGCGTGTGTGTGTGTGTGTGTGTGTGTGTGTTTGTGTGCAGGATGTCTTTCCCTGTCTCAAGCAAACGAGCGCCAGCACTTAGCAGCTAAAGTGCAGCACGTAGGTTGTTTAATCTTGCATAATGAACACTTTCAAAATGGAGTCCCCCCATCACAATGAATTTCACAGATGGTTTTCCACAACGGATAAAAACCGAACGATCTTTTCGCGTCGTAAATTTTCAATAAGTTTATACCTACGTGGTTGTCATTAGAGTAACAGTACCACATTGTGGTTTTTCTCGGAATAGTTTTTTGTGCTATATATTTTTATCTTGTACACTTTTTTTGTGAAGAATATGTAAACCCAAATTCACCATTTATTCCGCCTACAGTAATAGTTCCATGTAATCAAATCCATGGAGTTCTTTTTCTCTAATTCTTGCTAATATTTTTTAAAAAAATAGATTCCCATATACCTTTTAATATTTTATTCAGATTTGAATACAGTTATATCCCTCCATGTGTTATTCTGGCCATATTTTGTGTTTTTTCCTTCTCTATCTTTCATGTAGAATTCATCTGTACTCCAAGTACCGCGGATATCACTCGTGACTACATGCTTATCGTAGGCGCCTTTGGCGCGGAAGATATGGCTTCGATTCTCGGCTGGAGCTTATCTGGAATGGATCAGCACCACGTCTCACATAGCTTCTTGCTGAGAAGGGTCATACATCCAAATCCGAACAACCGATCATTGAAACCTTGCTGAAAAATGCCAATGTCTGATATGGACACCTTACGAAAGCATCCCCACCCCTTTCTTTCCATTCTTGGACAAACATGTAAAAAAAAAAGTCTGAAACACTCTTATTTTAGATGAAAAATCTAAACACAAAATTTCTGTAACCTAAAGAGATCCTGGGTTATGCACTCTTATTATTAAATATAATAATTGTAACTTTCGCTTCTTTTAATTTCCCACCCCCGTTTTTATTTTTATGTTTATTTATTTTTTACTAGATCAAATATTAAACTCCTAAACATATAGGCCTATGGGACTCGTTTCAATGCGAAGTCCAAATACCATATTTCATAGCTCTAAGCTGAAGAGACACAGACACCTTATTATAACAATTGTAATCATTCTTTTTATTTTCTTCCCTTTTTGAAAAGAATTGCTGAAACATGTGTCTAATTATTTTTAAACGGGAAGTCCATATGCTTAATTTCATGTCTCTAACCTTCAGAGTATATCTGAAATACAGACACTTTAACATAGTAATTGTTGCTAACCCTATTTCAAACTTCCTCGCCGATTTAAAAAGAAAGAAAAACTTCCTTAGTGCTATCTTACACAAATTCTGTTCTGTTCAAATTTGAAACTTCTAACTTAAGTGGTTTATTCTTAAGTTAATTTGAAACTTCTAACTTAAGAGTCGGTCAGTATTTCTTCTTTTATACATGATATAAAGATGAAGACTTGTAGATAAGAAATACTCACGTTTAGCCAAGTGGTTTCAGCTTGAAAATAAGAAACACAAAGTAATTAGATTCGATATTTGATCGATTGACCACTGTTCTTGCCACAAACCATTCAACCAAAAATGCTGTCATAACTCTTTTATGGAATATTTACACGTAAGACTTGGCTGGATGTCATATTTCTCATCCCGTCTCGCCTCGTGAACAGCACTAGTGTTAAACAGCAAACTTTGGTGATAAAAAGGGATGTTGAACTGAGCCAAATAAAGATATAAAACTTTTAAATGTCGTGTATTCGCTGTATGAAACGAATAATTTAATATTCCACTTTCATGTAATACGATAAGTACCACCCCGGTTCTTCAATTTCTTTTTATCTATATACAATATTATATTCGTTAAAAAGAAACTAATTTCTTTGATTTATGGGAACTAACTTCATTTATGGAAACTATACGAAAATGAAACTGAATGCAGATAGTAAACCCACGTTTCGGTTTAATTGGTGGTCAGCCACTATGTCGTTCATCAGTTTTGCTTCCGCCCTGTCACACTTTTTCTTCCTCTCTCTCTCTCTCTCTCTCTCTCTTTTATATAAAAGTGGGCATAATGACATGGTTTAATCTCTGTACAACAATCCATCATTCCATGCCAATTCCAGAGTTTAAACCTATATTTCGCTATCTTTCACACAGATTCGCTGTCTACTACCTATATTTCTTTTTATACACAGCGCAGCGCAGGATGAGTAGTAAAACTAAATCAGATTCTATTTGTAAAGATTATATATATATATATATATATATATATATATATATATATATATATATATATATATATATATATATATATACTGTATATGATAGAAACAAGTTTTAAAATTTTTCTTTTTGTAGAATTTGCAATGACCTTTGTATGTACTCCCAGAATCTAATACCAAACAAAAAAATCTCCGCTCGTTCCCTATTCATCAATGATGCTCGAACATTCAGAAATTCCCTTTTTTTTCTCTCCTTTTTACATACCCTTACAAACACTATGACAGAGAGATGAAAAAAAGAGAAAGGTACATAGAGAGAGAGACTGACTGTCATGTGACTTGAATGCATAAAAGTGCGAAGCACGGAGTGTGGGATGGGAGGGTGGATAATGCTTCCTATAGAAAGTATACGTAGGTGTGGGTTTGAAGTTAGGGAAGGAGGAGCTTTATTTCGTGAGCTCTGCATGGCAAGCCATTCAAAATTCTCGTCGTAGCACAGCATCCATGAACATCCACCACTGCCACGCTACACAACACCCACTCCCTTCCAGCTCAGCCACCCATACCTATATTCTGTCTCTTTTCTACCGTACTCTTCCTTCCCATGATCCCTTGCGTTTTACTGATGATAACCTAGTGATGACATATATGATGATGGCATCAGACAAAGCAACTGCTGAGGTCATTACATTCCTCTCCTCCCTCTCGTGTACATACGTTTTATTTCTAACCTGTTGCAACTGTTCCTTTTATCTTCGTGTGAAGTTAATATGAGTAAACGCTTGAAAATCTTTCATTTCCCCGTAATTCACGAGGTGACGGATTTAGAACTTAATTCTCTGTCGTCTGTCTCTCTCAGCTGGAATACGTAGACGTATCTAAAATACGGTGCAAATAACTCTGTGTAACACACCAGGATTTTTCAGAGAACATAAGGATTAACTTTAAGGCTTGAGTTTCGTGGATTCCTACTATTAATATTCGATTTAATGTAGAAAAATGGTGTTGTCAAACGAGTACTAAGTTAGCTCTGGCTGACAATGGTAGTCTTATATTCAAATTTAGAAATGCAACTAGGGATCTATATACTTGTATTAAGATTGAGTGAATTCTTACGTAGTAAGCTACACATAATTTATGGAAGCTGATGTGCTTTCCGCACTTCGCTCATTTCAGTATGCTTGATTTAGCTGTCCATGTCTCTGAATGAGCTATAGAACAGACAGCTTATTTTCTTATTTATTTTGATGGATAAAGACAAGTGAACTTAGTTGTTTAGGATAGAGATGGAAAGATTATACTACTTACTTTACTTTAGCGATAGTTTACACAAGGTCTCTGAGGATTTTTAAAATAGCGAAAGCCGATTAAATTGACGGAGACTGTTTCTACCTTAGGGCCCATTGTTATGCAACCGCCAACTTTTTACATAGATTTGTCACTAATTCACTAAAAAACACTGAAAGAGAACAATTTACGTTTATAGTTGGATGAACGCTGCAACTACATCCAGTAATATTGAGCATATGTAAGGGAACTTCTATCTCTTAACATGCAAACACATTTATACCTGCATGGTTCCTAGTCTTCTTGTATTGTCTATAGGGTTGCCAACTAGCCAGGTCGGAAATATTGCTGTTATTTTCAGTAAAACCAATGACCGGTTCAAACTTCTTACCAACCCCTTCATTACCTTTTTTTTTTTTTCAAATTTATATCTAGTTCGAAGCAAATTCATCTAGTTGGAACTATAGATTTAAAAAGTAACTTTTATTCTATAAATCTAAAACTGTCACCTTCTAAATCTATCAACGATTAATATATTTTGTTCACCTGATAGATGAACATTGTTTTTAGATACTTTTAAGGAGATGACAGAGACTGTATCAGGAAGTAAGGAATTTTATACATTTATTGAGAAGGAAAAGGGACTTCTTGAAGTAATTCCCTTATAGCCCTGTAGTTGAAGGCTATAAGTTTAAAGAATTAAGCTTTCATTTTCGAAATCAAATATTGTCACGTAAAGATTACTATACTTTTTTCATCTGTTTCGGTAATTTTAAAGAAGTGGCAGTTACTGGTAAACACAATAAAATGATCAATGCCGATTTCAGTTTCTCATTTACAGCACAACATGTCTACTAAGCTTATTACTGAATGTACTAAGGATATGCAGAATACAAGTACTGCTGCATTTTTGTTCCCGATAGTAAATTTCCTTCCGAAGAGAGATACTTCACATTTAGACCTATATCATAGGGAATTTTGAAGAAATACCGTTTTTTATTTATTTTCCAGAATTGGCAACCCTAATTGTCTACAAGTGGTTGTAGTCACTTGACAACCACTACCAGTCTAGTTCCATAATAGTTACGAATTTCTTCACTAGTACCTCTTAGGTCAACTTTTTAAAAATATATATCCTTGTAGATAGGTGATGGAAGAGTGGAAAGAAAGGGGAGAATAATTGGTTTACAAATTCAATTTACAAAAACAATCTATTGTGACCGTGATGGTCGTGCAGATAATTGAATTCGAATATATATTTTCGAAAATAAAAGGAGGAGGAGGTTTGTTTTTAATCCTTTTATAAAAGTTAAGTACTGTGCATAATTATTTGATCTGCAAATGTAACTGAATAATGGGTTATTACATTTTGCTTTTAATTCAATAAATAAAATTGAACATCCGTAATTACTAAAATTTACTAAGATTGATGTGGAAGTTTTGCATAGAAATTGAGCAATAATTAATTGTTCATTATGTAAGGAAGTGAATTGTAAATGATTATAATAGTAATAATATCGAATACAAACTTGAATCAATACATATGAAAGTAGAGAAAAAGATGTTTTCTTGTCTATATTTTCTAAATATTGAATTAACACTCGAGAGCAGAGCTCTCGTGTGTGCACATACTTTAGATATTACAACCACCGGTTTTACAGTTCACGAACCGCTATTTTAAATTATGCTTACGTAACAATATCCTACAGACAGCGACACGTTTTCCTCATAGCTATTATTAGTGCTCCTTTCCCCTCGGTCTCGGTCTGAAATTAAAGTTTAGGCCTAATTGGTTTGAGTTTTACGTGGTGATGTTTGACGACACTGAATACTTGATATCTCCCTGAGACGGAACTGTCGCAGTCCACTTGAAATTGATGTGGTCCAAGCCCAGGGAAGGATGTGATTCAAGAAAGGATGAGTGTATCAGGACATTTTTTTAAAGGATTAAACATAAGGAACACTTGTATACTATAGGTTCATCATGGTGGTTTTTGTTGGTAAGGATATTCTCCAGAAAGCCCTGGACTGCCTTTGCATAACCTTCGACATATAGGGCAGTTTCAAGTTTTCATTTAACTGCTGGGTGTCTTTTGAGTGGCCAGAATATGAGTCGGACCGCATAATTTTGCACGCGTTGTAGTGGAAGATCGTATGATTTTGGTATCTATTCCAAAGTAGAATGTACATATAGGAGCTTTAATCGTATAACTGATCTATATAGAAATTTTCAAATAAGTATAATTGAAAGAGATTTGCTTCTGCGAGTAGCCAATCAGAAGAAAGATATCTTAGCTGTTGTATGTATATACGCAGCTGTTGTAGTTATACTGTAACACATATTGTCTGATGAAACCAAAGAGTTAGTTGGCGAAACTGTAACAAGTGTTGAATTTTAATCAAAATATATAGTTTTGTTCAGCAAATAATTTGTTTATATTTAGTTATAACAAAACAAAGCTTCTACTTATGGAAAATTAAATACTACTGATACATGCGCAGAAGGACTTATAAGAATCAATTGCCATTGCCAATTAGTAAATTTCATGGTAGGCATAATGACGCGAAATTTCTGTCATTAAAAGGAGAGTTCAGAATTGGCCGTGCAGCTTCAATAGTAATTTGTATTTCATTCAAGAGCATAATAGGGCGTAATCAGCATAATTGAGGAAGAAACTGGAGGTCAAATAATGTGATAGGAAGTGCCTATACTGCGAGGATAATTGTGGTCTCTGCACTTGCCAACTGCACGTATTTAAGCTCTTGTCTTGTTTCGAATCCGAGGTCCTGTTCTTCTTAACCTCGGTGCTGTATGAAGACACAAAACACAAACATTGAACTGGACAAAGAAACAAGAAGGTGAAGAGGAAAACTCCTAACAATCAAGCTTTTAATTAATCTTTGGGCAGTGTAATTGCGTAAGTTTTATGTATCTTTCAGAAATATAAATACGTTATTATTAGTATAGTTGTAAAAATCGAAATTCAGTGCAATATATATATATATATATATATATATATATATATATATATATATATATATATATATATGAAAGGACAAGAGAACTAAGTGGATTCAATTACGTACAGAACCAAAGTAGAGAACTAATCATCGTACATTAATGCTGGCTGTACCTTTTGTATAGTCTTAAGTGAAAGATAGCGATGAGGAAGAGTTTCCGTTGCCAAACAATGTCTGTATAGTTAAAGCGAAGGGAAGGGAAAGGAATTCGAGGCCGGGTCCTTTTGTTGTAGCTCCTGAAAGACAGCGTCGGAGAATGCCTGTCTCACATCGTATTCAATGCCACACTACCTAAAGGAGAACGCGCTAGCGACCCAGATGGAATGACACGTACACGTTGTCGTCGCCTGGGGCACAATTTACATGCCACAAATGGAGGGAATTTTTAGGAGAAGCAAGTGCTGATTCCTAAGGAACGTTTGTTCCAACTGCATGCAACTTCGAAGGGTTGTGTTTCTTTTTCTTTTCTTTTGTCTCTTATGACTGCAAGTGCATTCAAAGCTTCACATGATTGCATTACAACTTTGGAACTTAACATCAACTTCAATCATTTTTAGTAAGACATTACGTTTCGTGAATTGTTACATCACATCACATAGAAGATACTAAAAAAAGACATGTAGAATAAGACACTACTTTCACCTGGAATATTAATGGTGGTGTTGTACAAAAAAAGACGATTTTCAGAAAGGAATATTAATGGTGGTGTTGTACAAAAAAAGACGATTTTCACGAGTTACTTCGTCTCTAGGTGGTTAGCGTACGAGCCTTTGAAGTCGGAGACCCGCGTTGGATTCCCGTCGAGAGCTCAGGTGGTTCGGCTTCCACGTTAATCAGTAGATTCACGTCTCATATAGCCTCGCTGCTGAACGGTACGTTCAACTTAACTGAACTCAACTCTTGTTATTCACCCAACATAACTGGTTTATGTTCAAGACCATCTCTTAAATAAAAGAGCTACAAACTTTTAAACCTTGCAAACATATTTGTAAGAATCAAAGTTTCAAACATAGCTTCAATTTAGATCTCTTTTCCACACGAATAAAGAAAAAAAAATTAAAATTAATTAAGTAACATCAGTCCATTCACTCATTCATTGACTACAACTATTTAATGGAAACAAAAGGATTAAAACGAAAATATTGAGGAAACTTGTGTTAAAAAAAATGTAGAATGAAAACAGAGAAAGAGAACTATTATGAGTGTACAGAAGACTTAACAGAATAGTTTGCTAGCGTAATTAATTGTATCTACCTGTCGTAATGAAAGTTGGAGCACTTGTCAAGTTTCTGCCACACAACTTCATTAAGACATTAGAAGCATGTAATTAGTTCAATGTCTTAATTGCTTTCGCAAGTTTAACCAACGTGCCTTCTTCAGGTGTTCACTGTTTGCTTCTTCTGTGTGTGCATTTGTGTTCGTGTGTGCTAACCCAAGTTTTAGTTAGTTTTTTACACTTTTAACTTTTCAACTGGGAAACAATTCAGTTAGGTGGTGTGTAACGTACTGCAAGAATGAGTCCCTGTGGAACTTAACTGAATATGATAATCTTCAGTAATACTATTATTTGTTTCATAGTAACTTCAAAATTATATTACCTTTTATACAACCACAATTAAAACGAATGGGAATATTAATATGTTTACACGCACATAGTGTACGTTTGACTTCAGTGAGATTTAGTCTTCGTAAATTTAACATATAATGCATCTCAAGAAGAGGTTAGAAATATGAAGTTATTTGTGATGATGAAGATTTTTCCACAAAAAACACACTTTTGTTGAAAATAACAGAAAGCCTTTTGTCTTTGTTGGCTTTTATATATTTATCCAACTATCATTTTTGCTTTCCTCTAGTGAATTTATCAATTTAGTGTGTTCTCGTCTTTACTATATGTTGTAAGTGGAAGTACTTTTCGAATACGTCGACAGTGGAAAATATCAGGTGAACGCTTAGTAGCAAAAGGAAACAAATACAAAAACGACAAAGGAAAGAAAATGTTGAATTGATTTTGGTCCTAAATAACATTTCAAATTATATACAGATTTCCATTCATGTAAACACATACAATCTTAAGTCCTAGAACAGGTTTGCTAAAAACTACCTACCGAAAACATTCATTAAAAATAAAATATAAAGCCATTTGCGGCGTGTTGCCGATGAACGGATCAAGCCCTAATTTGAACAAAGTTAGGATTTTAAAGTTTAACATCGATATTTATGCTTCCGCTATCAGGTTAAAGTAATTACTAGAACTTTGCTTGTGCAAATTCAGTGGAATAGTAACAGTCCGTCCTAGCTGAGTGCAGCATGAATTGAAGTCTCTTAAATTACTGGCTTTGCTGGAGTCTCTTAAATTAATTAATGACTTTGCAATGTTGTCGGTTTCACATGTTTTGTTGATCAATCGCACACCTTATTTTTAAAAATGTCTTTTTCTTCCTTTCGTGTTACTAAATATCATCGTAACATATTTCTTTCTCAAGATTATACATAGTACAAATATCTTCCTCCCACAAGACCGTATATAATGCTTATCTTCCTTTCCTTCAAGGCTATATTTAATACTTTTATTTCCCCGCATCAAGTCTATAAAGGTAACCAAGAAAGTTCTGTGGATCTATGTGCTCAACTGGTTCACACATCGTAATTTGAATGCGAATGGAGATAAGGCGAAAGTCAGTTGTTGGTGTGGGTATATCAAATATACTAGCTGGTTGTGCTGGTTGTGGCAGTTCAATTACACCGTGAACTTGCCATAAGGACAGAGTGAACATGGGACCTCCAGAGAGGGTTATAAGAGCGTGTATACTGTACGAGTTCAAACTCGGGTCAAACGTCGCTGCAGTATGGAGGGAAGAGATATGCCAGGCCTTTGGTGAGGATGTGGTGACTACAAGGACAGTGCAGCGGTGGATTAACAAATTTAAAGACGGTGACGAAACATTTGAAGACGCACCACTTGCCGGAAGACCAACACATGTACAAAATGAAGATGTTCAGGCAGCAATTGAAGCAAGCAGTGGCCAGATATGTAAGGAACTGGGACGACAATTCAGAGTGAGAAGAGAAACCATTCGGCAGCACCTCCATCTATTTGGGAAGCACTACAAGTTGGGTCGATGGGTCCCACATGATTTGACACCTGTGTTTCTTTGCTGTCTCTTCTAAGGAAGGAGCCATTTCTGGACAGGGTATTGACATGTATTTCTGGACAAACATTCACATGATATATATATATATATACAGTATACTTGTATGCCTATGTGTCCACATAAAATAAGTATTTGGATACTGACTTAAGCTTTAGTTGATGGTTATATTCAGTGGCGTATTTACGATTTTGTTTCGGGGAGGCTTTATTGACTTTATTCCAGCAAACGTGAAAAATCTGCAACGTACTCCATTTACTTTAAAGTAGTAAATAAAATTTCGGTGGGAGGGGCTTAAGGCCGGAAGTCCCCATTAAATATGCCACTGGGTATATTGTAAATGATAATCCACTTGGAAGAAAACTTAATCGTTACATTTTCAGTACAATTAATACTAATACTGTTAATGTGTTTACCTAATCATGTTTTTGTCATTGAACATTATTTTAATACAAATAATTCGTTCTGCTAATAAATGGGATTTGGAAACAGAGAACACACTCAACCCACACTAGTTTGCTCCTTTTCTTTCCTATTAAGTGAAAAATTTTCTTGGATTCGTTAGTATGTTTTGCTGTATCTTCAGAATGCAGTAATTAAATGTTTCTCTTTTTTGTGTGTAATAATGGAAAAAGAGACGTGGAACGTTCCTAATTAAAACTGAAATATTTTTTTTAATTTAAAAAAAGCACAAAGTATTCCACGGGAACAACCGTTGAAAACATTTCATTACACAAATAATAAGCAGGTTGTTTTCCAAGCCGTCACATCTTTAATTTCTGAACGTATTAAAATGCATTAAAGTAACTAATTTAGTTAGCTCTCTTTCATGGCTATGTGACTAACGTACGCATCTTCGGCGCGGAAGACCCAGTTTCGATTTCCGTGGTTCGGATACGACAGCAAATTTATCGTTTATGACAATGCAATACTGTTATAAATTGAGATATTGAAAAAATAAAACAGCCCTGAATGTCAACTCTGGAATATCTGAAAATTTTCAGACGTAGATCTAGTTCGACGTTAAGTCTTTTCCTGTATTTGTTTTTCATATGTACGCAGTGCCGTGCCGTGGAAAATCAGCGCCCGGAGCGAGAGTATACGACGGCGTCCCCATACATATATTCCAAGTAATTTTCCTTTTTCTCCCGAATTTTGCGCCCCTTATTTTGGCGCCCGGGGCCGTCGTTTCGCGCGCCCCCGCCCCATGGCACAGTACTTTATGTTCGAGCTAAGAAAACGATTGTTTTGAAAGTGTTCCACTGGCTTGTTAAGCAATTCGTTATGTTCTGCTTCAAGATAGTGTCTTAACTTCGACATTTTCATAAACTCATTCGATAATACTTCGCAACAAAGAATGCTGTGGTCTGTCTTTCCAGGCTTTATTCAAGGCAGAGAATCTCACTTTAAGTAGGATGAACAATCTCGACACGATATTTTTCCTATGAAGGAAATTTATCTGCACTACATACATTTTAGACAGCACTGTATGTTCGAAATTTCATCTGCCTTCCTTGTCAAGAATCCATAATGTAAACAATAAGGTATACGCATCTAAATAGGATCGTGAACAATAAGAAAATTAGCTTCGTTGTGAACTCAATTATTTAAGCAGAAAATTTCTCAATGTCCAAAAACTGAGAGATTTAATTTAAAGAAATTAGAAGAGAGCCAGGTAAAAGAGGAATACCAAATTGAAGTTTCGAATAGATTCTCGGTTTTAGAAGATTCGGAGTGCACTAGTGTTGAGGATACTTGGATTGAAATTACAGATAGCATTAAAAGTTCAAAAGAAAAATTGGGATACGCGGAAATACGTAGGAACAAACCATGGTTCGACCAGGAACTAGCAGAGAAAAGAAAACAGGCAAAATTACGCTGGCTACAAAATCCTAATGACATAACTACACAACATTTCGCAGATATCAGGCGGAAACTTCCAAAACTTTTAGAACAAAGAAACGCGATTTTTTGGAAGCTAAAATTAAGGAACTTGAAGATAATAGTGAAAATAAAAACATATTCGGGACATGTATAAGGGACTCAACGAATTTTAAAAAGGCTATCAACCTCGTGCTTATATATTAAAGAAAGCTGACGGAACAGTTATCACTGATACAGATAGTATTTTAAATAGATGGTAAGATTTCCTTAACGATTTGCTGAACACGCAGCCAAAAACTAATGTGCGTGGAGAAAAGGAGATAACACACCGGAGAACCGTATTATCCAGGATCCAACCGAATAGAAGCAGAAACCGCTATAAAGAAATTAAAAAAATACAAATCTTCGGGTATAGGTGAAATTCCGGCTGAGTTAATTTTAGCTGGAGGCGAAAAATTGTGGAATAAGATACACAAACTCATTCTGCTTATCTGGAACAAGGAAGAATTGACACAAGAGTGGAAAGAATCAATCATTGTTCCCATTCACAAGAAAAGGCGACAAAACTGATTAGTAATTACCGAGGCATTTCTCTTCTGTCAACATTATATAAAATCCTTTCAAATATTCTATTAGCAAGACTGACCCCATACATAGATGAAATTATTGGAGATTATCGGTGCGGATTTATACGAAATTGGTCAACTATCGAGCAAATAATTATCATTCGCCAAATACTCGAAAAAAAGTGGGAATATAATACCTCTGTACATCAACTATTTATTGGTTTTAGAAACGCTTACGACTCGATTTGGAGAGAAACATTATACATCATTCTTACGAAACTTGGAATACCGAGAAATCTAATTAGATTAATTAAGATACGTTTGAATGAATCCCAAAGTAAAGTCCGGGTAGGAAAATTTTTGTTCACGAGCTTTCACGTCGAAAATGGCCTGAAACAAGGAGATGCATTATCGCCATTATTATTTAACTTTGTTCTGGAATACGCTATAAGGAAAATCAAAGATAGCAACCAGGGCCTAAAGTTGAACGGCATTCACCAGGTTATGGCATATGCTGATGATGTAAATTTAATAGGAGATGATAGGAGAACAATAGAAAGAAATGCAGAGATCTTATTAAACGCTTGCAGGGACGTGGGTTTAGAAGTAAATGCACAGAAAACTAAATACATGGAAGTGCGTCGGGACCGTAATACGGCAAATTATGGATGCATTAAAATATTATATTACACTTTTATAAAGTAGATACTTTCAAATATTTAGGATCAATATTAACAGACGAAAATCATATTCACGAAGAAATTAAATGTCGACTAAAAGCAGGGAATTCTTGTTACTATTCGGTTCAAAATCTCTTGTCATCGCGAATTCTTTTGAGGAACTCGAAGCTTAAAATATATAAAACGATAATCATATCTGTTGTTCTGTATGGTTGCGAAACATGGTCGCTTACTCTGAGGGAAGAACATAGACTGAAAGTATTTGAGAACAAGATCCTGAGACGAATATTCGGACCCAAGAGGCACGGGAATGGGGAATGGCGGAAACTTCATAACGAGGAACTACATAATTTATACGGTTTACCCAACATTGTTAGGGACGTCAAGTTTAGGAGGCTTAGGTGGGCAGGTCATGTAGCTAGAATGGAAGAAAGTAGAAACGCTTTCAAAGTCTTGACTGGAAGACCAATTGGAAAACGGTCATTAGGAAGACCTAGGCGCAGATGGGAGGACAATATTAAGATGGATCTCGCAGAGATTGGAATACAAAGTAGAAAGTGGATCCAATTGGCTAAGGATAGAAGTCAGTGGAGAGCTTTTGTGAACGCGGCATTGAACCTTCGGATTCCATAGGCCATAGAGTTAGTTAATTAGTTATTTATTAATACCTATTGTTGATGTATTAATTAACATATGATTTAATACCTCCGTGGTTTTGTTTGGTTGTAAAAGTGATGATTCTGGATTTCAGAGAACTAGGAAATATCAGGCTGTGCTGAAGGGAATGCGGAAAATCAAGAAGGAAAGTAGTCGTCTTTATTAACAATTTCAAAAGCGAGAAGTAACAAGCACATGCTTATATAAGCTGTCTGGAAATGTACAACATTGATAAGAAGTTTCTATTTCATTGGATTTTAAAGAGTTCATGATACTGTAGAAGATGATCGTAAAATAATAAATAGAATTTAACAAAATAAACCAGTAGTTCACAGTCATCTCACAGTCACATCACTTATTTCTCAGATACTTCACAATATATAACATTTTAAATATTCACTTAAAAAGAACTAAAGATAAAGATGTTATTTCTCCGCCACTGAAGTGAATAAGACACGTATTCAGTTTCACTCGAAGTAAAAAGGAATTGGTTTGATTGGGGAGGTGGGTAAGAGAGATAACGATCCACCCTGACACAGGGGTCTGAGAAATAATTGCCCTCCCAGAAGATAATATTCTTAAGACAACCTATACGATGGGCCAGTTATTAATACCTTTTCCACAAAGCAAAGTTATAACGGTACCAACATTCGTGTCAAATTTTACTTAAGACACGAGAGTCGAGAATCTGCAATGTACACTCATGTCCAGAATTATTGTCGCATGTCTATAAATATGTTGTAGGAATGTAATTTGATAACGAATTCGCCCAGTATTTCTTACAATGTTAGTATGTGTACTGTATAATCGGAAAAGACATGTATGTGGCAAATTTCGTGCCAAAAGAGCAGTAAATAAGAACAATAAAACGAAAATAAAACCTTCTTGTCCATTTAGCAACATTTTGTTTTACTCATTCTAATTTTCGTATTTATAATTCTTTTCCTATGAAATTTACCACAAATATACATTTCAGAATTATACACATAATATCAATATTAAAAGTACCCTGGAAAATCATTATCAAATTATATTCTTACAAGAAGACAGTTATAGATATGCGACAATCATTTTGGACATGAGTGTACATTATAAATATCCCAGGTGTGAGCAACATGATAAGAGAAAGATTAATGAAAATTTAAAAAAATCTCTCGAGGTCCTCGGCAGTCCGCGGATCAGAGGTTATAAAACTCTGTACTAGAAGATTGTTTTTGCCTTGTATAAGTCTTTTCACAACCTTCATAATTTTTAGAAGATAGTGCAGAATAAATAACGAGTTCGTGAGTACAATTGAGGTTATATGGAACACATCAATCACGGATATTACCGTGTCTGTCAGTACAAAATCAAATGTAGATGAACCATCAATTAAATAAGGTGATAATTTAATCACAAAATGTCATTGTAAATGTTTAGCGATTTGACACATTAATGTCAAATTAAATTTTCCCACACGTTGGTGAAATGATTCTGTTTATAAATTATAACTCATCAGAGGACAATATTCATTTAATAATTACGTATTTAACTGAAATTATTAAGGCAACATGTCGAGCGTCGAGGAAATATATAGGGTAAGTGTATATATGAATAAACATATGCGGAAATACAAACCAAACAAATGCATCAATTGTTTTCCCAGTTTATAATGCCGAGATATGTTGACTGGCAATATT
Source organism: Thermobia domestica (assembly GCF_964235325.1). Classification (NCBI taxonomy): domain Eukaryota; kingdom Metazoa; phylum Arthropoda; class Insecta; order Zygentoma; family Lepismatidae; genus Thermobia; species Thermobia domestica. The sequence continues at coordinate 139,322,464 of NC_137462.1, read as the reverse complement.
TCGTAAGTATACGATTTTGTCTTGGTTGTTGTCTCGATCGGTTATATTACATGTCCTGAATGCTCATATTCAGAAGAAGCTTCACAAAAGAAAATATAATGAAATAATAATCACTCGCTTACAACTTTAGTGTTGAACGTTTTCGATGTCTTTTTAACCTTTAGCAGTCCAAATAACTATATACCGGAGGTATCTAAAGTAAGTCTCACTTTTAAAATTTTATTATATATATATATATATATATATATATATATATATATATATATATATATATATATATATATATATATATGTGTGTGTGTATATGTATATATATAGGTATAGATAAACTACTGTACCGACTTCATTACCATGGTTCTTTTTTGATGTTTATGACTTTTGGAAAGCAAAACAATGCCTTTACACTTGGAACAACAACATATTTATTTATTATTACAGTAAATATAAAACTTTGTTTATTGCTTGTTGTAATATTCTATACATATTGAAAATTTATCCAAGGGAGTGCAAACAAGGATGTAAGGGAGATAACGCCAAGGGAAGAGTGCTGCTTTCTCTTTACTTGGTAACAGAACAACTGCTAATTTCATACCAAGTTTTTTCAAACACACAGTGAAAACACAATTTTGTAAGCAGAATATTCTCAAGATCAAAAATTTAGTCAAGCCATTTTTGTTGGCTTCTTTCCAATATTGAGCATAATCAACTGGCATTAATGCGATTTTATTCAGTGTACCTTTTCGTACATTAGAAGAGGTTAGTTGTGAAACTCAACATCAACCTAAGAAATATACTGAGTTTGCGCTAATCTACTCGACGAACCGAATACCTAGTTCAATAGTTATACAGATATTAAAACAATACATTTACAGCTAAACCAGCTGAACTAGTGTGCACAAAAACTATGGTAATCCTCCTAGAGTATCCACAAAAGCAACTTTCTCCTTATTTTTTTTCTGTATCTACACTTAATCACACAATTTCACATTTTCCCTGGAACATTCATTTATTCACCTGAATATTATTTATTGTTTTACACAATACCGATTTAAATTACGGAATTAATTACTACTAACTTTTTTTTTACAAGGCTATGTTTCCACTACGGATTGAACCTTGGACCTGGTGTGCAGGAACTACGTGGTTCTTACCTTACCATTCTCGTCTTGCTTACTAACTACTGAAAGTATGTTTCCCAGTCGTGCATTTATATATTTAAATGAAGATGTAAGAGGTTTTCAAATAGTGTCTGCTATATAAGAAATAGAATATACTATATATATATATATATATATATATATATATATATATATATATATATATATATATATATATATATTAACATTCAATATTGTTTGGGAACGAAACTGTAACGCAGTCTGTCTTGAAAACAGCTATTTTCGGAAGATTTGAAAAATCATCTTTCTGTTTTCACAAAATACTGTGTTCGGTTTATATAATACTCTTAGCAAAGAGGAAGGATCTATTTGCAACATGTATTTAATATCTCGTTAATGATGCAAATACCTATAAAATGTACATACGTTCAGCTAGAAATTTCAGTAAAAATAATATATTTGAGTATTTGAATCAGATTATGTTCATTACCGGGAAGCCAAATTTAACAATTTAAATTCGCTTCCTGAATTTACTTCTGTTGACTGACTATTGCAGCGTCTTTTATAAGGTAATCATAAATCTCTTTGGAATACGTTATAGAACTGAATAGGCAAATCAATGTCATGTGAATAGCATACTCAGACTTTATTTCATAATCATATACTTCATATAAGGCATGAGAAAGTTTGCAAGATTTAAGGCAACGCCTTAAAACTAACTTAACAGTTCGACATACCGTTTTAGAGCCGAAGAAAGTCGGGATAACAGCTAAAAAACACATTTTCAACATATTTTACAGACTGAAACAACACATCTGACAGCTCATATCTTTCAGATAGCAAGCACAAAACCTTTTCACGTGTGTGTGACTCAATATGCAAAATGCAGAAGAAATTATATGGATTTGAAAACTTGACTCCCTCCCCCATGACGAGCTTCTGTATTCGTCACTGATAAAGCCAATATATAGTAAATTACATCTCGTACAGTATACCAAGACATGGAATAAGAAAATCAAAACTAATGTGTGCAAAGGTACAATCTGTTGTCAAACTCTTTTATAAAACCTTACTCCTTAAATGAAGAGTTGTTTGGGAAGAAATTCTTTTGAACTTTCTTTTTGGAAAATTTGTTTAAAAAGTTGCTTGAAAATTGCAATAGAAATATAAAAATATAAGACTGGATTCATTCTGCCTATTACAACAACAGTATCAAGTCCCATATCCAAATTGTGAAGTAGCAACTATCTAAGCGTCTGCACTCGCATCTACAGAATCAAAATAAGAAGCACAAACCTATAACTTACACCTTTCTTCCAACTCAATACCATATCCCTCTTCTTCTTTTCCTCCTTTCCATATAATTCTCAATTAAGCCACCTAAATCCATGATCTCTGTTTCGGTTTGCACATCACTGTGTATCTTAATGCGTAAGTAAAGTAACAAAAGAACGAGGATTTTTCTAGCAGAAAACGTAGTGTATATACACCTTGCTCTCTTACAGAATGCCTTTAAAAAAATTCTTAATCCTGCATTCCGCAACTTAAAATTTTCCGTTAAAAATCTTATTATTTTACCTTCTAGTGTCCGAGTAACGTGGTTTCCGTATAATGAAGGGAATTTAACACGTTTTTCATGTCTAAATTTGTGGGATCGAGAAATTTTACAGTTTAAGATAAAGTTTCGTTTAATAAGAATCTAATTTGAATTAAGTTTTTACTTTATTAATATTAGACGAATCTCATCCGGATGATTACACATTTCTTTTACAACTCTCTACTTTATTTTGTATGAATGTTTTTGCAATCTGACATCTTATATTGCACTTATATACTAGCTTAACACTGAATTTTGTATTGTACACTTTTATTAGACATGTTGCATTTAACTATTATGTATTTTACAATGCTAAATTTGAGTAACGCTGTTATTATCTCTTCAAAAGTGTAATTAAATAAAATTATTAAAGGCTTGGGGATTCTAAGATTGATTCAGCTGACTCTGTCCATGGTTTTCATTACCTGTTATGTTAATTATGTACTACGTTGTTACTCCTATCACTGTAATTACTACAATATTATTGTTAATTTGAGTAGCGAATTATCTTATTATTATAGTTAATTAGCTACGATAATATCATATGTCAGCCTTCTATCAGTATATTAGCTAATAATAGACTGTATTTATTTTCTGCACATGAAATTGGGTTGATATTTTCATATTCGAGATGATTTTGTTCATTTTTATCAATTATTAAAAAATATTTCTGTATTACGATTTTTAAAAAATCTTTTAAGATAAAAAATGCCTTTAAATTGTTTAGTACATGAAAATAAGATTTACTATTATTCACAATCTCTTCACGTTTCACTACAAGCCTCAGACCCTTTTCTTCTTAGAGTATCATTCTTCAAAAAAGCAGCCATCTCTTTTGACAGAATTTCTTCGTTAATCAATAAATCGATTTTGTAAGAAGTTTTGTGATTTTTTTTTCTCCCCGAGTTTTCTGCTATATGTTTTGGACTTGCTTCAGAGGACATTCTTCAATAGTGGTATAGTTGGCATAAAAAGAGGAAGGATTGAAGTAGCCAAATTGATATAATTTTGTATGCTTGTTACAAAGTTGTATTCCAAGGAAGGTTAGTCTACCGGCAGATTTATAGGGAAGGACAAACACGTGTATTGCATATGTATCTATCTATGTATGTATAAGCCCAGTTATTTTTCACCATTATGTTTATGACCACGCAACTTGGACGTTTATGTTTCAACTGACATTGATAACTCACCTCGTCAGAGTTTCCAGATCAATATTTTGTTTCACCATTTGAAAAATCATATTATTACAGACTTAGCTTCTTCCTGGTCCAAGGAAATATTTCTTTTTCTTTATTTGCTTGTAGGCATATTGAAGTACGAGCTGAGATGCTTTTTATATTGAAATAGGACAATGAAATGAAATAAAATTTCTAGCAATAGGTCCCACGTTTATTAACCTTTGACTAAAGATAATTAATGAAAGTGGATAATTGTAATTGGCAATGATTGGCGGTGGGAAAAAATAGGAAAGCCTCGAGAAAACTCAGGACACGGTATTGTCCACTACCAACTCGCGTAGCCGGGAGTCGGAGCAGGAATTCCCAGCATCAGAGACCTCTACAATTTCTTTTTAAATTCTTCCCAACCGGGATATTGCTCTACTTAATCCGACACTACAGGGAACTGAACTCACATTTATTGACGACAGTTAGAAAAAACGTTCATACAATTCAGAGGGTTTCAAGTCCCCAGTAGATTGCGCCTCATGATTGCCATTTAGGCATCGTGACTCATTAAAAAGGAGTTAACATATTCCTTATATTGAAATAGAAATTGTTATATTATTTATATTGAAATAGGAATTAAGATATTCTTTATATTTAAATAGGAGTTTTCCAAATTCTTTATACTATAAAGGTAACCAAGAAAGTTTTGTCGCTTTTTGTGGGGGTCTATATTCAATTGGCCCTCATACCGTGACTTGAATGCGAATGGAGATAAGGCGAAGGTAAGCTGTTGGTGTGGGAATATCCAACATACTATCTGGTTGTGGCAGTTCAGTTACATCGTGAACTTGCGTAAGGATAGAGTGAACATGAGACCTCCACAGACTGTCATAAAGGTGTGTATGCTATATGCTGTACGAATTCAAACTGGTATCCAACGTCATTGTAGCGGGGCAGAAGGTATGCCAGACCTTTGGTGAGGGTGTATTGAATATGTGGACAGTGTGGTGGTGGTTTAACAAGTTTAAGAACGGTGACGAAACACTCGAAGACATACCACGTGCCGGATGACCAATACATATACAAAATGAAGATCTCCAGACACCAATTGAGGTGAACAGTAGCCGGATATGTGAGGAACTGGGGCTACAATTCAATGTGAGTGGAGAAACCACTCAGCAGCACCTCCATCAACTTGGGAAGCATTACATGTAGGGTCGATATGTCCCACATGATTTGACTCCCTGCCAGAAGGCAATGCGAGCAAACATATGTATTTCTTTGCTTTCTCTTCTAAGGAAGAGCCATTTCTGGACAGATAAGTGAGTCCAGTACGAAGCTCAATGGAGCCGTCATTATTGATTAGCATCCAATTAACCGGTTCCAAAACAGCCGAAACCAGTACTGCACCAGAAGAAGGTTCTCCTGTGTGTTTGGTGGACTGCTCACGGAATCGTGCACCTGGAACTGCTACTATCTGATCAGAACATCAATGCAACTGTGTACTGTCAGCAGTTGAGCCGTGTTCAAGAAAAAATTCAAAACTCTGGATCCAGCACTTCTTCATAGCAAAGGGTCCTCCTGTTACAGGACAGCGCTAAGCTCAAGAGGCTATAATGACCCGGAACATCATTCTACGACTTGAATGGGAAATACTAATGCATCCACCATACTTCCCAAAAATTGCTCCGTCCGATTATCGCCTTGGACTGATGTTTTATTTCTTGAACAATGACCCTAGAGGACACCAGTTCAAATCCATATTAGTGGTGTAAAATGTTCTTACTACCTTCTTCGCATCACGACCCACCAAGTTCTCCCGCGGTGGAATCCATGGCCTTCCAGAACGTTGGCAAAAGTTTGTGGATGCTGGTGGGGACTATTTTTGATCTTCAAGGTACGTCTTAGGTGACATATCGATGTTCGAAGGTGGTGGATGAAAAAACGACAGAACTTTATGGTTACCTTTATAGAATAAAAGTAAACATTTTTATATTGAAATAGGAGTTGTCAGGTTGATTATATTTTTATAGGAGTAAACATATTCTTCATATTGAAATAGTAGTTGCTGTATTCGTTATATTGAATAAATGAACGAATGATTATGATGTAATGGGGAAGTCAGCTGTGCTAAAAAAAACATGTCTTTAAGCTGTAATATACTTTAATCATAAAATGGAGCTAAAAACTTGAAATTTGGACAGCACGTAGGCTTTGTGGCATAAAGTAAAGTAAAAAAGGACTTTAAAAAATACTTACAAAGATTGGGGTTTCGGGTTGTAATTACTCTAATAAGATGACAATATTTCGTAATCTCTGAGGTTAGAGATATGAATTGTGGTATTTGGACTTTTCATTTAAAATAATTTTAAAACGTGTTTCAACCTTTTATTAGTTATTTCATATAGAACGATATCAAAGGAGAAAATGGTGTGGTTCATTAAGATGCCGAAACAAAGTGTTCGAATTTCATGCGAGACTATATAAAGAAAAGTTAAGAAGAAAGATCACGAAACATTTCCGAATTCAAAATAAATTATGCAGAGATGAGCCGCAGAATGTTAATCTCATCAGTGATAAGCAAATACATATGTTAGTGAAATAATAATTAAGTACACTACATAGTTACTAACAATTATAATTATTGTAGGTTATTGATCATACGTTATTGACCGTACGTTATTGATATAGAAACAGACGTCAAAGCAATCAGCATGGGACTTGAGCCCCTCAGAAGAGCATGAGCGAATTTTTAACTGTCCTCAATAAGTCTGTGTTCATGCTCCTGTTGTGTTGGATTAAGTAGAACAATGTCTCGGTTGGGGCGAATTGATAAAAAAAAGTGTAGATCGCTGTGGTACGACGGGTGTCTGGTCTGATCCCCGGCTACGCGAGCTAGGATTGACAATATCGTGTCAAAGAGTTACGTTCCTTTTCTGGAATTTAGCTTGTGTGGTTTAGCAAATAATTATTCTAAGGGAAAGGGGATCTAAATATCTTCCATAAACCTACTCTCTCCGTGAGAATTGCGGACATTTCAACTAGTAATAATAATATGAGTAATGTCCGAAAAGCAAGTACCGTTTTGAAAAAAAGTGCTAAAACAGGTTTGTTCAAGCCTGTTTTAGCAGCGTATTTTGTTACTTTCAAAGCGCTTACAGCCGAGCTCACGATTCAGGTGAAGGAACAAATGGTAGTTAGACGGCGCCAAGGGAGGGCTGTATGGTGAGTGGTCAAACTGCTTCCAACCAAACTGTCGGATTAGCGTTTGGATTGCACCAGCAGTATGGAGGCGAATATTGTCATAGAGCAACACAACTCCTTCAGTGAGCGTTCCTTTCTTTTGTTTGAATTGCACTCCGAACATTTCTCAGTCTCACAGTATCGTTCCGCATTGATGGTTTCACCCCTGGGTAAGTCAACCAGAAAACATCTTTCCTCCTCCAAAACCTGTGCCGACATTGTTGTTTTGAAATTTTGCTTTGTGGAAGATCCTATGTGCTGCCACTCCATTGATTGTTATTTCGATTCTGGGGTGACATGGCGAGCCCACGTTTCGTCACCTGTCAAGATTTGGTTTTAAAAGTCCTCTCCTTCTTCGCTGTAACAGGTAAGGAATGTCAAAGCACTGCCAAGTCGTTTGGTTTTGTGGACGTTTGTGAGCGTTTTCGGAACCCAGCAAGAATACAGTTTGCGATAACCTAAGAAGTTGGTAAGAATCTCATGAAAAATAGTTCTCGAAACTTGAGGAAACTCATCTGAAAGTATTGTCATTTTGTACCGTCTATTTTTACGAATTTTCTCATCCATTCTTCTTACCAACTCATCAGTCATAACAGAAGGTCGCCCACTTGTTTTATCGTGGATATTTGTCACCCACTTTCGCATCGCTTCCTCACTAATTGCATTTCACCATTAGTCTCTACAATTTGACCATGAATTTCAGCTGGTTTAACGTTCCTTGCATTCAGAAATCGGATAACAGAACGAATCTCACAGACGGCTGGTTCAGCAATAGTTTTAAACATTGGAAACGATCAGAGAACACTGTATACTCGCGAAAACTCAACCATAGTGATGTCAGTGGAGAGGCAATGAACCAGTGATACTAGCGAGCATTCGCGGAGCACCAACACTGGCGCTGCGGTGACATTCAAACGAAACGGTGTGTACTTGCTGGACACTGGCGGGATGTTTCGTTGAGGAAGGTTTGGATAAGTTGTTCACCCACTCAGGCACGTAGTCAGGATTTCGTAAAGGGGGGGGGTGTCCGTGACATAAAATACTGTGGTCTTCACACCAGGGGCTTGATCATTCTAAACTATTTTACTGGAACATATACTTGTTCGTTTAGCCATGATTCCGTATCGGGGGGAGGGGGTGAGACGTGACATGAAACACTGAAGGCCCAATCAATCTTAACTACTTTACTATCAACATATATTGGTTTGGAGGTATTGTTGGTAAGTATTTTAATAACAAACTACGGAGAAATCTTGAGTATTTTTTTTTTTTAAGAAAAAGCGTATTGAAAATAATTTTACAATATTTACGTTCTTCCTGTGTTCCTTCAAATATAACAATTTTCCTTTCATTACGACCTCAACGATTATAAAAAGTACACATTCACTATTATAAAAAGTACACTCATATCCAAAATGATTATCGCATGTCTATGACTGTCTTCTTGTAAGAATATAATTTGATAATGATTTTGCAGGGTACTTTTAATACTGATACCATGTGTATAATCGGGAATTGTATAGACCCTATTTGTGGTAAATTTCATAGGAAAAGAATTATAAATACGAAAATTAGAGTGAGTAAAACGAAATGTTGCTAAATGCACAAGAAAGTTTTATTTTTATTTTATTGTTCTTATTTACTGCTCTTTTGTCCAAATTTGCCACTTACATATCTTTGCCGATTATACACATACTAACATTCTAAGAAATACCGGGCGAATTCGTTATCAAATTTTACTTCTATAACAACATATTTATAGACTTGCGACATTAATTTTGGACATGAGTGTACAAACTCAATAATGACTTGTAAAATATTTTACAATATCTGCGTTCCTTTCTCTGTTGAATCAAAAGTTAACAGATCTTTCTTTTCACATAAATTTTTGTTTTTATTATTCCTTCAACTTCTGTCTGTTCCAAATGATAGGTTAAAGGAGTAGTAGAAAATTGTTTTTGAAATAACATGTTTGATACTGCAAGGATGCGATGAGGAAAAATTATGATAAAAAATGTCCACGCTGTTACACAACCGGCATTATGCTTTCAGAAGCTTGCAATCTTCCTGACTAGTAGCAGAAATTCTAAGAATTGCGTAACTTCCGGAAATTTCAAATTCCCTGACTCTTCCAGTATATCCCACTCCCCTCGCCTCCATGTATTGCAAGTAAGAAAGAGTAACCAAAAGCTTTCTGTAGTTTTTTTTTTAATTTTTAACGCCGATTTTTCTTTTTCTCATTTCATTTCGTTTCATCCTTCCTTTTCATTTCGACAATTAGAGTGAGTAAAACGAAACGTTAATGACATTTTTTTTCATTTCGGGTCTCGAAGGGGGGAGGTCCGGACCTCCCGAACCCCCCTTCCCTTGGCTACGTGCCTGACCCACTGTGACAAGTGTTTGAAAATTGGTGGAAACTATGTCGAAAAATAGTTTAAGGTGAGCTCTTTCATGTAGAACTAAATTTGGCATGAAAACATTTGTTTTAGTATTAGTTTCAAAACGGTACTTCTTTTCCGAAGACACCATGTAAACAGGGGTGTCGATTTCTCTGTAAATTTGGGGTGCCCATTCAGATGCAAAAGGTATATATGTAAGGATTTTAAGACAAATTGCATTCAAATTATGCCAAATATTGTATATTCAATAGGGGGGCCATATGAGTTTTGGGGAGTCCGGGCCCCCGGCCCCCAGGATCGGCGCCCTTGCATGTAAATACAAACTATAATAATAATAATAATAATAATAATAATAATAATAATAATAATAATAATAATAATAATAATAATAATAATAATAATAATAATAATAATAATAGGCTTAATTCTTTCCAACTTGTATTTGTTCCCAGCAAAATTTCTCCATACCATTGTAGTTTAGTATTATTTTGTTCCAGCTTTCTTCTTAACGAAACCACAGTTCTTCCTCAATAATTATTTTGTGTTTGCATGGTATTTAATTTAACAGCTCTTTTAGTTTTTTTTATAACATTCATAATGAATAGTCACATTTCCAATGCCGCTTAAGTAATTCAGCCCACATCAGCATGGGGGGTGAGAAAGAGTGGACAATAATACGTCCAAAATTAACGATATCCATTGTTTTTCATAAACCTATTGTCCCCGTGCGAAGAACGGGCATTTGAGATAATAAATAAATAAATAAATAAATAAATAAATAAATAAATAATAATACTTCTAACTACTAACGGTAGACGTACGGAGATATTCTTGATATAAGAGTTTCTGTACTTATGGGTAGCTTACTTTTGTCCTCCTCGGTAGTACACTTGTTAGTGCGCGTTCGATTCCGAGTTCGATTCCCAGTGGAAGAGTATTGAACGAATTGCTGTGGTTCCGATTCACTTCATACTGTAGATGCACTTGGAAGTCTAAAGTGACTGAAATTGTAGTGAAGACTCTTGTATATTATTTAGTATTCATGAAATTTTGAACACAAATCTCTACAAGTTAAGGACACCAAATAATTTTTACATACATATATTTGTGTTAAAATGTCGGTAATACTGTAAAAAGTTTATACAGCATTGGGGTATTTTTTTCTACAATTGTTTTACTCTCTATAAGTGTAGTTTGCTTGGTTTACCAGAGGCAGAGAGCTTGATTGTCTAAGTCGTCTTCTTTCACATTTCTGGCGTGTTTTATAATTGAATTGAATGTCTGCGTATATAGAAGGGAAGATAGCGTTTTCAAGAGAACGGCCGAGTGAATGAGCGAGAACCGCTCTCTGCTGCTTCGTACGCAAGAGATATTATTATAACAAGTGTGTTCGCTAGGAACTTTTCTCTGGGAAAAGTTTTCAAAATCATAATCGAGTTTACTCACAGAAACTGGAAGTTCTAGCGTCCAATGTAAACACACGATGAAAGCAGGAGGAGGAGGAGGAGGGAAAAAAATATAAGACTATTTTGGTACTTTTAAAAAAATAGGCACTGCTTTTCCTTGTTTATGTTGAATGTGTGGAGAGCTAACAATACTAATACAGGAATAGTAGATTCTTGTATGTGTAAAGTAAATGTGTATATGTATTTAAAAAAGAAGGAAATCGTGGTTCACATATCCCTGACCAGCAAAAGTGGACAGTACAGCACAAAAGTATTTACCTGGTATATAGAGTAAACTGAAAATGTAGTCAGAGAAGACGCCTAGATAGGCAAAGGCACAATTCTTCCTTCTCATAGGAGCCCAACATTATGCCCCTCTAATTTGCTCTGCTGACTCTTGAGTGATGTCATATCGATAAAACGTAAGCTTTTATCGCTACAGAAGCTAAGAGAAGAAAACTTAGCTTTTATCCTAATTGAGAGATGTCACCGAGAAGGGGGAGAGAAGGTTCACTGGGGTCGGAGCCCCCAAAACGTTCAAAATCAACATATATTTGTACACTTTCTGAACAAAATTATACTTCTTTAACAATGATTGATGATTGATGTAGCTTGAGCATTTAATATTACACTTCATATGTACTCTTTCTCTCATAAAAAACAATTTAGTTTTATTATTTTTTTCTGAAACTATAGATGGAAGTATTTTACACTTATCGTTTTTTCGGGTGCAGAATAATATGTGTCCAATACGACATAGCTTATACAGAGCGTTCAAAAAGTCTCTATACACCGGAATCGTGTGCAAGCATGTTTGGAGGCTCATGGGGGACATTTCCAACATTTGCTGTGAAAATGTGTGTTAAAATGTGTGTGTATATGCTACGCCCTGTACATAGTGCTTATATGCCATAAAATATAATAAATTTTGAGTAAAATAATTTTCTCGTTGCTTTGAATATGTGACAATTCAGGTGTATAGAGACGTTTTGAACGCTCTGTATTGGACTCCTCCGCATGTTTGGATGCCTCCTAACAAAACTTTCTGGATGCGCGCCTGCTCAAGAGCCAATACTGCTTATTTATAACTTTGTTCCTCAGTACACACGAGATTATTTTAGAAAACACTGTGAGCGTTTTTTAACTTCAAACAGACAGTTTGAAGCTTAAAACTTACAAGGTAAAAGTTAGTAACACATTTTGCTTCCTTCTTGCCCCACCATAGTTTTCTCTGATTGATGTTATTTATAGAGTTGAAGAGACTCGATGATTGATAAGTAGTTATTATTTCTGAATTTGGTGTGGACGGGATTGAATCCTGGTAATTTCAATCCTTTGTTACAATCGAAGTCTGTAGAAAAAGAGCTGACAGAATAGTTTCAATCAAAAAAGACAGTATAATTTTGTATGTTTCTGTACATATGAAATATCCAATGTACTATCGTAAGTTTTACTACTGTTAACGTGTTCTTTTCTTTCAATTACATTTCAAAATGCGTAGGTTTTTTGAGATAAATTATGTTACAAAATATTTTTGTCGATTTTTGAGATAAATTATGTTACAAAATATTTTTGTCGAAATGAATGAAATGGTGGAATGAAGAAAGTGGGAGGAAACGGAAGAACACCGCGAAAACCCACGCACAAGGTGTTTGTACACCACAAAGTCCATCTATATTTATATATGTATATATAAAGAAAACAATTATTTCTGGCTGGTGTATCGACATTTTTATATTAAGGACTTAAACTCCATCTTGAATAAATGATTTATTATTCGTTTTAGGATATTATTTTATAACTAATTTTAAATAAATAATATTCTGTCCACCCCCTCCAAAATATTGAATAAACTTCATTGACTGTGAGAAAAATCTTTACACTACAATTTCTATTCCTGAATATATATATTCCTTCGTGTTGCCTTATTGATATAATCACAAATGTGCGGCATTCGATGAATAAGTTCTGTCTTGTTTCTATCTCATACAATCCTCCTATAGGCATTGTCATTAATAAAAAACACTATTATATATCTTCATTTTTACCTTTCTGCCTAGTTGACTCTCAAGTGGTTTAGAAAGAGATATGCCAGGCGATTGTAGTGACACTCTTGTCTCTTGGTGCCTCTTGTCTCCTTAGATAAATCTTACACAGTTTACAGTTTTGTGTGGGTCACTGTCCTGTTGGAGGATAAACTATAATTATTTGATCCAGATGAGACAACACGGCCTTAAATACACTGGTATAATATGCAGGGTATTTCAAAGCAACACCGACAACATTTGGGATGTGATTCCTGACACCAAGATAATACATCAAGTATAGATCAACCTGGATACACAAACGTTTACTTTCGGAGTTATAGGCTGCCAAAAACGCGAAAAAATGAACTCTAAAGATCCATAGTTCCAAAGCTATGGGAGTTGCCGTAGTCGGGTCAAGACTTCACATAGGAGCTAGTATGTGCATTATCCAAAAATCCATATTTTATAAGCCTGCGGTACTTCCACAACAATTTTTATAGAGGTAGTTGGCAAGTATATCAAATTATATGCCCGTAGTCAAACTCCCTTTTTAAAAATTTTTGTAGATCTCTTAGTTTTGAAGCTATGGACCTTTAAATTTCATTTTTTTTCATGTTTTCGGTAGCTTATAACTCCAAAAGGAAGCATTTGTGCACCCAAGTTGGTCTATACTTTTTGTCTTACCTCGATGTCAGGAATCACTTCCCAAATGTTGTTGGTGTTGTTTTGAAACACCCTTATTTATTTTTCTTCTCTTTTTAAAATTTCCCCTCCGCTCTAATTAAATCTTTGACTTTGTTATTTCCGAAATATCTTCCTACAAATACATCCATTATTTCAACAGCTTTTAGTTCTGTACTTCTAAAACTCTTGGATGAAAAGAGGTAGGCCATTTCATCCAACCAATCAATTTAGAGTCATTTTTTCTGGTGTGCATTAGCCTCTAAACACAAAGTGAATCGAAAACTTTGAATCACAATGAAAAACAAAAATTCTTAGCAAAATTCTGTTTACCTAAATGCATGACTCAAATAATTATATTTATGCCAAGTGATGAAAAATAATATTTTTCTGTATTTATTGATCATAGCAGAAACGACAGTCAGTCATTACTGACACAAATGATATAGGTCTTCTGTTATTAAATACAGTTTGTTTTGTTTGGACACATTAACTACATAGGTCAGAGCAATGAGGTAACATATATGGACCAACATAAACATATGAGAATGGGTTAGGAAGATGATGAAATATAAAGGTAGTAGGAATAGGTATTATGTTGGATATTAATAACTCATATTACCCTAACAGTAATTGCAATTCAAATAACGGAAAGCTATTTCTATCTTTTACCTTGTCGATTATATATTATTTTTTTATTTTATATTTTTTTATATATATATTATATATTTTTTATTTTATATATATATTATTTTTTATTTTTTTATTTATTTTTTTTAATTGCTAGCCGAAGGCTAGCTCCCTTGCGAGGGTTACGCCCTCTATCCGGGTTGAGGGGTGAAATTATTGGGGCAGTGAGGATATTGGAGCGGGTCTAAGGGATATGTAGGAAGACTGGAGCATCATTTTATATATACCACTTTATTATATTTCATCTTTATTTCATTATATTATACAAGTATGGTATCCACTTGGTCATTATGATCTTGTGATCATAATCATTAGGGCTGGGAAAGATGATGATGAGGTGCACTTGACAGGACAAACACAAACAAGTTGTTAAAAACACGAAAGCTGGTTATCTTCTTGTCCAGGGGCTACTCTGGACAGTGATGAAGACGAGTGAAGCCCTGTTAGTATGATGAGTTCACAGTGCAACATATGTGGGCGAGACGTGATGGGGAAGATGGTCGGAAGCGTAGGCAGAAGTGACAAAATGATCGGGGTGGTCAGGTGGAATTGTTTTCAGATAAAGGGAGAAGAGCAAAGATAGAGGGCAAGTGACTAAATTATATCCCAGATCGTAGTGGCGGTCGATGTCCATGGTGTCCAGAAGTAAAGGATGTCTTTGCTGAAATCGGGTGGTAATGAATTTGAGTCTTAACTTTTCTATGTGATGAAGTATGGTATGGACTCGGGAGCTTGATTCGATAAGCTAAACGGAAAGCATGGCGTTCGAGTACTTTCAATTTGGCATAGAAAAAAGGCAAAGCACTAACCCAGGCAGGGTGGCCGTACGTCAAGATGGGACGTAAAAATACCTTGTAGGTATTCAGGACTGTATTAGGCTGTAATCCCCAGGTGGTGCCAATAAGACGTTTAAGTAGATTTAGTCGATTGTAGGCCTTGTGAATGATTTCTTTCAAATATGGCCGCCAAGTTAGGTGATGATCTATAGTGAGACCTAGGTAAGTAACCTGTTTGGCGGTTTGAATTCGTGTGCCATCGACTCTGATGTTAAGAAGGTTCGGATTTTTTTGTATTCGAGAGCGCTTGCGAGGTGGAATAAAGACAATTGCCTGCGTCTTAGTGGAGTTGATGTGAAGTCGCCACGTATTGCACCATCGAAGGAAGGAGTCAATCGCTATGCTGAGAGAAGAATTAATCTGTTGAATGGTCCGGGCTGTGCAGAGAAAAGCAGTGTCATCGGCATATTGAAAAGTGTGCACATTGAGAGGAAGTGCCGGCATGTCAGCTACAAACAAAAGGTATAGAAGGGGTGAAAGAGCGGAGCCTTGAGGTACACCAGAGTGAATAAAAATAGGATGAGATAGAGAGCTATTGATGGTTACGTAAGAGAGGCGGTTAGAAAGAAAATGAAAGATGAAGCGGATATAAGAGAGTGGAAGCCGGAAGCGGTGAAGTTTAAACATGAGAGCTAAGTGCCAGACTTTATCAAAAGCTTTTTCGAGATCGAAAAGAATGAGGCAAGACGGACGTGCAGTATTATAATGATTCGTAATGAGATTTATGAGTCTGAGTAATTGGTCGTTGAAGCCAAAATTAGGACGGAAACCAGCCTGATGCACAGGTAACAGATTATGGGTAGTGAGATGAAGATGAAGTCTGATGACAATGATGCGTTCTAGGATTTTACTAAATACGGAGGTTAGTTGAATCGGTCGGTAGGATGCAACAGAAGCTGGAGGTTTGTTAGGCTTTAGAAACATGAAGTAGATGAGGTTTTCCAGTCTGGGGGAAAGTAGCCGGTACGGAGAATGAACGTATATATATAAGAAAGAAGGAGGAGAAGACAGTTAGGTGCTTCTTTGATGAGCCGGTACGTTATCCGATCCAGACCAGGAGCTGTATTCTTTTTGCGAGTTACAACAGATGAGATGTCAGCAGTAGAGATATGAGCGGTAAGAGGATTATTACCGGGGAGGATATGCGTTTCACTTGGTTGTAGATATGGTGCTGATAAGTTTAAGATGTCAGTAGGATGCCTCCGGGGAAAGTCTGGTGAAATTGGTGTGAATGTAGTTTGTAGGTGGTCGGCAAAAGCGTTGGCTTTTTCTTCGTCACTATGTAGCGGACAGTCGTTAATTAGCAATGGATAAGGCGTCCGGGTAAGCTTGCCCGTTAGCATATTAAAACGCTTCCAGTACTTAGTTGGGTGGGAAGTTTCTGCTAAGGTGTTGCAAGTCTTTACCCAGTTACGGAGTTTATATGCTTTGACATAATTTCGGACTGTGCGCTGGAGCTTGCGATGATGTCGAAGAGCTTCTAAGTTCCCAGTGCGCTGAAACTCACGGAAGAATTCACGGGAACGGTGTATTAGAGGTAAGTAGCTTGGTGGTAAGCGAGGTTGATACCTGGTTAGTGCAGTGGTTGGTATGTGGAGGTCAGAAGCATGACGGATAGAGCTGGTGATGTCGGAGATACGATTATATAGATCCTCTTCTGTTGTAGGCGGCTCAATATGGGGTAAGTCGGCGGTAATGGTTGAACGATAATCTTCCCAGTTTGCTTGGTCGAAGCGTGGAATACGACGAGGTTCTGGTAATTCTCGAGGAGTAGGAGCCTGTGGTTGATCTATGTGGAGCTTGATGGGAAGATGATCACTACCAATGGAATCTAGTGCCTCAAGAGTGCACCGTTGTGAAAGGTTGATAGAGGAAATTACTACGTCTGGTGTGGTTTCAGTGATAGGTCGAGTGGGCTTGGGGATATGAAAAATATTGCCTGTGGTATGAGTAGTGATATAATCAAAGAAACGTTGTTTTTGATTATCCGGACGGCTATGAATGTTGATGTCGGCCATGATGATATAGTATTTAAAGGTATTGGATATATATTGAAAGAATGAATAGGGGATTGGATG
This sequence comes from Thermobia domestica, assembly GCF_964235325.1. NCBI lineage: Eukaryota > Metazoa > Arthropoda > Insecta > Zygentoma > Lepismatidae > Thermobia > Thermobia domestica. Next base: position 139,305,181 of record NC_137462.1, on the reverse strand, counting down.
TCCAGGGCGTACATAGATGGTGGCTATGGTAAGGTAAAGAGAGCGAAAGTACAGAGTAATAATGAGATACTCTGGCAGATTAGGCAAGGATGGATGATACTGGCGATGACTGATTGAAGGATAGAAGCCGATGGCCACACCCCCGTTTGCTCGGCGTGCTGCTATCGTAGAGTCGCAACGAAGAAATGTATATCGAGGTACTTTGAACGACATGGATGGGGTAAGATGAGTTTCGTTGATGAGAAAGGCTTGGATGGTTTCTTCTAAGAGAAGCTGCTCAAAAAGGGTATAGTGAGAGGCTAGTGACCGGATATTAACAAATAATAGAGAAATATTCATAATTACGATGCAGCAGAAGGGTTGGAAGTTTCGGGTGATGCATGTTCTTCAAGTGGGGTAACATGAAAATAAACGTGTGGGCTAGAATATGTGGCTTGAAAGGAACACTTAAAGATGAGGCGAGCAGAGTGGTTGACCACGCCGAGAATGTGTTGGCGAAGAAAAGGATGGATATTTTGCATAGCGATTGTGAAAAATGAAAGTAGTTGTTGGATAGTAATAGCTTCGTCGGCAGTTGGTGGTGGTAGAGCTTGCTGAGTTGGTGGTAAAACAGGTCTTAACGGCACAGTTTGCTCCGGATTTAGAGGCTCAGCTGTAGGCTGCGCTTTGCAGCGATAACTATAAGTCGGGTGCTGCTCCGGACATGTAGAACATTGAGGGGGCTTAGCTAAGTTAGTGCAAGCCTTGGTGTCGTGGGCACCACTACGGTATCCACATTTGCTAGGTTGTGTGCATTTCGAAGTCGGATGAGAATTGTACGCCTGACAGCGTTCACATCTCAGTGGTAAAGGTGGCGGTGATTTGGACGGCTCGACTCTATGCTTCTTTTTATAGATAAGAGCGCCATAAGTTAACAGGTCATCAATGGTGGTTTGTGAATTAGTTAAAACTCGTACCATGTACGTGGCTCCATGATCGCTTTTAATGCGGATACACTTAAGTATGGAGTGACCCTCGAGAGTGAGTTCTTCCTGAATCTCGTCGTCTGTGAGGGAGAGATCAACCCCCCTAATAACAACTGACAGAGCCGGTGGTTTTCGTGGTGGTGACGTCTGTTTAAATTCCTTGGAGTCGAGTCGCTTCATTTGAGCATTCTTGCCAAAAATTTCAAAGCTGCATTTGTTACGTACAGTGGTTAAGAATGTTGACTCATACGATTTGAAGATTATCCCGTTTCGTGTACGAACAATTTGAGCGACTGAAGCGCGGGGTAGGTATTTGATGAGCTGTTGGAAAGCCAGCTTGGTGTTTTCAAATTTGGCATCAAAATTAGTTAGTAAGAATGAATGGAGACGAGGTTTGGAGGAATCTTGCAGAGATGGAAAATCATTACCGTCGTCAAGGTTCATGGACGAGACAGACTGTTCTGATTCACTCACGGTGTGATGACGCTTAGACGGTGGCTGAGTTGAGGAAGTGTTATGTTTATCCGGTGTGCGTGATCGGGATCTACCAGTATTTTTGCTTTGAGAAGCAGATGTATGGCTTCGGTCAGTCCCCTGGCCCACTAACGTGGGATTCAGAGACGGCCCAGGAGGTTGCTGTGGTAGTCCCGGATGGCCACCTGACGCCATCCAGATGGGCGCAAAAGATTGCGGCGAATAGGATGAAAGTGACAATGAAATGAGGTTCTAAAGCGTCCTCGATCGAGAGGAAGCCCACTGGGCTCTCACTTGAGGCAACAATACGTCCTCGCGGAGATGTCGGTCAGTGCAAGCACTGGCCCTCCACAAAAGAGATGAGAAAACGAATATGATGATGGCCACGGGCTCCCACTTGAGTCAGCAATACGGACTGCAAGGGGATGTCGATTGTCTGTAACAGTACAATCCTCCCTAAATGAACAAAAAATGCTAGACAATGCTCGTAGAGCGTTAGCAATCGACCTCAGACCTGTGAATCGATAATTGATTCTGAATTCTGAGTGTTCCATGTATATATATATATATATATATATATATATATATATATATATATGAGTGTGTGTGTGTGTGTGTTATATTTGTTTGTGATCGTTTGTATGTGAACAAACGAATCGATCTTTACACATTTAAAATATTCTTAAAAAATAAAATGAAATTGTTTTTAAGACTGCTGAGAATATATCTTCAGGTACTTTATTGTTTTACTATATAATTTCTGTACCTATACCCTATAGGTTAAGAGAGTCTAATGATTAATAAATGTGATTTATTCATGAAAGTATTGATAACCTGAGAATGTGAGTGGAAACTGGAGAACATTGAGAATATCTTGGCACGACTTTGCCCACTACAAACTCATATGGTCTGAGATAGAGCCTACATATTCCTACAAGAGATGAGTGTTCTAGTACTAAACCACCACGCTATGCTTAAAATATTTCGAAGTAGATATCTTAATATTATATTTCTATTACGATTCCTATATATTAAAATAGAACACCCATAGATACATCTTCTTAATACATACTTGTATATATACTCCAATCCAATCAACCCAACATTTTTGAACAAAATAACAATACACACACACAAATATATATGCTATGAGTGTATATGTCACTGTTAGAAGAAGCACGAACTGATAATTAACCGAATATATACTCAGTATGTTTCAAAACAACACCGACAACGTTTGGGAGGTGATTCCTAACATCAAGATAAGACAAAAAGTATAGACCAACCCAGGGTGCACAAATGCCTCCTATTGGAGTTATAGGCTCCCGAAAACATGAAAAAAGAACTTAAAAAGGTCAATCTCCGAATTTGTGGGAACTATCGTAGTCGGTCAAAGGTTCATTATCAAGTAATATGGACCCTATCCAAAAATAGATGTTTCAGAATCCTAAGGTACTCACGCAACAATTTTTAGAAAGGGAGTTTGGTTGCAGGGATATCATTTAAAGTACTCAGCTCTATGAATTTTTTGCGGAAATATCTCAGAATTCTGAAACATAGATATTTGGATAGGGCACATACTAGTTTCTAAGTAAAGTCTTGATCCGACTACGGTAAGTCCCATAATTTTGGAGCTATGGACTCTTAAAGTTCATTTTTTCATGTTTTCGGGAAGCTCTGACTCCTAAAGGTTTGTCTATACTTTTTGCCTTATCTTGATGTCAGGAATCACCTCCCAAACGTTGTAGGTGTTGTTTTGAAACACCATGTATATATCCAATTAAAGTTACTTTATCTTCATCACACTCTTTGTGTCTCAATTACCACAAGTCTATATTACTCCTATTCCCAAAACTTTGAACGATTTATTTGTACTACATTTGTTGAAAAGTAATTAGATCATTGAAGATATAATAAAGTAATTCGTGTTATAGAGCTCCGCATTGCTGAACTTGCTCAAACTCATATGTTTGTCTATTCAGCGTTCTGTTTAAATATTTTCCTGAGAACTTTGTTTCTGGGAACCATCATTTGTGTTTCTATCGATAAGTGAGCATCCAACATTATTTTACATAACAAGGATGATCAGGATCTTCTGTTACACTCACTTATTCATACGATAGTATGTGTTTTATTTCCCCGTTTAGTACAAAAAGGAAATACAATTTCCTGGAAAGGATATGCTTCTTGTAAATCGAATCTGAAGCCTACTGCCGGTATCTATAGAAACAGATAGAGAATATAAAACAGAAAATGAAATCTAACAAACCAGGGAGTGTTCTTGGTATTTGTTGCTCTTTTTGTTTCAACTTTCATTTTCAAGAAATGATATTTGATAACAACTTACGGGATAATCTTCAGGATATAAGAGCTCAACAGCTCCTAAAAAACAAACTATGAATTACATTGAATGGAAAAATGAAAAGAATCTTATCCATCTCTAACTTGAGATTGAGCAAGAACATGAAGGCAGGCCTTGAGCTTTTCATATATGAGCCATTGTGATTGTATCATAGTTGAGTTGGTCTTTTATTACTAGTGACATCAGTTTCCGAGGACAAATTGGAGTTTGTTGCTCCGGTTTTTTTTCGTTTCTTCTTTTTGTGTAAGGTTATACATCCAAGATTCGCAGTGGAGTTCAGTTTTGCATTAGAAAATACAATCTGCGTTGCTAAAAGAATAATTTTTTTTTTAAACAATGTAGAGATAGAAAAAAAAAATGGATTTTCATGTGTATATGATTACAAATAAAATAAGTAGCATGTTAACCACTATAAGCAGTATATGTGTTATTACTAGGGACCGGATTTTAAGATGCAAAAATGAGGTAGGAAAGAGGGAATAAAAGGGGTTGAAAAATCATTAAAAAAGGTGCAAAAAGGTGCTAATAGGATATCTTTTTTAAGTGCTATAGTATACAGTTACATGAACATTCTTCAGTACACCAGCAAATTTTGTTAAAATCTTGGCTTTAAACATTGGAAATAAATTAAAAAATTGTTTTATTTAATCCCAAAAACTTGCACAACATCCAACATTCTTGTAATAAAATTGTGGTTAAAACCAACTCGGTATTTTAAAAAAGAAAACTTTAATTTAGCAATATTGTGGTTTGAAAAACCATTACATCCTACTGGGTTTTCAGAAACTGGTTATAATTGATTATGCACAACATTTCTATGTTTTCGAATGTTAGTTTCTGTCGCTTGGAGCTAAGGAGATCCTTGTATGTGCAGGAACTTCTCTCGACATTGACGGAAACTAGTTGTGTATATCTTGTAAGCACATGGACAGGAAGTTCAGTTGACGTTCCAAAGATTTCTATGTCCAGATTGTTTCACAAATTCAGTTCAAATTTATACCTTGCAAATCCGTGAAGACTGCTTATAAATTTATGGAATGTTATGTGTAAACTAGATGGAAAATAAAACATATTGTTCTGTCCATTTTTCAAAACAAAGAGAGAGAAAAAAGGAACATTAAAGCTGATGAAGACTAAAACAAGTTAAAAAAGGGAAATTTTATGAATCTAGCAAAAAAAGGTGTAACATTCACTAAAAACGTGCAAGAAAGTGCATTAATTTCAGTTCGTTTTATGTCCGAAAATACATATTTTGAACTTTGGTTGTTATAACAACTATATTTTTAGAAAAGGTGCTGCATCTTAAAATCCGCTCTCTAGTTATTACTGATAGGAATATGTGGCAGACTTAGAAGAAAAATAGATACCCGATACTTAACAATGTATTTTTTTAATGTGTGCAGTAAATAAATAAATTGAATCTGTTCTTGTGGAATGCAAACTATTAACTTTGATTGGCAACAACGACATACTCTTTTAGCACAATTAAAATTCATTTTTACTCAATTTTCTCGACAACTAGCAATAATTTATCCTCAACCATGTCAGCATGTATCGATCGATAAGACCTTTCGCCTGTTATATGGCTCATTTTTTACATTTGTTATTTGTTGAACGCTAATAAATTGTAGAATTTTCTTTCTTCTACAAAACTAAGAGCTGATAAACCAATTAAGCCTTTATCTTCACAATCTTATTAATTGAATGTGGTTTAAAGAAAAAAATATGAAGTTCAGTTTAACTCACAAGAGCTCTGTTGATCGTCATATTACTCACGGCTTTCGCTAGAGTGGCAAGACCTCATTTATACTTGAAACACAATCAACAAAACATATTTGATTCTGTTATGAAGAAAGGTAAAGGACCAACATTGATGCTTGTACAGTAGTCACGAAATTTAGAAGACTACATGGTACTCGTAACGGTTCCACCTTGAACAACATTGCAGATCGAAGGCAAACCTTCTCTCCTAACTATAACGTGATGTTACTCAATGAAGGCAACCAAATGATGCACGATGGAAGGAAGGAAATATGAAATCCTCCACTGCTGAATAATAGCAATAAATACCATAATGAATTAGGAATATTCCAATTATAAGTATATAATTCACAAAAATTGTAAATTATTTACTCCTAATAAGGATGATGTAAAAGTCAGTTTATATCACCTCCACCATCCAAATGGTATTTATATTATGATATGATTTCATTTCTTGCTAAGCGATAAATTTTAGAGAGGTTAGTCAACATTGTCGTTTGACATTAACGACTGTCTACTTTTTATTGTTTTGTTGACAGTCAAGGCTCACGTTTTTTATGGAATGTATAATTTTGTATACATGAAAACTAAATTTTCATGTACCACATATTATATATCTATAGCTATATCTATATATCTATCTATCTACAAAAATCCCAAATTCTGTTGTCTGTGAAATAAATCAATGTAATACTAATAATTCAATGAAAAAACCAATTCTCTAAAATAAACAATGGAAATTGGACATAATGAAAAGATATAACGAGTTTAAGAAAACGTTTCTGAAAGCAAAGGCGAGGTGAAGAATAGTATACGAGCGTACACGAATATCAAGATTACTTATATATCTCCTCCAATTTTATCTTTTAAAAAATCCTTAGCCAACTTTTATCACAAAAATTAAATCAAACAATAAATTTCAGAATGCTTAGGGAAAGAACTGTATGCAGAAGTAGGGGAAACAAAATAGAATGGAAAGATAAAAAGACGGTTAAGCTGCAGACGACAACGAAGGAAAAGAAACATCAAATCGCTGAGTGTATAAGGAAATCAAAACACCAGATCAATTCTTCCACTATTAGCAATGTGTCTGGGGATCATGTACAAAGACATCGAAAAGTATTTAGTTCGCTCAATGTGTCAGGAAAAGATATTTGTTTTCTCTTATAAAATGAAGAAAGTATAATGTTTATAATAGACTTCCATATTATGTTGGAAACTGAACCTAGAAATTTTAATTTTACAAGATAATTGTCAGTATTGACAAGTTTATAAATCGTATTGTCCTGCTGTTAAACTCTAAAATAGCAAACATTATGTTCATAATTATAATTACACAAACAAAATACTTTAAATATTCTGAGGAATACGAATTAATATTAATAACTAAAACGCTCCTTTGATGACTCTAGTATAGATGAAATTTTGAATATAAATACACATTTTCATTATATATACAATCATCACTTCAACGCTGCCAAGTGTTTGTATCGTGTTGTTTCTAATGTTTCACAACATTGTATCCTTACCCACATTTACCAGGAAAATCCTTGCCATCCTAGAAGCAATTCATAATCTATAAAAATATTAATAAAAACTAGATGTAATCTTGTTTGTGATTGCATCGTGACTAGTCTAGTAGTTAGTACTTGTGCCTTCGGTGCACGTAGTAGTTCTGGGAAAATAATTTCATAACCATTCACTTTCATTAACCATCCGTCTTCTTTAGCCTAAGTTATAAAACTCTGAAACATTAACTAAAAATGTCGTTTTATTTTTTGCATCACTACCGACAGACTGAACCGATTAATATGAATCTTTAAATAAAGATAATACCTACCACGAACTCTTTTCTTTCTTATCATGTTAGTTTTATTAAAACGTGGGTAGCGAAGTTCAAAATCATACTTGTTATACGTCATAAAGTATTTTCCATTGTTTTAACACAATTTTCTAAAACATAATTCACAGAATTGGAGCGAGGAAACGAACAAAACTTAGGAAGGAAAATCAGACATGCTATGCATATTGACAGAATAACAGAGGAAGGAGAAATCGCATGAAAATGCAGTTAGAGAATGAGGAAATCAAGTAAACATATTTAGGATAGGGTCAAGCTGGGTTTTCATAATTCTATTTCGATTGAAATACACATCGTAAGGGGGAGGAGCGAATTCACATACAAGATTCAAGTATTTATCTCAAACGAAGAACATGCTCTCAGATCATCATCGTCACTGGCCCAACTGAGAAGCTTCCATGCTCCGCTAACCCCTCCGTCTTCAAGTATGATTTTTCTGTTTTGATAACATCCATTGATTGTAGTGTTCTTCTTCCTCTCCCTCTCTTTCCTGCCACCATACTCTCCAGCTCGTCCCTCATGATACAGTTCCTTCTTAGTCAATGTCCCAACCAGTTTCTCTTGCTCTTCTTAATACCATCTAAAACTGTTCTTTTCTTCTCCACTATTTTTAAGACCCTATCATTTGTTTACGCTCGACCCAGCTAATTCTCTCCATTCTTCTCCACATCCACATCTTGAAAGATTCTAGTTGCTTTTCATCATTTGTTGATCTCAAATAGTGAACAATAAATTTACTCTCATTCTTTGTCTTTATTTTACATTTATTCAGAGAAGACTACGATTTATATATGCAATATTCACATGCAGACCTGCTAACCTGAGAAGAATTTTAGGGGGGAGACTTCCTTGGAATTAAACTATAATACTAGCAGCCGTCGGAGGACAGATAGACTATCCGTCTCTCACTCACTCACTCTCTCTCACACACACATATACGCACACGTGTAAACACAGCTTGGTCCTAAATTCGATCTGTTAGTTTCTACTGTGAGTGACCAACACAAAATTGTCTAATGATGGGAAACAGGTGCCTATGGATATTATTGTAGTTCAATGTATACGTACTTTATTTCAGCCGAAAAATAAATTAAGTGAAATTTCAACGGTATTTTTTTAAAAAAGAAAAGGTATGTTAAGCGGTTACTTTCCCCTTACTCCATTTCAGACCTACCAACCTACCAACTCCACCAACCTTACTCCAGACCTACCAACTCCATTTCGATTATGCGGGAGTTTGCTACTTCGTTGCGGAAGAGCGGGAGTGAACGTTGAAATGCGGGAGAGTTGGTAGGTCTGCACATGCCTCTTATCAATATCATGTATTAATGTGAATAAACTGAAGAACTTAATTAAGTACCATTTTATTAATTGTATTAAACTTTATTAGATAAAGATTGTTTGATAGATAAACTCTACAAACCTTAATGAAAGTTGAATGAAATGTGATATCGCTTCTCATCAGATTGTACGAAATACAAAAGGACTTTTTTGTTCTTAAAAACAGAACAAGAATAGTGGAGTAGAATTACAAACTCTAATCTTACATTACCTTGTAATTTGTTCGTGGATAGGAAACTCGAGCTACTCAATATCTGAGCAGAAACAAACAGAGAAGTTAAGTAAAATAGTTGCAATTGTCGAGTGGTGCTACATAGCCAATCGCATTGAATGAGAGTCGTCGTATTACCACACTTCTCGCTCGACAATCTGTTTACATCCTCCGTAGAAACGAAAGGAAAGCAAACACGTTGGATCTGAGAGGTCAAGAGGACAACCATGCTCATTGAACCAGGAAAGTGGCTCTGCTTATGGAGAAAAAAAAAAGCACTGAAGAGATCAAACTAAGTCGAATTCTATATGTATTTCTTTACCCTCTCTTTTTCTCTCCTTGGGAAAAGAATCAGTTTTACAGCTTCCTTCAAGATAGCTAACTAGATAAACAGAAAGTTGATTACTATAGTAATTTAATAAGGTAACTGTTATATGATACATCTATTGATTGTTCGTGGTACAGTGGCTAATACTCATGTTTTATGTGCGCATGTGTTTTGGTTCGATTCCTAGTGCGAATACAAAACTACAAGTTCAGATGCCAAATTAATCAGCTAAGTTCTGTCTCATGTAGCTTGATACCTGAAGTGGATGCTAGACTGCAATACATCTACCTATCTACAGGGTGTTTCAAAACAACCTACAATGTTTTGAAGCTGATTCCTGACACCAAGATAAGACAAAAAGTATAGATCAACCTGGGTGCACAAATGCTTCCTTTCGGAGTTATAGGCTGCCAAAACAAACAAACAAACAAACAAAAAAAAGAACTTTAAAGGTTCATAGCTCCAACACTATGAGACCTACCGCAGTTCGTTGTTTCCAAGCACTTCATAGTAGAAATTTATATTTCTACTATGACAATATTGATAATTGTATCGCTCCAAGCGCAGGTTGACATTTGAAGTTTTATTTAGTCATTTTCGGTCTGTTTTAGTAATTTCTACTTAAGATATTGATTGTTTTTGCATATTGGAACTGTGCATTCAATATTAATCTCAGAAATAAATAGTTTCATTTTTTTACATTTTCACATCGTTCGGATGACAGTACGGTTTGCAGCTAGTGTCTATATAAAGAACGGCGGGAAAATGCAATTTCCTGTGTATAGATCTGCGGGAATTGTGACGGATCTAGGCTCACTTTTTCGGACTTAGTTTCTGAACGAGTTTCCAGCTTTTTGTGAACAGGTGTGTACCAGAGCGAAAACAGTAACAGCAAAAATGCTCTTTTTGTATACGGATTCAGCGTTCTACCAACGGATTGCACCTCCATCTTTTACGCTTTATTGAAATCTGGGCAGGGTGGCTCTGAGACAGGAACGCTTACCTCTGGTGCGTGGGGTCCATGGTTCGATCTCCGGCCACGGAAATTTCTGGTGGACAACATCATGTCCGTGGGTTATTTCGGGACACTCTCACCTTCTCCCGCATTCTCATTCCACCAATTCTTTCACTTTCATTTATTTCCCTTAATCATCCGTCTTTCTTAACCTAAAGGGCATAAGCGTGAGACGTTAAACTGAAAAATCTTTATTTCATTTAATTTCACTTTTTGCGGACGGATGAGTATACGGGGTAAATATACAGGGTGTTTCAAAACAACACCGACAACGTTTGAGAGGTGATTCCTGACAGCAAGATAAGAAAAAAAGTATAGACCAATCTCGGTACACAAATGCTTCCTTTCGGCTGCCCTAAACATGAAAAAATGAACTTTAAAGGTCCATAGCTCCAATACTATGAGACCTACCGTTGTCGGTTCAAGACTTCACTTAGGAACTAGTATGTACTCTATCCAAAAATACGTGTTCCAGAATCCTGCGATACTTATGCAACAATTTTTATAGGGGAAATTTGGCTACGAGCAAATTATTTGAAGTACTCACCAACAACCTCTATAAAAATTGTTGTATAAGTGCCATAGGATTCTGGAACTTAGATATTTGGATAGGGCACATACTACTTCCTATGTGAAGTCTTGACCCGATTACGGTAGGTCTCATAGTGTTGGAGCTACGGACCTTTAAAGTTCATTTTTTCATGTTTTCAGTAGCCTATTGCTCCGAAAGGAAGCATTTGTGTACCAAGGTTGGTCTAAACTTTTTTTCTTATCTTGGTGTTAGGAATCAACCTCCCAAACGTTGTCGGTATTGTTTTGAAACACCCTGTATAAAGGAGTGTTGTTGTCCTTTGAAAAGACATGTAATGCGATAAGCTATGTACTCCACCTATTTAGATGAAACTAATACCGAAATATCCATTACTTATGTTTGTTGCTATAAAACTAACAAGACGAGACGGCATGGGTAATGATTAGAGCTAGGAATTTTAGATGAAAAATTTTGGTTAAAAAGATCAGGAAACTGCAAAATGTTCAGTAAAAAGAAGTACAAACTTCAATGTAAATATTCATATAAACAGTTTCAAAGCGAATTACACCAAGTATATATGGTATATCCTCAAATTGACTCATTAAAACGTCTACCAGAAACAAGTTCCAGAACACAATATTACTAAAGTCACAAGTCCAAAAAATGTCAGAAGAGGTAACATTTAACGTTTCAATGTTTCTTTCAGTAAGACTGCATTTTCACTCTCTAAGTAAATATTTGTATACAGAAAAGCAGACAACAATACTGATTGATAATAATTGGTGATTGGTGAGTTTGGTGTTGTCACTTCCCTTTACTTCTTACTGAATTGCTTTCTCTCTTTCGCCGAAAGGGACTACATTTTAAGTGAAAGTAATATGATGTATTAGTTCATTGTTCATGTGCAAAACAGCAGAAAAAAACTTTTAAAGAATGAAGAGAAAAGATCACATTACAGAAAGGTGCTTGCTTTTGAATAAAAATGCAACAAGGTGCAACCAGAACACTTGAGAGAGTTGATTTAACGTTTTCTTTCTGTGGGTTGCTAACTTGGGCATTTTAATAGAAAGAAATTACATACAACACGAAAAATCTCAGTATCTAGTAATACATGTAGTCTCAGTATTTAGTAATATATGTTACATGTAGTCCTACGTTAAATCAAAAATCTACAGGATTTACGCATGTAACGTACGTTTTTACGTACACCACTTACATTTTTCTTCTTTCTGTAGGTCTATTGTTCATGAAAAGTACACACTATTAAGTAGCGTTTATATCTATTATAAGATTTTTTCCAACAGTGATGCATATAGGTCTACTACTTGTAAATCAAGAGAATGAAATTAAAAAAAATCAATTAATTATTCATTAATTTCTTTATCGTTATTGTTAGCATCACTTCCCAACATTTTGTTAAAATGTCATTTAGGATCACCCTATGTCATACTTATTTACACACACACAAATATGCATACGAAAATGAAGTTCGAAAAGTGAGGGAAAGATTGAGAAAAAGAGAGAGAGAGAGAAAGATGAGAGTTTGAAGAGCTTCTTTCTCATACTGGTCTTGAAATTTGCTTCCTGCATTTCATTCATTCATTCATTGCTGAAACCATTCTGTGAAAAAAAAAATGGCCACAGCTCCTGCCTTGCTTTTGAGCTACCCGAGGAAAAACTTGAAGAATAGACCTCAACCGTTTTGGCCCCTTCACACAAGAGCACTTTCACTTGACTCAGCTGTGGAGAAGTTGGCTGGGAGGGGGTGACAAAAAAGGGAGGAGAAGGTGAGGTTATTTCGGAACTTGCTTCCTCTTCCTCTTCAGGAAAAAAAAAGAAGGAGGTTGTGTCTGACCTTTACTCTGTCTTCCTCCTTTCTATTCTAAAATTAAGAAAAAAGGAAGAAAGAAAGAACCAAACACTTTTTCCTAGTTTGAAAAGAGAAACTACTTCCTTCCTTTTTCTTATTTTCTTGGGGAAAATTTCCAAGGTGCCTTTATTGATAGAAGTCAACCGTTTTCCTGGACAGGATCACTGAGAATATTTCTTTAAAAGAGACATGTGTCATTTCTACTTAAACATATTTTAAAGACTATTTGAAGTGTTGAATGAGGTAAAATGTCAAATAATACTTGATAAAACAAGAGAACACTATCAACACTGTAATAATGCTAACAAAGAATCCCTTGAGTGCGAAGTCGCAAGTGCAATCTCTAGCAAGACTCATTTGAAAGTGTAGTGTGAACAATAATGACAGGGAAAATATTAGCTGCTAATGATTCACTATGTGCATCAGGAGGACGACAGAAAATACGTGCTCAGAAATCAATCTTATATGGGATTTCACAAAATGGACATCGTCGACATTCACGAAATGTTCAAAACAAACAAACAAACAAAAAAAAACTTGTAGCATGAACACCGAATAAAAATGATGCACCACAGTAATCACAAAGATTCGCACCATCAAGATCGAAGGCGAACTTTTTGGAAGTTACAAATCGTTCATTACGTTCAGCTAGGCATCCACTTTTAAAGAATGCATATAGAATCATATTGGTGTAAAGGGTGCCATCACAATCTGTCAGTTGTGATCTCCCTGTTATATCAATATAATTCTATTTAGTAATTGGTAGTTTTGCTGAAACATATTGTTTAATGCTTAGGTATTCAAGTTATTCAAGTAGTATTCAAGACCATTATAAGATATATATAGATGATGAGTACATCAAATTATATGCCCGTAGCCAAACTCCCTCTATAAAAATTGTTGCGTGTGTACCTTAGGATTCTGAAACATGTATTTTTGGATAACGCACACATTAATTTCAAAGTAAAGTCTTGACCCGACCACGGTAGGTCCCATAGTTTTGAAGCTATGGACTTTTAAAGTCCATTTTTTCATGTTTTCGGCAGCCTATAACTCAGAAAGGAAGCATTTGTGCACCCAGGCTGGTGTATACTTTTCGTCTTCTCTTGGTGCCAGGAATCACCTTCTAAACGTTGTTGGTGTTGTTTCAAAACATCCTGCATATATATATATTTCGTTAATTATCAGATAGTGCTTTCTCTAACAGTGGCATATACACCGTGTACACTCATAGCAACGAGATAAATACTCCATAATAGTTAAAAGATATTACTTGTAACATCTTTACAATTTTATTTCATTTAAAGCCTATAATCAAGCACCTGTTAATACAAGAAATTAAAAGAAAAAATATTTTGGAATATTACTGCATTTAACAATACTGCAATACTGCATTTAGTATTTATCAATAGCTTTTGATCCGTTTGCGCTACCAACAAGCCATTTCTGCTTGGTTAGTGAAAACGGATGAACAATAATAAGAACTGGATGTTGGTTGCTGTAGCATTTGCGGCTGCTGTTCTCCAGTCATATTGAATAGCAATGCAAATAAGTTTAACCCTTTTAAGGTAATTTTTTTTTTATCAATGGGAGAGAACTGAGTCATGAAAGAAGAAGAAGAAGCATATAAAAATGGTGACGAATTTCTGCAGCAAGTATCTTTCGTGTACTTAGTCTTTGGGTTAAAAGCTTGATCTGGCGGAAAGTCCAGAGACCAGTGACGTTTCTGTAATTGATAAGCCAAACTTGTGTCTGGAGATATCTGTATGTTTACTGTATGGCCACGCTGATATGTAACACTTATGACGACTGTTACTAATTAAAACCATTATTACTACTACTAAATATATATTATCCCATACTAAGTGAAAAGAAACCATTCTAAAGGCAGTGAAAAAGAATACTCAAAACATACACTCGTAAACGAGTGAGCTTGTGTTTATAACAAAGATAATTCAAAACGTGCCTTTATAAATGAATTAGGGAGCAACCTTTAAAGTCACCGTTACCCTCGAAGATATTAACGTATTGACAACATGAACTCAGTAGAGACAATTGCTCTGTTGTCTATTGCAAAAGACGGTATTCAAAAATTCGTTTTTGTTCATTAGTTATCGTCTAGAATAACGGAAGGACGGGCTAACAATACAATCGCATAAGGTCCAGTAGCGTGACGGTAATAACATTACAATCTCATAAGGTCCACTAGCGTGATGCTAATAACATTACAGTCTCATAATGCCCACTAGCGAAATCATAATAACATTACAATTTGATAAGGCCTATTAGCGTGATCGTAATAAAATTACAATCTTATAAAGCCCACTTGCGTGATCCTAATAACATTACAATATTATAAGACCCACTAGCGTGATCTAATAACGTTATAATTTTATAAGATTTACTAGCGTAATCCTAATAACATTACAATGTAATATGGCCCACTAAAAATCATCCTAGCTTATTACTGATTATATATTATAGATTATAGATGTATTTTATTCATAAGTTTAGACCTCTTTACTGTATCACGATATGCCCTATTTTCCACAAACAGGTTTTGTAGAAACATTGGGTTATTTTTAAAAAAATCAATTTGAACACGAATTTCGACCATCACGAGTTCTGTTACCGTTCTGTTTCTGCCATAAAACTTTGTACTAGGAACTTCTTCGACAGGTGCGTTACTCACTATTATAGCGAGAATATATTGTATTATTTTGAATTAGTTTGGTGTATCTGGTTTCTCGAGGAACACACTGCATAACTTAGTACAATTATTATTATTATTCCTATCAAATGACTCATAATACAGTTAATATCCGTATTAACTAAGTTTGCTTAATCCATACTTCTATCAAATCATTAAGCACAGTGCAGTAATGTGAGCTCAGCAATGCAAATCATTTTAACCTACTCTTTTGTTAAACAAAAATATAATATTTAAAAATAACTGAGTACAGCGTATAAACGTATTACCAGGTAATAACATAGATATTTAATTATAGGTTATTTAACAATGAAGTCCATATATTTAATTCATTGAATCGTAGACATGTAGGATGTATTTCAATCCCGAACTCTCAGTGCAGCAATAGAAAACCTACGTGGTCCTGAGTTCGATTCTAGGTAGTTAGGATTTTAAAAAAGTTTTAATGCTCACGGTGGTTAGAATTCCACCTTAAACTGGACCAGGTCAATGTCTTACATAGCCTCAATGCTCGAAAGGAAAGCTGAAATTCAATAAACAAACGAAATTACTTCCAAGCGTCAGTCATTTAGAACTACGCAAATCTACTACGTAAATCATTTGCAACTAGTTCCCGTCAATTAGCATATTCTGTAAACTCCATTAATTAACATCTAAGCATCTTCCCATGATTATTGCATTTCTGTATCATCCATACATCGACGTAAATTTCAATGAAAATCAAAACATCATCTTAAACATAAAATTTTTATAAATGTATTTGCACTTGCATATGTTATGTAGTGTCGTTTCTTCTAATTTTGACATCTATAAATTCAGAATGCATATTCGATACCAATCTGTGTAATAGCCTCTCCCAATAATATGTCTACAATAGTGAATTTCAGGAAATACGTCGGTACTTGGAATCTCATATAAGAATATTGACTTGATTTGTGGCTTAGCCTCTTTTCTCGTTCAATACATCATTTTTTTAAAAAAAAGGTAGGATCAATCACACGCTTGCTAAAATAAGAAAAATTAGTAATATATTTCGTTAGTCAGGCACTTTTTGCTATTACTAAAGCCCTCTCAAATCGATAGCAACAAAGAAAATATAACAAAAAATTAAAAAATAATAATCTATATAAATAAAAATTAAATGTTACTATTGTATGATTTAGATTTAAACGGCATTGGAAGTGTCACTATTCGTCTCAGCGATCACAAAAACTATGGATTTGATACTAACATAGGTCATTTTTCGATTATTTTTATTATCTCCACTCTTGCACCTTCCCCAAGTTGCGAATGAATTTGGATTTAAACGATACTTGAAATGTCACTGTTCATCTCTGTACAATATGAATGTATATATTTGTTACTTCACTAAAGTACAATAACATGCTAAAAACAATATTCATACTAGTGGACTGTAAGGCTTGATTCGTACACCACATGAATGCAACCAAATATAAATTCACTGTATTTAATGATTACACCTTCAGTTTGCACACAAAAATAATACACGAGAATAAACATATTCACAAGGTCTTTAGTTGTAAATGTTTGTAATGCGATGGCTTACTGTTTGTGCTATATTGTACGATGTTCTACCATGATATATGATCCACCAAACTGTATGCTCTTGCTGCCTCCACATTTCCACTCTATTCCCCAAACAATAGAAAAGCGTTAAGCAACTTGAACACTGTTGCCCGCTAAAGGCACACACACTGTAAAACACACAAATAATCCCAAACATACTCCCCCCTGTTGGTCAGCTAAGGTCTGACCAAATAAAACAAAATAATACATATAAAAAACGAAACGAACACAAAACTTGAAGCAATATTACAACTGTACTTATTTTTTTATTACACAAATCTCAATTCTAATCCTTGTTACATGGTAATGCAACTAATTTCTTGATTGAACGATTATATGCTCCAGTTGTAGTACGAACCGTCACTACACGAACTAAGAAATCCTTTCCTGGGAACACTTTTTCAATGATGCCCAATTTCCACTGCAATGCAGGAACGTTGTCTTCAATCAGCAAAACTACATCTCCGACCTTGAGATTGTGTTGCGGTGAAGTTGTCTTAGAGCGTTGTTGAAGACCATGTAAATAATCTCGGGACCATCTCTTCCAAATGTGTTGTTTTAGTTGTTGTATCTTCTGCCAACGAGATAAGCGGTTGTGTGGTAGATCGGTGAGGTTAGGCTCTGGTAAAGCTGTAAGTGCTTCTTCAATTAATAAATGTCCAGGGGTGAGAACACTGATGTCGTTAGGCTCACTTGATAGCACTGTAAGTGGTCGAGAGTTGAGACAGGCCTCAATCTGTGTGAGTAATGTTGCAAACTCTTCATATGTTAACACTGCACCCTTTGTAATACGAACTAGATGGTATTTCATTGATTTTATACCGGCTTCCCATAGTCCTCCAAAATGCGGCGAATTTGGTGGTATGAAGTGCCACTGAATTCCTTCGGTCGATGCAAAATCATGAACTTGAGAACTAAAAGGATCTGATGAAAACAGCTGATACAATTCTTTCAATTCGTTGTTGGCTCCAACGAAATTTGTGCCATTGTCGCTGTATATATTGAGACATCTTCCTCGTCTGGCTATGAATCTGCGTAAAGCTGCTATGAATGACTGCGCACTAAGATCTGTTACCAATTCCAGATGTATTGCCTTGGTGGATAAACAAACAAATAATGCAACATATGCCTTACGTACAGATCTATTTCTAACTGCTCCTGATTTTATGTAAAACGCTCCAGCGTAGTCCACGCCTACGTTTAGGAATGGTGTGGCTTGCTGCACACGAGCTGCTGGCAACTGTCCCATAAGTTGTTTTGAACCACTGGCCTTTAACTTGAAACATGTGAAGCAATGATGGATCACTTGTTTTACTACCTGTTTATACCTGATGATCCAATATTTCTGGCGTAGTGATGATATTAATAATTGGGGTCCAGCATGAAGTAATCTTAAGTGTTCTGCTTCAACTATAAGTTTTGTCAAGTGTTGGTTTGAAGGCAGAACTATTTGATGTTTGGCGTCAAATGATAGCTGACCATTCTCCAATCTTCCTCCAACTCGGATCATGCCTTCACTATCTAAAAATGGATGTAAATTGTTCAATTTACTTCTTGACGGAACAATGTTTCCATTACGAAGATGCTGCAATTCGCTGTGAAACCCAATTTCTTGTGTCCATTTGATGCAAACATGGAGCGCTGTGTGGAGTTCTTGTACTGAAAGACCTTTTGTTAGTTTGTTTTGCTTGTGTCTGATGTTATGAACAAAACGTCTACAATATGCTATTGTCCTAACTAACCTTGACAATTTTGAGAATCTTGTTATGGTTTCATTGCACCAATTGTCTAAAGTGACTGTCAATGTTATGGTTCCCTTACTCTCTGGAACTTGATCTGGTTGCAGTGAATCCTTACTTGTGACTGACCAATTAGATTCTAAACTAGAAAGCCATTGTGGACCATGCCACCATAATGAATTGTCCTTTATGGAAACTGCATCTATTCCTCTTGAAATCAAATATCCAGGGTTGTCTGAAGAAGTTACATGTTTCCAACAGCTAACGTCAGTTAAGTCTTGAATTTGAGCTACTCTGTTGGCCACGAAAGGTTTCCATTTGTTGCACGGAGAAGCTAGCCATGCCAACACGATTTGGGAGTCAGTCCATAGATGGACGCTACTTATGTTCAATTTTAAATTCGGTAAAATCTTGTGAACTAATTTTGCCAAAACAACTGCTGCACATAACTCCAGACGTGGGAGAGTGATTTTCTTGACTGTGGCCACACGTGATTTAGCACATAATAACTTAACTGATATTTCTCCTTGTTGATTGATCGATCGCATATAAATGCAGGCTCCATATGCTCTTTGAGAAGCATCAGAGAAACCATGGATCTGAATCTCTGCTATGTTTCCTTCAACGAGTACATATCTGTCGAATTTAATCTGATTGATTAGTGGAAGTTGCTTGTACAATTTAGTCCATTTCTTTGCTAATTCCATTGGTATACTGTCGTCCCATTGAACCTTTTGCCGCCACAATTCTTGCAAAAATATTTTGTATGAAATGACAGCTGGTGAAATTATTCCTAATGGATCGAATATAGAGGCAATGATTGAAGCAACCTGGCGTTTAGTAATGCACTCTTGAACCTTCATTGTTGACGTCTTGCTTTCAACGAGAAATATATCCTTGTCTGGATGCCATGACAATCCTAATGCCTTGACGCCTTGGCCTTCGTGGAACTGGATTGGACGTTGCACTTCTCGAAGCTCTGGCGAGATGGATTCTAATAACCTTGGATCATTCGAACTCCATTTCCTAAGTGTAAAACCTCCCTTTTCCAGTAACTCTATCAATTGCTTCTGGACCTCTAGAGCTTGCTGTATGTTGCTCATGCCACTACAAACATCGTCAATATAGAAATCTCGACGTAATATTTCTGCTGCTACATGCTCTTCTTCGTCTGCTAATTGCTGTAGGCATCTTGTGGCCACAAATGAAGCACATACCGTACCATACGTCAGTGTTTTCAACTCAAAAACTTGAATCGGTTCATTTCTAGATCTTCTCCATAATATACGTTGTAATGGCGTGTCTTCTGGATGAACATTGATCATGCGATACATCTTAGCGATATCTGCAGTGAATACTACCGAATGAGTTCTGAAGCGCAAAATGATAGAAAATAAATCTTGCTGTATTGTAGGACCAACTAAGAGAATGTCATTGAGGCTTTTTCCGCTGTCAGATTTTGCTGAAGCATCAAACACTACACGGAGCTTTGTTGTAGAGCTTGTGGGCTTAAAAACTGCATGATGTGGCAAATAGTATGCAACGCTAACGTCTTCCTTTTTACTCTCATCTATCCTTACCATGTGACCAAGATCTTCATATTCTTGCATGAATTCCGTATATTTAGCTTCAAAGTCCGGGTGTTGATCGAATCTTCTTTCCAATTGCTTTAATCTAACCAATGCCTGCTGATAAGAATCGCCTAAAACTGTACGGTCTTCAAGAAAAGGCAATCGTACAATGAAACGCCCTGTATGATCTCTTGTTGTATTCTGAACGAAATGTCGCTCACATCCAAGCTCTTCGCTTGATCTAGGTGTAACAGTAATTTCTTCTAGTTCCCAGAATTTTTGAAGTTGTTGCTGTAGATCTATGTTTGTCTTCACAAAACATGTTGTTAATGGAATATAGGGGTCACGTTCTTGAGGAATGCGTCCTGCCACGATCCATCCCAATTCTGTCTCCTGAAGCACTGGAAAATCACCTGGCCGTGTTTTGTGTCCTGACTTCATAATTATGTAGAATACTTCCGCACCTAACAGAATATCTATGTCTCCAGGTGTATTAAAAGTAGGATCTGCTAGAACAGTGTCCTTGGGAATGTTCCAATCGTCATAATTAATTCTTTCTTCCGGTAGTTTACTTGTAATGTGAGGGAGAACTGAACAACTTATATTCAATGAAAATGTGTTAACACATGAATGGACACAAATATCTACAGAGTACTTTGTATTAGATATCGCTTGATTTATACCTTGAATTGGAGTATACTGTCTATACCGTTTGATGTTCAATTGTTGCACCAAATTCTCTGTCACGAAATTGGTCTGACTAGCACTGTCTAGAAGCGCGCAACAAGGAACCAAATTTCCCTTATTATCCCTTACTTTTACTATTGCAGTAGATAACAACACTCTTGCGTTAGGCCTAGCCTTTAATGCACAATATGACACTTGCCCTAAATTTTCACTGGAATCTGAGTTGTTACTACGCTCTTGCACCGCAGCACTGCTTACACATGGAAACCGCACTGATTTGTCCTTTGTTACGTCTACATGCAATAATGTATTGTGCTTTTTGGAACACTTTTTACAACCTCTCGATTTACAATTCTTCAAAAAATGATTACTTTTCAAACAATTCATGCATAATTTATTTTTACGAATGCACTCTAATTTTTGGCTGTGTCCCGCATTCACAAAAGACGAACAAGAATATAAGGGATGCTGGCTATTACAAAATTCGCATGCATTTGAAAATCTTGATAAATAAGTCTTTGATGACTGAATACTTTTTGCCTGTTTGTTTTGTATGCTACTACCCTGCTTCACACCATCAATACTAGTTCTCATGTTCTCAAGCACCTGACAACGTTTCTCGAGAAACGAAAAGAATTCTGATAAAGCAGGAAAATTAGAATTCGTATTTTGAACCTCCCATGACTTTCTAGTAGTTGCGTCTAATTTTGATACAAAGTGTTGGGTCAAAATTACGTCTGTGAGGTTTACGTTTGGCTCAAGTGCTTGTAGCGCATTTATATTGCTAGTAGCTGTATTTATAAAAGCGCGAAGTTCACTTACATTTTCTTTATACACTGGCTTGATTTGTAGTATTTCGTGAATGTAAGAAGAAGCAATTAGCTTTTTATTTGAATACCTGTCAACGAGTAATTGCCATGCTACTGAATAATTTGTTTCGGTAATTGGTAAATTTTCAATTAGGTTTAACGCTTCGCCCTTAAGAGAAGTTCGGAGGTACTGAAACTTCTGTACTGTGGAAATGTCTTTATTCTCGTGAATAAGAGATGTAAAGGTGTCCTTATATGATAACCAATGTTTACAGTTTCCGTCAAATGCAGGCAACTGTATGACCGGTAATTTAACTTGTGCGCTACTGCTAGTGCTATTATTAACAGCTGATTCTTTATTTCCATGTTTTAAAACAAGTGCTTGCATTTGAGCCTCTAAAGAAAAATACACATTTTCAATTTCTGCACGAACGTTTAATGCTTCCGCTTCGGGTTCGATTTGATCAATTTCAATAGTATCTTGCACCTCCTGCAACTTTGACCAGACGTTATTTAGATGTTTTAAGCGTGCACGTATTTCTTCTATATTGCCTTCATTTGGATCAAAGGCCTGAACAAAAGTGTTTATTCTTGTTAACTGGCCTCTGTATGCAGATCTTTGCCTTAAAAGACGCTGGTGTGATTCACTCATGATTAAATGCTACGCAGAAACATGAAGAATAAAAAAACTACTGACCTGAAGATGATGTTTTTTCTTTCTTTTTTTTTTACCTATGAAATATACTCCAAAAGCCTGGTCCTGGTACAACAGCTGTCCGCCTACACAAAACGTGATTATTGTCCAACGTACGTGATAACACCACATATAGGTCGACACAAACACATTTCTCTTCACAACAGCACAGAACAATTCTCAGAAATCTTTGCACTCATGTGGCCCGGATAGGACCAATGTACAATATGAATGTATATATTTGTAACTTTACTAAAGTACAATAACATGCTAAAAACAATATTCATACTAGTGGACTGTAAGGCTTGATTCGTACACCACATGAATGCAACCAAATATAAATTCACTGTATTTAATGATTACACCTTCAGTTTGCACACAAAAATAATACACGAGAATAAACATATTCACAAGGTCTTTAGTTGTAAATGTTTGTAATGCGATGGCTTACTGTTTGTGCTATATTGTACGATGTTCTACCATGATATATGGTCCACCAAACTGTATGCTCTTGCTGCCTCCACATTCCCACTCTATTCCCCAAACAATAGAAAAGCGTTAAGCAACTTGAACACTGTTGCCAGCTAAAGGCACACAGACTGTAAAACACACAAATAATCCCAAACAATCTCAGTTACCCCGAAAACTATGGATTGGAAAATAATATCGGTCATTATCGACCATTATATATTATACACTCCCCGTCTTTTAAATTACATCGTCAATGTTAAAAACTATTCCAAGCTCGAACCTCATCTATGCTGAACATTTGATCGTGATCGGTTGGGTGGTTCAAGCGTTATTAAATCACAGTCATAGTCACTTTCATTTTTATATATATATCTAGATCAGTTGATATCTTATTTTATTCTTTTGCGCAAAAAATGCTAAGTTGTATGGTTCTGAAATTTGTTGGTAAGGTTAAGATTAATTAATGAAACGTTGACTCTAAATTTCTAAATTTTTAACGTTGCTGTATGTAGAGTTTGTTCATCTATACTAAAATGACTATCATAAAATTCAGCAACTCGGGTGAATATAACGGTATGACAGGTTTTCTAACTTTCGAGTCAACTGGTAAAGAAGGTTCAAAATTCCCATGAAGTTCAATACAATATCACATACGAAACAAGTTTCCACTGCCATCTGCAATTATATATTTGAAATTGAACTACCTACAATACATATTCTTCTGTGATTCGATCCCAGCCCATTCCACCTAATAGCTCAGTTTCACTGGAAGTGGTGCTTTCCCGCTTCCCCCGAGTAGCTCAATTATATAAAAACTCTGAGTATATTACACATATTCCAACCCATTAGTAATTTGTAGTTTATCAGATGTGGAACGTATATATTTCTGCACATAGAAATATTTTTCTTCTTTGCTTAAAAAAAAGTTCAATTCAAATCAAAGGTCTTAATTGTATGTGTTTTTTTTCAGGTACTTTCTTTAATATATTGACTCTTCTATTATTACTCTCTTTTCATTACTTGATATCTATCTGTATCTAGGGTATGTAAGACGGAATTTATTGTATTTAATGGAGTTCGAACTCTTTTTTTTCTATTCGAGCCTTAATAGGAACTACCAGTTAGGATAGGACGTGAGACGATGCGCATAGAAAGTACGACTATTTCCAAATTGGCAACAAGAAAGTACGCTTTTCTTCATTGTTTCAGTTAGGTTTTAGAGTTACGTTACATGGAAAAGTATTTACTTTAATTTATAACCGCGACACTATTAAGTCTTAGTAAATATTGGCTAGTAGTAATAGTAGAATATCGAAAGTAAGTGCATGATATGCAACCAATCTTACACTTAGGTACAGGTGGATTTCATACTATAGTGATCGCACGGAGTTGTGAAGCCTGACCTAGATTTACCAATTTCAGCATCTAATAGAACGCGAAGGTATGTCCCAGTAGTCAACCTGTATCCATGGAATTTTGCCAGTGTCCTCTCTCGCGCTACACGAAGAACATATCCTAAGGGTACAATGTTGTAGGATTGCCGGAAGTTTCGTTTTGTTTATTTTTGTTGTTATTGTTGTTTCATATTTTTGCTAATATTGTTGTTTTATATTTTTGTTATTTTTGTTGTTACTGTTTAATTCGAATAATTAGTATTGTTCATGTTATAGTTCTTTATGTTTTGTTTTATCTCTCGTTCGCCATGTTTTCTAAGTTCGGCAACATTGTTGGTGTACTTCTGTTGCTTCACGTTTTCTCAATTGTGCGTTCGGAAGGCAACTCCACGAATCATACCGAATTCTTCCGATGCATTACGTACATGTGAGGCAAATCAGTTCTACAGTGCTCCTTCGTGGCTAAGCGGTTAGCGTACGCGCCTTTGGCGTGGGAGACCTGGGTTCGATTCCCGGCGGGAGCTTATGTGGTTCGGATTCCACGTTAATCAGTAGATTCCGTCTCATATAGCCTCGCTGCTGAAAGGGGCGTTAAACTCAAAATCAACACAACTCAAATCAGTTCTATGATTTGCGTCGAGTCCAGGCTTCAAGAGTCCTCGCGGGTATTATAACTAGAGGTAATTCATCTTTAATAACCAGGTATGTGGTGGGTGGGCATATCCAATTATTATTATTCATCTTTAATAACACGGTGGAGCCTAATTTTTTACCCATTACATCCTAGCCAAAAGTTATGATAGTACTTCTGTATTTTATTTTATTATTATTTGTTGTTTCTCGAAAAGAACAGAGCTATGGAATGCCAAGGTGAGTAGCATTTAGGAGTTTTGGTTGAAACCAAACTCTTTAAAAATAAATGGTCTTCATGTTGCAGTAAATTGTTTAAAAAGGGTTAATTGTAGGTGTTAAGCATGTTCGTATTTAGGCCCTACTGAACTGACTTGAGCCATTGCTTACAAGCAGATTTGTTTACTGCTTTCTTTTTGTTAAATCTTGAAACTGGATCTTACAAAGTTAATTGAGTCAGTTTTGCTTTAGAAAAACATAAATTGTTTTGGAAAGTTGTGTTAGAATCATAGAACACAACGTAATATAATATGGGTCCATTGACAAAGAGGCCTTATAGTAATTTTATTATAGTATAACATAATGCTGTATTACCAAGAACAATGGATATTTCTCTGTAATACTTCATTATAATAGGAAAAACCGTGCAATTTTTTTCTTCAAAACAATTTTCTGAAGATAAAATTTCAAAAGTTCGACATAAAAAGGTCTTCCGGGAAAGTATGAAGAAAAAGGGTCATATTTCACGTTTAGAGTTACATTCTAACAAGTGACCTTTGGAGTGGGCAAGGACGCGTTTTGAAAGACTCAAATGATGTATGTGTGTGTTTGTGGTTTACAGTGCGAAACTGATTTTCGAAACAGGATTTGCTGGCCTTTTCCCTCTGCTGAGTTACCTGTCCAAGCGAAAGCACAGAAACCAAACCATCTCACCGGGGGTGGTGTTTTCTGGTAGTTCATTTCGCTGCCGCCTGTAGCGTTCTCGATCATGAGATAATAACGCTTGT
The DNA here is from genome assembly GCF_964235325.1 of Thermobia domestica. Taxonomy (NCBI): domain Eukaryota; kingdom Metazoa; phylum Arthropoda; class Insecta; order Zygentoma; family Lepismatidae; genus Thermobia; species Thermobia domestica. Next base: position 139,279,162 of record NC_137462.1, on the reverse strand, counting down.
CTATATGGCCTTTCTTGACCGCAGCGACCACACACTTTGATCAACTTTATCGTAAATTTTCCGTTCTCTTGTCTTCTATACCTGGCAAGACAAAGTGATCCTCTTCCTCTTTTTCTTTTCTTTCTTTCACATCCACCACAAACATAATTTTCTCTCGTTCTTTCTCTCTCACGTCTCTCTCTCGGAAACAAACCAGTGTACTTAACAAGGAGACAACCAGGAAATTTACGATGGCTGGACGGGAAGAATTTGAGCTTGTGATTGCAACAATAAGAAAGAGAAAGTGGATGGGGGGAAAGAAAAGACAAAAAAGATGAGACACAAGAGAATTTTCTAGAGAAATTTGGTTTATTTCGTTCTCATAAAAACTCAGAAGTATAGAATGTGAAATAGAAAGTTGTGGGAAAATGTTCGTTTTATTCGAAATAGAAATTGCATCTCTGTAATATTTTGGTGCTCTCCTCCGGAAAGTGAAGAAAACTTTGAAATAATTAAAACTTAAACGATCGGTTGACAAGGGCTTCTGAAGTGACCATCCGTATTAGATCTCTATTAAATGTTTATTAAAAGACAATTTGATACTTGCGTGGTCCTTTTCGTTTCAAACAGTTTCAACAAATTATATTTTTACAAGAAAGATATGCGTGTCACTGTTAGAAGGATGTGTGTCGCTTTTAGGTGTAGTAAGTCACTGTTAGGAGTATGGTTTTCACTGTTACGAGTATGTCACTTTTAGGATTAAGTCACTGTTAAGAGTATGTCACTTTTGGGAGTATTATGTCACTGTTAAGAGTATGGTTTTCACTGTTACGAGTATGTCACTTTTAGGATTAAGTCACTGTTAAGAGTATGTCACTTTTGGGAGTATTATGTCACTGTTAAGAGTATGTGTATCACTGTTAGGAGTATGTGTGTCACTGTTAGGTGTATGTCCCTTTTAGGAGTATTAGATCATTGTTAGGAGTATGCCACTTTTAGGAGTATTAAGTCGCTGTTAGCAGTATGTATGTCACTGTTAGGAGTATGTCACTTTTAGGAGTATTAAGTCACTGTTAAGATTATGTTACTTTTAGGAGTATTAAATCACTGTTAAGAGTATATGTGTCACTGTTAGGAGATGATCGCTTTTAAGTGTATTACGTCACTGTTAAGAGTATTGTGTCACTGTTAGGAGTATGTTACTTTTAGGAGTATTAAGTCACTGTTAACAGTATGTCACTTTTAGGAGTATTAAGTCACTGTTAAGATTATGTCACTTTTAGGAGTATTAACTCACTATTAAGAGTATATGTGTCACTGTTAGGAGATGGTCACTTTTAAATGTATTACGTCATTGTTAAGAATATTGTGTAACTGTTAGGAGTATGTTACTTTTAGTAGTATTAAGTCACTGTTAAGGGAATATGTGTCACTGTTAGGAGTATGCCAGTTTTAGGAGTATTAAGTCACTGTTAGCAGTATGTGACTTAATACTCAAGACAAAATGACATATTCCTAAAGATGGATGACTGTCAACGTTAGAAAACAACAAACACAACCATAGGTACGATCTAGTAACTAACAGTGTATTTTCTTATATATGTCACAATGTAAATAAATAACAATCTATTCCAGGAAAATAAAAGTTATCAACTATTATTACTAAGAAGGGGGATATGTTTACCTTCGAGAACGGAGCACAGGTAATGCACGCGTTGCTAAGCATCTCCTGACTACTCGCTGACGATCAGGATCTGCAGACGATGAAAGTTTCAGATTTCTATATAATAAAGATTTATTAGGCCTAGAGAGAGCGGTCATTTGACTAACATTCATCTGGCAATCCAATTATTAGAAACTAACTACCAAGACAATATCACTAATGGTAGTAATGCTATGCAATGGTAAAAATAGTCAGGGAAATACTACCAAATTCAATACTACTTGTAACAATATTCTGCTTTATATCATGGTCTCGTTTCCTATTGAAGACAGGCCAGAATAGTATTCCTTGTCGCACCATTAACTCCTCGACAATCTTGCGTTTTGTAATCCATCAACGATGATTTATTTCGGTTCAAGAACTTAGCTCATTGTCTGCCTGTTCATCTCTTCTACGGCATTAAAGTTATCTCGTCGATAAAGAGAATGTTAATACCAAAACCCGTTTATACAAACAGACTTTGATCCCATTCCTAGGATTCCTCACTTTGGTTATAAATAGTTTCCACTTAACTTGTATATACATTAGCTGTACTAGAGAATTAAAAAAAACTGACTATTTTCACTTTAGAAACCTTATAACAAAACAACCACGAATTCTGATGTGTAGGAGAGAACATAAGAATATGGATTGAAGTTAACCGCACACTGTAAATTCAAAAGTTTGAATGAATGTGCAAAACATTAACGATATACAATTTCCATATGTTTTGTTTGATCTTCTTGGCTATAATAAGCATTGTTAATTCCATACGTTTGGATTCAATTTTAACTGTTATCGTAAAGAGAAGGATTCTACAGATGTTGTTCATTTTAAATGTATACTATTCATCATTTTTAAACTAATGATCAGACACATATCTATATAAAAGAAATACTAAAAATATGGTGATGTACACTCATGTCCAAAATGATTGTCGCATATCTATGACAGTCTTCTTGTAAGAATATAATTTAACAGTGATTTTGCATTGTAATTTTAATACTGATACTATGTGTGTAATCGAGAAATGTATATTTGTGGTAAATTTCATAGGAAAAGAATTATAAATACGAAAATTAGAATAACTAAAATAAAATGTTGCTAAATGGACAAGAAGGTTTTATTTTCGTTTTATTGTTCTTATTTATTGCTCTTTTGACATGAAATTTGTCACATACATGTCTTTGCCGATTATACACATACTAATATTATAAGAAATACCGGGCGAATTCGTTATCCAATTATATTCCTACAACAACATATTTATAGACATGTGACAATAATTTTGGACATGAGTGTACATTAGAAGTCTACTTTTTGAAATCAATGAATACTGCATTTCAGAGTCTGTCTACCTTACGAACAAAATTAAATTTCAGAATCAATCTTGGTTTCCATAGTGGATATCAATCTTATTTAATACTGAAAATTTTTCACATTTCGGGAGCTACTCAGAAGAATAAGAGAACTGGTATTTTAACTCATTAACAACTAGCAGCATAAATGAAACAGAATCAGGTCTTCCCCCTCTGAATCAATGTCCTCTCATGAAGATTCTGACGTTTTCGACAACTCTAAGCGAGTTACAGGATCTTATATATGGAAGAAAATTTGACGTCTGCACTGAGAAAAAAATTTAGGTGGCGTACTCAGAAAGGTAGGTTACATGCGTAATTCCTGTAGTTTTTGGACTTAAACAGTAGACATATAACTGAAAACGCATGTTTTATAATATTTTCTGTATAATTGTATCTATTCGAACCCTTAATTATAGATGGTTGTTTTTTTAATGAAAAGTGGTATAAAACTACACAGTAAAAATGGTTGTGTTAATTCAACTCAATTTTAACACAGGCCAGTGTTTCCAGCATGACTACCACTATGCGGTGTTAGTTCAACACAGACCTCGCGGTGTTGGCGTTTAACGCAGGTGTGTGTTACGTCTTTAACACACAATCGGTGTTGAGCGGTGTTAAATTCGAATCTGTGTTAGTATTTTTGGTGTTGATTCGACACCATGTCAGGTTCGGTATTATGGAGAAAAGTGTTGAGTATTACTTGTGGCAGTGTTACACAAGAAAGTAACACCGTGTGTAGTGTGTTAATTATTTTGTGTTAATATTACATCATATCAAGTATCAATATAATACAGTCTCTGTGTTACTTCAACATCATTTTCTTATTATTTCGAGACACAATCTGTGTCACAATTCAAGGTCAAAGCCGTGTAAGTAACACTGTTTTGGTTTAAAATCAACACTCTCTGTGTTAAAATTCAAAGTCAGACCACCAGATTAACACCATTTTTGGTGTTAGTTCGACTCCACTTCTGTGTTACAACGACACCAATTTCGGTGTTGAAATAACTCCGTGTGTGGTGTTGATGTAACCATTTTTCTGTGTTGGAAACCATGCGGTGTGCATGCTTACTCTTACTGAAGATTCTAATTTTAAAATAAGAATAGTAAACTACAGAACACTTCATATAGAAAACCTTCATAAAATTTTTTGTCGTCCTCTCCAATATTTATTGTGAAGCATTTCTTGATAATACGAAACACGACGTTCACCAACATCTTGTTTAAGAATAATAGGAAACTCTTACCTATATCCTTATAATATGTTTGGCTCTTAACCGTGATTCTACTTGTTTTCCGCTATTTTTTAAGCACAGTCCCCGGTGTTGACTGGTGAGCTCTAGTGTAGTGTAGAAGTGACACAGTAATATGGTGTTGTTTCTCGCTGTTGGCATATTTCTTCAGAAACATTAGGTAAAATAACTGAGAACACATCGCGCGGTTTGCATGTTGAAATTTTGCGTATACCTGGATTTGTTTAAGCATTTCTTTGTACTGTGTTTGTCTGTAGCTTCAATTCATAAGCCTTTATAGTTAGATAATCAACATATTTGGCAATCACACAGAAAACAACACAGAAGATTCTACAGTTGTGTTAATTTAATTCACAGCCTGTGTGTCATTTCAACTACCGGTATTTGACACACAACTCCAAATGGAGATTGAGTTGTTCTAACCACCTGTTTGTGTTATATTTTAACACAGTCGTGTTACGTTTTGAAGTGTTTAAGATTTTGGTTTACTAAAACCTCCTTGTATACAGGGTGTAACAAAATGATATGGCAAAATTTCAGGGGTGGATTCCTTATGGGTACAAATAAAAAAAGTTCATATGACCATATGTCGGAAAATGCATTCTTATAGAGTTACGATCGTTGTGTCGCCTGACAATGTGAAGTGTAAGTGGCGGTGTATGTTTCCGTCCGTTAGGGAGACAAGAAAATCTCAAGAAATACTTGATGGATCACCATCAACTTAGGTGAGGATATAAATGGTCAAAAGTTAAGACTCAAATTCGTACATGGAGGCGATATTCAAACCGAATATTAGAAATCAACCATTTGGTTTTAAAGTTTATTATTATAGAGCAAAAATAGTATTAGATAGCGAAAAGCGCATTCCTGGAATCGATTAATCGTCCCAATAATACTTTTTATCTCCATTTTTAACTCTTAATTAAAATTTGAAAGTGATAGAAATCCACTACAAAATTCCAGTTTCAGGATTAAGTGCAAAAATATCAAGCCACGGTAACGAAGCTTCTTCAGGTGGTGTACACATGATGCTGTTACCTGTTTCTATGCTAAATACGAGGGCTGTCTAAAAAGTATCCGACCTTTGGCCAGAAAAATAGTTGCGAATACCTGACAGATTTGGGACCCTAATCCCCTTCAAAGTAGGCCCCTTGTGCTTCCACACACTTAGCCCACCGATCCTTCCACTGCTGGAAACACCGCTGGAAGTCTTCTTTTGGAATGTTGTTCAGCTCCGTCGTCGTGTTCCGCATTATGTCTTCTCTACTCTCAAAACGGGATCCCTTCAGAGGCGTCTTCAATTTTGGAAACAACCAGAAGTCACAAGGAGCCAGGTCTGGAGAGTAGAGAGGTTGGCGAACGGTTGTAATTCCATGTTTGGCTAAGAACGTGTGGATCAATTGGGATGAATGTGCTGGGGCGTTGTCATGATGGACGTACCAGTTCTTCGCTGTCCACATGTCTGGTCTTTTGCGCCGGACTGCGTCACGGAGTAGCCTGAGAACATCTTGATAGTGCTCCTTTGTCACTGTTTGTCCTTCCGGTGCGTACTCGTGATGCACAATTCCACGGGCATCGAAGAAAACAGTCAGCAACACCTTGATTTTGCTTCGCACCTGCCGCGCTTTCTTCGGCCTTGGAGAATCGGGATGCTTCCATTGAGACGATTGTTGTTTTGTTTCTGGGTCGTACCCGTGCACCCATGACTCATCTCCAGTTATCACGGAATTCAGATACCCAGGATCAGTGTTGGTGGTGTCCAGAAGGTCTTGTGCAACGTCAAAACGGGTGTCTTTTTGTTCCTGAGACAACAACTTGGGTACAAATTTAGCAGCCACTCGTTTCATGTTCAAATCGTCACGCAAAATTGCATGTGCAGAATCTTTACTCACTCCAACATCATCTGCAATCTCCCACACTGTCAAACGGCGATCTGCCATCACCAAATTTTGCACCCGCTCAACAACAGCTGCATTCCGAGCAGTTTGGGGCCTGCCGCTACGCTGCTCACTCTCGACTGATGTGCGGCCATCTTTGAATCGGTTGAACCATTGTTTAATTTGTGTTACACCCATCGCATCTTCTCCAAACACCTGCTGAATCTTACGAATTGTTTGGCTTTGAGAATCACCCGGCCTTTGACAGAATTTGATGCAGTATCTTTGCTCAATTCGTTCAGTCATCTTGCGAGAAACACTAAATCCGACGAACACTACCAACAGCACCTCACTTCGCGACCACCAGCTCACGACTGGCACACGCAAACGCGGTGAAAAAATTCAAGCATGCGCATTAAGGTTCCTCCTTCCACCGTGCACGGTGGCGCCGCCTGAGAATCACTACTTTGCGTGGAAAAAATTAAGGTCGGATACTTTTTAGACAGGCCTCGTATATATTTGTTAATATCTCAAACGAAGGAGGAAATTTTCTAAAATAAAATTTCGCCGTTTCGCCGTTTTATATTTAAACAAATTTGTGATCCAATCCCTAATACAGTGTTGTCTTGTCGTTTATCTATATGCATATGTATGTTACTGCTTCTGTATGTGCATCTGTATGTTGTAAACCTACTATAACGAACGATAATCTAGTAGGAAGGCGATTACCTGTATTGTGCGACAGTGTTTTGAAAAAACTTTCTTATCTGACGCTGAAATATCATGCCACTAAATTGTTCATTACATATAGTGTCATTTGAATGAGTAAATTTCCGTTGAGCTTGCATTCCGCGTGTTAATGCTCCAGTTCTCATGGCTGTTGTTGCTAATTCTGCATTGGAATACCGTGAATTCGTAGAGATTCATGATCTTTGCTTCCAGATTTAACACTGAAATCTTTCCAACGACAATCATGCGTACTGGAGCATTGTCATACACTATGTATGAATTCAAAGCACACCACGACTGATTCAAGTGACTGCTTCCAACGAATTGCCGCAGCTAGACTGAAACTGATTCACCACTTCTTTCATAGATGGAAATATATGTCATCTAACCAGTGACATATTAGCCCGGAAACTTTTGGAAATATCCTCGTATGTCTCTATAGCTCGATTCCAGGCATTGTGAACACTATGGAGAATACTCTTTCAGCATTTTTGGCGGGATTTTGCCCTAGTATATCTACGTTCTTATTATCACCCCCACTACCACCACCACCTCACACACACACATTCTACCATTTCTATCACATAATTCAGTTATGATTAATTGATGTACCCACATGCTCCAAAAAAAAAAAAAATGGACATATAATGTAACTCAGGAATTTTCGGATTTATTCAATTTCCCTTACGTTTATGGGTAAAATTCAGTTAATAGTAAGTGGAGATAATAGAAAGCAATCCATCTAAGGAGATATTTCCAAAAAAAATAATAAAATAATAAAAAAATATAAGCTGAAAACAAAATTATGCTATGTTTAGTGTATACTGGCAATCATGCTTTCGAGGGATTTTCGCAGTAGCATAGTACAATTGCAGTGGGATTTTCACAACTTCAAGTTGGATCAAGGAACTGAGAAGTGGAGTAAAATATTGAATTTATTGGTCTAAACCTAGTGTGTAGAGTGTCTGCCAAATATAAATTAGCTTCTGTAAGCAAGATGTCGTACGAAAATATAGAAATAAACAGCAAAACTTTTGTCTTAAGGTTTGAAATGGTTCGCACCATGGCTATGAGCATTTATTTGTTAACCCTTAAGTACTATGGGCGAAAATAATCACGTAACTACTATGGAACGGTCTGTCAGACCGCATTGTTGTTTCTTATTTTCTGAATAGTAGTTTTACTATGTAGTTTTTAAAATGATATCCTACATATCTTAGTTGCTTATAGAAAAGTAAAACATAGTAATTTCACGATGTAAAAAAAAAAACTTTATATTTTTAAAACAATGAGAAAGAGAACATATCAAAATTTGCAACAATGCTTTCATTGTTATTCTAAAATTGTAATTGTTGAGATATTCAATTTTTTCTCCGTTTCTATGTAGCCAAAATAACACTAATTTAAAATACATTGTTCTTATAGATGCACTGAGAATAAAAAAATACAGTAAAAACGGAGAAAAAACATAGAATTTTAGCTTTTATAAATTTACAGGAAGGTACTGTTATAGTTGTACTCTTTCATTCTTTTGTAGTGAAAAGGTAATGAATAATTTTTTTTAGTTCTTATATGATGGAGAAAGTAAACAAAATACGTTTTGCCGGTAAAGAAAGTACCACACTACTTTTTTGACAGCATGCACTTTCTTGAGGTAGACACTTATATCTTATTTTTCTGCACTGCAAGGAAATCGGTACCCCAGACCGCTGACACGAATGAACATCTGTCCTTTCCGCTTACAACTCAGTTGACAGAAGACTGTTTTCCTTTTCAACTCCTTATGCGCGATAATGGGAACCTCACTTTCAAGCTGTAGTATGCTCTTGATTGAAAAACTCAGCTCTCGTGGCAGATATCCAATGAACAATCCACGTTCTATGTGAGGCCTAACAAGTCATTTTGCCAACGTTTTCATAAAATCAAGTCGTGTCATCACTGCACTTAGTATAGACTTGATGCAAGACATACGCATTGACACCACACAACATCCACCAGCATAAAGAAAATTGTCAATGGCTATCGTCTTGTTCGACAACTTGATGTGTAATCTGTACATTTTTGTCTAGAGTATCCACTCCGCCTTTACTCATGTTATAAAATGTGATTATTTCAGATTTTCCGGTCTCTGGGTCATTAATTGATGTGTGGTGCAAGACGTGCCACACGGTAAGACACAAAACTGCTAATAATCAGTAGATAACGAAAGACAACTGATCAGCAAAATACTCACGTAACTACTATAGTACGTCTGTGAGACCGCTTGACCCCTCCAGCGCCGCGCACAGGGGATCAATTATAACACGATCTTCACAATACGTAACCATTTGCTAGACAGGAAGGTAGACGAAAAGATCAACTTGTATTAGTGAGGCTGTGGAAAATATAATGATATGAAAAGTCGCAGCGGTCTGAGACACGGTCCATAGTACTTACGGGTTAAGAAAAAGAACGCAAACCAAATGTAATCTCTGAGATTAAGTGGGTAGAGTGGTAGACTAGTAATTTTTATACTGCTTTGATAGCAAATCGAATCCTATCCCATGCCGTCTTTTTATTTATGTATTCATTTATTTATTACAAAACATTACAGGAAGTGTATAATTGTTATGCTAATAACAACAGAAACAATATAATAACGAAATAACTTATTGATAGCGTCCTTTAATCGACGTATTTATTCAGGATTAGAATACTATTGGTATATAACAGCGATTGTTTTCAGTTTGTGGTCTTCTATGAGTCTACTTCCCTGGCAGTTCTTGCACAGCTGACCAACTTAACTAACTTCACAGAAATACGAACATAATGCGACATTCAGTCTTTCCAAATTTAACACCAAACGTTACAGCGAACGAAGTAGAACAGCTTGTTGTGATGAAAAAAAGGAAGAAAAAAGCTGATGTCAAATTATCGTTCTCGTGTGTGTGTGTGTTTTCTTTTTAGAGTATTGACTTTTTCTCTCTCTTTCACTTTTCATATCCACAAGTGCAAGAAATGCAATTATAAGTCTGTGTAAGGAATAAAGAATGCTTTCTTTAAACAAAACTAAATTATACAGATCTATTTGTGCGGAACACGAACACTTTCAAAAGAGCATGGATATGAACGGTAATCATACCATTCTTCTGAATCATACAGTAGCGTGAAAAACGTAAATTAAAATAATACAAAAAGCGAGCATAATCTTCTTTTTCTAGCATGACAACACATTAAACGTAACTCATTAAATTTTTGGGATTACAAATTATCACCTTACTTGTCGGTGTAAGCCTATTCGTTTTCTCATTCGAGCGGCGAAAGAAGAAATTGTGGATAAGAAGAAATTGTGGTAATTGTGCGATTGTGGATGTAAAAATCGAATTCAAGATTTCGATGAATTCAAGTTTCATGGCCCTTACATATAGAAAAAAATGATTTTTCCATGTCTGTCCATCTATTCTTCTGTCGGTTCGTCAGGCTTTTACATGCACTCAAATAGAGGCCATACTGTTCAACGTATCTGGACCGAATTCTAGACATGAGGTTTTTTTAACATTCTATCATTTCGAATCCTATATCCTCCGACACCTAAAAATAAAGGTAGACCCTAGTTTACTGAAGGATTAAAAGTTAAAATACAAGTAATTAAATTTTCTCAAAAATAGCTGCAACGATTTTGTTTACTTTATACAAATATATTTTTATTTATAACCCTCCACCGTACTATGAACTATTTCTGTGAAAAAATATATAAGGTGTAATTTACTGTATGATGCGTTTTTTGAACAATTTTTCATAAATCACATTTCATAAATAAACGTATCATTAATAACCTAACAATATTACGTAACTCGTTCGTCATGTAAACATTCAGAAAGGGTGATTTACTCTTCGAGTGGGTTTTTTCCGATGCTTTTCTCATTAACACCTCAGGCAATTTTGTTCATATTTCGTAAAGAAATGTTTCATTAATAACCTAATATTCTGCATAATTCGTTTGTCCTGAAAACATCCTGGTTTTCACAAGGGGTGTTTTTTTTTTTACAATTTTCTTAGTAATAGATGGATTTGTTCTAATTCCAGTAATAAATATTTCAGGAGTAATTTTAATGTGGTATAACTCGCTTGCCCCGAAAAGAAAAATCCGAAAGAGGAGTTTACTTTGACGGTCAAATTTTCCCCGACGATTTGCTTAAAAATGACTCGAACTACTTGGTCCAGATTTCATAAATAATTTATCATTTGGAATAAATCCTTTATTCATTTATTAGAGATAGAAAATAGCTTATCATTGGGGGTAAGTTTTTCCCGGTGACCTTCGCAGAAACAACTCAGGTGATGTTTGTTGTTCATATTTCATAAATAAATGTTACATAAATAACCTAATAATATGATATAATTCAATCATCCTGAAAATCTAGATATGGTATATTACTTTTGGGAGTTTTACCCTGTGATCGATTTTCTCAAGAACTCAGGCGATCTTGTTCGTATTTCATAAATATGTATTTTATGAAAATACTAACAACATAACATAATTCGTTTGTTCTGAGTGATAGTTTATAATTGGGGGTGACATTTTCAACGACTGTCTCAGAAATTATTCAGACGCTTTTGTTCATAGTTCACATTCAGTTATTTCCTTAATAATTCTAATATATGCAATATGTTATTTCTAACGGAAATGTGACTAATGGATACTTAATGTATGCGCCTAAAATTTCTTCGAACAAAGTTTTCCAAAACCCATTATTTTTATTCGCGTTTTCCAAATAAATGTTTCAGTAATAGCTGCAGCCTATCACGAGTCAGTTCAAAAAATCTGAGCGAGAAAGTTCAGCGTGTTTGGTCCGTACTCTTTCTTAAATATATTTTTAAATGTAACATCTAATCACAATTTTCCTAACAAAATTGAAACTTCTTTATAAATTTTCATTGTTGTGACCAAATGGTTTAAGTGAATTGGTTCTGGATTTGATTCCCGGTGAGAGATAGCGTATTTTCATCCAACGTTAGGGTTAGATGACACATCGGTGCAAAGAAAAAAGTGTTTAAATAAGCCTAACCAAGCTAATCAATACAATTTTACGAAATTATCGAAGAAACGTTGTTAATATTAGGTAGGTGCGACTGGAGTGTCGCTTTACAGAGTATGGCTTTCTAATTTTCCCAACTATTTCAGCTGCTTCAATTGAAATGCATCTATAATAATAAGAGAGTGAATATAGTCATCTGAGGTCGATTTAGAAATAAGGTTCTCGAGAATGTTATAAAAAATAATAATATTCAAATTTTATAGAGTAGTTTGTTTTATTCGAAATTACATACTTCCTGCAATTGTTTGGGATTGAAATTATTTGAAATGAAATCTTTAAGTTTTACCTACCACGATGTGCCGGCCGGCCAAGCTAAAGAAGACGGTGATGATGAGAACTGAATGAAATGGTGGAAAGAAGAAAGTTTGAGAAAACTGGAGTATCCCGACGAAACCCACGCACACGGTGTTTGTCCACTACAAAGTTCACTTGGAAACAGCTAGGATTGAGCCAAGGACCCCATGCTCGAGAGGTGAACGCTCTACCACTGAGCCACCGCGGACTCTCTGAAATTATTTATGTGAGAGGGGAGTACTTTATGGAAACTTGATAACGAACACATTTGTTAAAAAGTGCCGGGTTTTCGTAAAATATTGCTTATACATTCTTTCAAGGTTTCCAATGATATTTAGCTTATATCCTAGTTGCAATCACCCAAGGGCAAGCGGGTAGATTCACTCCTGGTTTAAGTTCCTATTTTTGGTAAACCTGTCAATAATAATAATAATAATAATAATAATAATAATAATAATAATAATAATAATAATAATAATAATAATAATAATAATAATAATAATCCTAAATAAATTAAAAACTCTCTGGGCTAAGTGCATTGGCATAATTCCACGAATTAAAAATAATGTGTTTCCTTCTCATGTAAGTGTAGAAGGACGTAATTCCCGTTGCTTTCAATATACGATGAAAGTATGAAATTGCCAAATGATAAGATATATACAATGCCCTAAGCAACGTCATATAGTATAGAGTCTTCATTTCTAGGTTGTTTAAAGAACACTCTTGTTTTAGCACAGAAAAGAAAAATAGAAAATGCTCAGTTTTAATCTATGTAGAGAGTTTGATTTTGTATATATATGTGTGTGTATATATATTAGACAATCACACAGGTAATCACACAGAAAAAAAGCGAGAAAGAACAGCAACAGTCTGTTTCTGTGAGACTACAACTCACGTAACATGTTAACTACCAAACAGTCTTATCCTAGTTGAAAGACTAAAGGCCAAATCATTGTCAAGGTTTCATAGCGTTGTATTGGTAGCCAATCAAAACACTAGTTTCTAAGCTTTACGACTATGTATATAGAGTAAACCATTCGAAAAGTCATTATATCGGTGCAATGGCTGAGAAACAGAACTCGAAAAGCAAAGTTCTTATTTTGGTTCAAGAAGGTTATAGTGCAAAGCAAGCCGCTGAAACATGCGGGATTTATCCACGAACTGCTCAATTTTGGGTACAACGGTATCGAGAAACAGGAGAAACTGAGCGCCGTCCTAGAAGTGGGCGAAAGCGTATACTGAAGAAGATCAGACGCTTGTGAGGAATGCAATAGAAAGACCATTCCTCACTTCCAGACAATTGAGGCAAGCAGCAAGTTTCCCTGTGCCTCGCAATACCGCGCGGAGGCGGCTGAGGTCTGTTAATCTCTTTGCGAGGAGGGCGGCAGTCAAAGAGTTCCTGTCGGAAGGACACACTCAACGGCGTCTTGCATTTGCTCAAGAAAATGTAAATCTTGACTGGAAGGATGTAATCTTCACTGACGAGTGCACATTTTCTTCTTCAAATGATTGACTCGTTGTTGTGTACCGTCCAAACGAAACGAGATATGACTCACGATACGTTTATCAAAGAAGATTCTCTGGTTAGGTATCTGCGTCTGCTTAGGGATTCGTCCTCTCTCATGGACTTGGGTTACTTCTACGTGTACAGGGGAGATTAACAGTTGCGCAGTATTTACACATCCTTGAGAGAGTAATGCTGCCAGCTGGTCGCTCCCTCTATCCAGATGGAGTAACCTATTTCAACATGATAGATCTCCGATCCACATGTCTCGACTGGTTCAAGGATGGCTTTCTGATGAAGCACACCTTGCCGTCTTAGAGTGGCCTCCCAGAGGGGCTGATATGAACCCAATTGAGAACTTGTGGTCTGAGGTCAAGAGAATAATGAGAGATACGTGGCCCTCACCGCCTCCGACCACACAAGACAGTTTGTGGGAATTAGTAGAGAAGGCTTGGGAAGAGTTAACAGAAAGCCATAATTACATCAGAAGGCTTATAGAAAGCATGCCACGACGGCTTCAAGCCGCAATTGATACAGAAGGACGTTGTACTTCTTACTGAACACTCTGGAACAATTAATCAGCCCTTTTAAGGGCTACATTTTAAATTCCAAAATTGTACATTAAAACAAATTAACATGAATTTGTTATTCTATAATGTTACATGAAAAAAGTTTTAAAAATTTCTACGAGTGGATCCGAACCATTGACTTTTAGTTTGAAAAGCTCACTTCTTTCCACTGCTCCAAACCTCATTCTCTACAAAAATTACTTGAAGGAACGGATTAAGAAGCACAAACTTAAGTTGAATAATTCCTGTGTTATTCTTTTTTCATTTTAGAAAAGTTAACCCAGGGAGGGACGTCATAGTTAACTCATAAGGAAAAGATGCACAGAATTGTCGAATATTAAATGTAGTTTTGATTAATGGAGTAAGACACTGTAAATAGTTGATTGTTTGAAATATACTGGGGGTGACAGAGACATTACCTGATGACAACAACGAAGAGAGATGTTAATGGTGTTAGTTGCGAACTGTTGTAGAAGTGAAAAATTTAAGGAAATCTCTAAAACTTTGAAATCACAGATGCAAATTGACTGACTGTTAAGTAAAACTGCTAAATCTGACTAAAGCAAAAAAAGTATTAATGATCTGTGTTACAATTTCAGACATATCATTCTCATATGAAAACTACGATAGAAGTAAATTATGAATAAAGGTGAATTTACAGTTCTGGAATATCAACAAATGATTTTGCTAGATGTAAATTTTGAGAAAACTTTTTTAAAATAAGGCTTTAGATTTATTGGTTTGTTTGTTTATTAGCTTCCCCATGCCGTAAAAGTCCCCAACACCTAGTGGCCCACTTGCCGGTAACTGGCGATCGTCGATATAGCGACGCGTCGAAGGATTGCCGCTAGTTTGCCATAGTGGCAGGGATTCGTCAAGTCGAGGCACATATCTAGAGTCGGGGGTATTGAAGTTACCACCGCGTAACAGCGAGGACTTCATTTTGGTCCGGGCTCCTTCGATTTGTCAAGGAGAATCACAAAGAGACCAACACCAACTATCGCCAGTCATGTGGAAGTTATTATTATACATTATTTTTCCCTGACGAATTGTTATTCTAAGAACAATACTTGAGCTCCGGGGATCAAGATTAACTCCTGCCTTTACATCATGAGTGAAAACTCCAGAACATGAAAAATAGATTAAGGCCACAATTTGCAGTCCTTCTTGCTGATTGATGCTATCTGCAATGATATGTCGGATCATACGGCATGTAGAACAAAGGAAGGTCAGATAAGCGAGGCCATGGTGTATTGGTGTACGCACCTAAACCTGTAAAATGTTTGTATAAACAATTATCTTTCACTCCATAGCTAAATTTGTGGGTATGATCACACACCTTGCCTTATAGAGTATAGTATTATATAAAAATATTTTTAGCTAAAAGCTAAAGAGAAACCAACTCCAATAATTTACTTTATTTTTTTATGTAATTGCAAACCATTCCACTTCACGATAAATCACGTTTGGTACTAATATGTCTTTTCCTGTCCGTATATATCTTTCACGCTTTGTTGGAGACAAAATTGTTCTTTTTCAAAGAAAACAGGATGAGAAAAGAATCTATACAACAGCATGAACTGAAAACAATAGCTATTACCAATAGTACTCTAATCCTGGTTAAATACGTCATTACAGCAAAATATATATAAGTTGTGTCCTTATTATATTGCTTCGATTCTTATTAACATGAAAATTATAAGGTTTTGTAAAAAAGAGGAAGGGATGGGATTCGATCTAGTGTCAAGATAGTGTTAGAACTGCTAATTCACCACGCAACCCACCTAACCACGGAAACTACTTTTTGCTTTTCTCTTTTTCTTAAGAAATAAATGCTAATATCCATATGCGCATACCATAGCGCATATTCCTCTTGGTTTCTATATTTCCATACGACATCTTGGTTACACAAGCTAATTTATATATGGCAGACAATCTACACTCTAGGTTTAAACCAATAAATGCAACATTTTACACCACTATCCAGTTCCTTGATGCAACTCCACTACTGAATTCCCTCTGCAATCTTGCTCTGCTGCCGCAAAAAATCCCTAGAAATCATGATTGCCAGTATACACAAAATCGAGCATATTTTTTTTTTGCTTTTTTATTATTTTATTATATTTTTGGAAATATCTCCTTAGATGGATTGCTTTCTATTATCTCCACATACTAATAACTGAGTTTTACCCATAAATGTAAGGAAAATAGAATAAATCCGAAAATTCGTGAGTTGCAGTATACATGCAATTTTTATTGCGCATAGGAGTACGCCTGTAAGACATAACTATTATTACATTTATGTCCAATCTCTTCATAGGTAAAAGGTTAGAATTTCTGTACTTGATACAAAAAATCAAGGTTCTGTCTCATATTAGAGCCACGTATAGCACGTGTGTGTTAAACTATAAATAAATGTTCCTTATAATAACGTTGACGATTAAAAAGAACGTTTTAACTGCAAACAAACTAAAATTAGCTTTGTACAGTTCAACATCTTTTCTGGAAATTTAATCAACTTTTAAGAGCTCTCTCTTCGCTATTTGGCTAACATGCTTTATCCAGGCGCGGGAGACCGGGTTTCAAATTTCCGGTGGGAGCTCATGTGTTTTGGATCTGCGTTAAACTGTAGGTCCGCATCTTAAGTAGGCTCCGATTAACTCATATCCATTCCAATCCAATATTAAATTTTAAATTAGTACTTTTTATAAGTAATTTATAAGTAAACACCTAACATTTTCATTTATTTCTTTTAAATAATCCGATGATAAAATTTAAATACAATTCAATAGAAAGAAAAGAGAAAGCGAGCTCGAGGCAGAGGTACTGATAGCCTAAGTTAAACTGTCTATCAAGGATGAGGGCTTAGTGTAATGGAGGACGTTTTCTGGCTCCTAATTAAAGAGAACACACGTAATTAGATTCTGTCTTCTTCCAAGGGGTTGAATCTCGAGAGTTGTAACGGCAGATAGGGTTTTAGGGAGAAGGTACAGTATTAAAGAGGTAAAGCGAGTGAAATAGGAACTATTGAATGAGTGTAGCAAGCCGTACAAGTTATCTTTTGTCTAACAATCCTCGAAGCTGTAACCATTGAAATTAACTGTAATTATCTTTGCTCTCTCTCTCTCTCTCTCTCTCTCTCTCTCTCTCTCACTCACTTTCCAGTCATCCATATATTCAACATTGAGGGCACGATGGGCGATGGTTTTGAATTTAGCGGTTGCTGAAAATGTATTCAATGCTTCTTCTCGCTCTATCATTCTCTCCGTTATTAAAGAGAAAGCGGGAGAGGATAAAGGGAAAGAAAGAGAGACGAATAAGTAAGAAAGAGAGAGAGAGACCATTCCGTCTATCCCAAAGTGTATATGACTTGTAATTAATCGTTTCTACTATATAGACGCAAGGCGAATTGAGACGGGATAAATTCATGAATGTGCCATTGAAACTCAAGTCAGCATCTCATGTTGTTGTAAGGTAATACCGAACACTCACAAGCCCTCTTTATTATTCTGGTCCCCAGTTTTAGCTTATATCACTCGTTACTTTGAGGCTAAGCTTAGTGGTAGAGAATTCCGAACAAACCCCATCGTTATAACGGATTCTCGTCTGTTTCTGACACGGATCCATTGAGCCCCTCAAGACTTGAAGTGTTCGTCGTATACATAGAAAAAATCACGATCGATTTTCTGACTTGTTAAGGTAATAAAGAAAGAGGAATATTAAGATAAAGAAATAAACTGATGGAGAGAGACATTCTGATATAAATTTCGGCATAGGCAAGAAACCCATAAAATACTTTGTAGGTTAAAAGTAATAACACTGGCATCTCCGAGGTGGCTTTGCAAACCACGTAGTTTCGATAGTTAACATTACAAAATTATTAACTAATGACACAAGAAAGATGGAAAGCAAAGTGAATGTTGTAGGAGACTGTAGTACGCGGTTGGCAAGTAGCAGCTTCATGGTAAGGTAGAAAAACAAAAGGAATAATACTTCGAATTATTCAGTTTATGTGGATGTTTTGTTTGTTTCAGTTTTGCATGTTATATTAATCATGACAGAATGGTAATCTATAACTTCAATTTAGTAAATTTTAGTTTTCGAGGTTTTTGTGATTCTTTTAAGAGTTCTATTGATTCTTTTTTTACTGTTGATGATTTTATTAAAGACAAAGCGTTGTTCCATCGAAGCTCACTCTACAATTTAATTCTTGTCACTGCTGTGTTACCCCAGAGACAATATGTTTCATTTATTCTTCTCTCTGCGTTTCATTCCTCTTCGTCTTCGATATTGAACGCTATTATATATCACAAACACATTTGTGGTTAGCTTGATAATAGTTTTGGTAATTTGGTTTAAAACCTTTCACTCCTCGCTTAGGATTCGCATTTGCTAAATCTCGTATAATCTAGTTCATACTATAGAAGTAGAATATTTGTATAAATTTTCAAGGTTTTACATGTGACACTTTGATAGATGAGACGAACGGCAAATTAAATCATTCAAGCATCTCATCCGCTCTTGGTCAATTCCCTAAATTTTACCTTATTTACAACCTAGGATTCAACTGGAACATTTACACAAAATTTCATACTTTCACGCCTTATAGTTTGGCGAACTGCGAAAGTAAAATATTTAAGGCTACCATCTCCACCTTGCCGCGGTGGAGGAGCTTGCGTGCTCTAATGATCCCAAGAGCTATGCCGCAGATAGCTTTGCCATCAGAGGGCTTCCCATGCCGGATAGGTCCTTAGGGGTAGGAGTCAGACGAAGAGAGATATTATTGTAGTGGGTAGCAGCTCTACCATTACCACACTGAAACTGAAGATGATTGACATCGCAAGGCTCAGATGTGAACAAAAACAGGCAGGGACAGGATGTCCTTTATGGCTGTTTCACTGCGAAGTGGAAGGACCTGGGACACCAACACTTTACTCAGTCCCTAGAAAACAACAAGGAAAGAGAAATAAGATAATGTAATATTAGGAAATATGACACTACTGTTTCACAGAGGGTAGTCCCCGACAGTGGAGGGAAACACAGCAGGGCCTCCTCAGTCGTCATCAAACGAAATTCCTTCAGGTTAGGAACCTGGAATTTGCGATCGCTGTTACAGTGTTGAAAACTGAAAAACCTTAAGAAAGAAGAACGCATGAAGATAGATATCTTGGGAATCAGCGAAGTTAGATGACCTGGTGGAGAAGACATATGGAGCGTGGACTTCAGAATGATTTATTCAGGAGCTGCAAACGGTACGGCAGGAGTCGGTTTTGTCTCGAATAAGAAGATAGGACAGAAAGTCATAGGTAGTTGGAAATACAATGAAAGGATAATAATGTTGAAGATAGCTACCAAACCGAGAAATATGACGATAATCCAAGTATATATGCCTACATCAAGCTACACAGATGAGGAAGTAGAAGAAAATGAGCAAATAGAAGAAGACTGATGAAAGTTGAAGACCAGGACAATATTATCACCATGGGTGACTGGAACGCAGTAGTCGGCGAAGGCAAAGAAGAGAATGTAACTGGGAATTTTGGCCTAGGAAAAGGAATGCGAGAGGTACACGATTAATTCAGTTCTGCAAAAACGATAATCTGACTATAATGAACACTCTCTTCAAACAATCACTAAGAAGAAGATCCCTATGGAAAAGACCAATAAACAAAGAAATATATCAAGTAGACTATATACTAGTCCGACAAGCATTTAGAAATCAAGTGAAGAACAGTAAGAGTTACCCAGGAGCAGACATTGACTCAGACCATAATTTAGTTTTGATGGAGAGCGAATTCCTACTAAAGAGGAAACGAGTGGTAGCACCAAACAAAAGATGGAACACAATCAAACTAAGAAGAGATGGAAACATGAAAAGAGAATTTGCAAATGCGACAGACAAAGAGACGTCTACGGTAGCTTTAGAAGGTGATGACATCGACTCGAAATAGGAAACTATGAAAGCAGATATTACAAAATCTGCCGACGAGCACATAGGAAGAGAAACTAGAACCTATATAAATTTTGGATAACAGCAGAAATATTGGAAATGATGGAGCAAAGAAGACAGTTCAAAATAACAAACAAAGAAGAGGAATACAGAAGGTGTAGAAATCACATCAGCGAGAAATAAAGAAGGCCAGAGAAAACTGGATAAACAATTTATGCAAAGAAATTGAGGAAAATATAGTCAAAAGGCAATACAGAAACGGATATAGAAAGGTTAGAAAACAGTTCGGTGAAAAAAAGAAACGCACAGACATTATCATAGACAAAGACGGAACAACGCTAATAGAAGAGGAGCAGATAACAAGAAGATGGAAGGAATACTTTGAAGATCTCTACAAAGGAGACAGAATGAACGAAGAAGAAACAGAGAAGTAAGAAGACGTGGATGAAAATGAATTAGGATCATCAATTTTACAGTGCGAATTTGACAATTCTTTGCAGAGAATGCAGCATTTTAAAGCCCAGGGAATAGATCAAATACCAACGGAAGTGATTAAGAATCTCGGAATAGCGACAAAGAAGAAACTATTTAATCTTATTAATGAAATGTACATCTCGGAAAAGTACCAAGAGACTTCGAGAAAAGCATATTGGTACCTATCCCGAAGAGGAAAGGTGCACGGAAATGCGAAGAACACAGAACGTTAAGTTTGCTTTCCCACGCATCAAAAATACTGTGCAAAATTATCGCACAACGAATAGAGGGGAAGATCGAAGAACGGTTATCAGAGGACCAGTTTTGATTCAGGAGGAAAAGAGAATCAAGGGAAGCAATACTGTGTCAACGGTTCATCATGGAACAGCACATCAGAATAAACAAACCAATTGTGATGGCATTTGTAGATATAGAGAAAGCTTTTGACAACGTAGTTTGGAATATCATTGTTCAGAGCGTTAAAGAATCTGAAAGTAGATTACAGAGACAGAAGAATAATATACCACCTTTATAGGAACCAGACAGCTGTTATAGGAAGAGATCAGGAGGAAGGAAGAATAAGTAAAGGAGTGAGACAAGGATGTGGATTTTCACCTCTCCTGTTCAACGTCTATATAGAAGAGGCTATAAAAGATTTCTTGGATAAAAACTAAAAAGGCGTAAAAGTAAATGGTCAGGTTTTCAGCACAATAAGGTTTGCTGATGACATAGCATTGATAGCGGAGAACAATGAGGACATGCAGGAAGCACTTTCAAACTTCAACGAAAAACTGAAAAAACATGCAAAATGAAGATAAATAAGAAGAAAACGAAAGTGATAAAGTGCACAAGAGCAGAACAGGAATTGCAAACGTATGGCTAGATGGAGAAAAAATTGAAGACGTTAAGATGTTCCCCTATTTAGAAAGTCTAATATCCTCGGACGGAAGAAGTGAAAAAGACGTAAGTTCCAGAACAGCACAGGATAAACAAGCATTCAATAGGAAAAGAGGACTACTAACATTAAGAGATGTGCCGCTGGACGCTCGTAAACGATATTTAAAACATTGGTTTGGAGCGTGGCGCTGTGCGGATCAGAGACGTGGACATTGAAAAAAGCTGAAATGTCCAAGCTGGAAGCATTTGAAATATGGTGTTGACGCAGAATGCTGTGCATATCATGGACCGAAAGGAAAATGAATGAAGACGTACTAAAGGAAGCAAATGAAGGACGACAAATCATGAAGATAATAAGGAGAAAAAGAAACAGCATGTTTGATGATCTTATTCGACACTCCGATTTTATCACTGTGCTGATAGAGGGAAAGGTAGAAGGAAAACCAGGAAGAGGAAGACCAAAGATAGAATATCTAGATGCAATTACGAAGAAGAGACCTTATCAAAGTATAAAAAGCTCTCCCAAGCGAGAGAAAAGTTTTGAGGTGAACAACAAGAAGAAGATATCCCACCGTAGGAGGATATGAAATTCTCAAAATCTCTCCTTCTTTGCAGCCTATTGTGCAAGAAGAATATTTATTAAATTTCAAGGCTCTATATTTAATAGTTTAAGACATCTGCTAAAACGCCAAAAAAGCTATTTAAGCCCAATCACATCTTCCTTAGGATACGAATTCCCAAAACTTCGTTTTATTTGCAGGGTAAAATTCAGTGAGAACATTTATTTTTGAAATTCAAAGTTTCGCACCTTATAGTCTAATAGATCTGACGGACGGAAAGAAAATTAGTTAAGCCCCATTCCGTCTTAATACAGAGTGACTGTAGGTATACAGTCCCTTACTGATCGTTACAACATTTTATATCATTTACGTATTGTCATCCATATAGGTATTGATTTAGTTTCTTCCTTATTTGTTCTTTATTTATTTTCACTTATACCTTAATCTCGGAACAAACCAAAACAAATAAATTCATTATATTAATAAATTAAAATGTAATACTTGATTAATACTTGTCTCTATACCTACTTTTGGGCCACCTTGTATATGCAATTCCAGAAACCACACTTCATTTGCAGCTTAATGTGCAAGAAAACATTCGTACAAAATTTCAAGTTATAACTAGTTTCGAAGATCTGGTAGACGCTAAGAAATGCTAGCTAACCCTATTCTCCCTTACAATATGCAACATTTCCCAGAAATTTTGCCTTATTTACAGTTTGAGGCGGTAGGTTCTACGTCTAATAGTATTAGACATCTGATGAATGACAAAATATACTACTTAAGCTTCCCAATCTCCTTAGGATGAATACTGGGATAAGTTGCACCCAAAACTTGGTTTTATTTACAACCTAGAATGCAAGAGGAACATTTTAACATGTTTCCTTATTTAGAACAGAATATTTACAATAATGTTCAAGGTTCTACGTGTTAAGGTTTCAAAGACCTGGAAAACGGATCTGGAAATCCCTCTTAGTATTTATATATGCAATTTGAAAAACCTCACTTTATTTGAAACGAGAACATTTATAAATAATTGCAAGGTTCTATGCCCAATGGTTTGGAAGATATGGTGGACGGAAAAAAAAGAAAAAAAAGAAAAAAGAAAGAAAGAAAGAAAGAAACAGAAAAGAAAAGAAATCAAGACTCCCATCCACTTACGGGGCATGTATTTCACAAAACCCCATCTTATCTATAGCTTAGTGTAATAGTTTCGGGGATCTGTTGATCAGTGAATCAATGAGTCTATCACGCTCTCACAACGTAAAATAAAATGCATTTGTTGTTCGCTATTAAAATTACAGCAATAGTATACTAGGTAGTAGGGTACTATCGTAGATATTTTTTTTTCTGTTGCCATAGCTTTTCCGTGCTTCGTATCCTGGATGATATACATCACAGCAGAACATTTCTTCAAGTTGGGTTGCCTACGAAATGCATTACAGTTGAAGGACGAGCCAAAAATTCACAGCGGAAGAAAATTTATATAAAATCGACTAATAAGTTATATCTGTCTCAAACTGTATGATACTAATCTTTCCTTAACAATTTCATTCCATCTTGCTGATGATATATCTTATACCGTCTTTTAGTTTAAAAGTTTTGAATGGTATAATGTTACGTTTACTTTTCAGAAAGACATAAAGGATAATCCAGTGGAACCAAGACGGAGTAAAACATCACACAACGAACTGGACAACAGTGTAGCATTGCAAAGTAAGCTTACAGGCAGATTTCAGTGTTACGATAGACATGGTTTCTGGCCCATGTGACTTCACAAATCTAAATTATTGTCTTCCGGCAAACTTGAAAAGTAAAGTTTGCATTATCATATCACAAAGTTACGATTATCTTAAAAAGAACTCATTGCATCGTTGAACAACATATGGAGTTGCAACTAAGGGCAAATTTTATCCAAAATCTCAAGAAAAGAACAAAATTGTGTCAACAAAACTGATGTAGCTACCTGTTACTTGCTATCTTCCATCATAACTGAAACGATAAGTACAAAAAGGACATTATCACAATTGTAACAGTTTACCGAAAGAGGAGAAGATAACGTCTAAATTCAACTAGTTTTGAACTGAAAACATCAAACCCGTCTTGAGACATTTTAGGTGCGCTTCATACACGCTCTAATATCCAGATTCTTATGACTATCCAAACTGAATACAACACATTCTTTTTTAAAATTAAAATAATAACAATCTTCACCCGTTTTGCACTTTGCAGTTTAAGAGAAATGGATTACAGTGACGGAATATTAAGTGTACGTTTGCTAATTATTAAACACTGATTCACGAGGAGGAAAAGAGTGAAAATTTATTTCAACAGAATTTCTGAACGGCTGAATAACTGAAGATTTGAAGAAACTAAATATTTCAAACGAACAGAGAGTTTAAATTCATATTTTACTGCACAAATCATCTATGAATTAATGCCAATATACACTTATATGTTTATCTCTTACGCCACTGCTATTAATGATAAAAATAGGTAGATATGAATAAGGAAGGTAATCTCTACTCCTATCAATATTGTAAGTGCTGAGATATTAAGACTTAGAATTTTACACTGGATTCATCACTGATGGTATATATATATATATATATATATATATATATGATTTCTTTACAACAAAAAGCCGTTATCTGTAATTAGGAGAAAAGAGTGGAAAAAACAAAGTAGCGGAAATATTAATATAATAATTAGCGAATAACAAAATAATGACATAAAATTTTACCCTTGGAAATGAAATCTTCTTAGTAATTCATACTCTAGGTTGGAAATCAAGCTGCCTAGAATGGGATCTAAATCTCTCTTAACGACAAATAAGATTGCTATACGTGAATATGGCAATATACTGACCATGGAATAAGAATTTATCTGTTTTATTCCACTGTATCTCAAGCATGCAAAATAATCAGGTGGTTTTTACTTTTATATTCTCACGTTTACTTCTTATGAACATTCGGAGTCACAAGCAGTTGTTGTATGAGTAAAGACCAAAAGTATTGAGTCGTTTTCGGTGAGAAATTCTGCTAGAAACTGCCTGTGCTATTTAATGCCAAACACTATTAAAAACTAAAACATGTTCATAAATAAGAATAATCTATTCGTGCTGGTGCCTTCCAAATGCACATTTGAGAAAACGTGAAACAAGAGAAGAGTACCAACAATGTTGTCAAAATTAGAAGACATGGTAAACGAGCGACAAAGAAATAACACTTAAAGAACTATAACACAATCATTAAAGAATATTTAAATTAAACAGTAATAAAAATAACGAAAATAAGAATAAACAAAACGAAACTTAGCGGCAATCCGACAACACTGTACCCTCAGGAGATGTTCTCAGTATAGCGCGAGAGACGACACGCATAATTTCATGTACTCCGGGCTTCACTACTCCATGCGATCACTATAGTACGTTACTATAATATTGGTTCACGTATATGTACGTATACCAAACTCTGGAAATGCATTTATCCCCTGTCCTCACGAAATGACGCCTTGATCTCAATTGAATAACCAGTATTAATGTTTATTTAATTTTATTCTATCTCAGTATATGAATGCAGAGGTTTTCGTAAATATTTGAGTGATAATAATTTTCTGGACAAGACTGAACATACAAAACCATATTCACTCTATACATGTACGGAACGGTATACGTTTGATTGGATCGCTTCGATATATATCCAATCATAGCAATTTATAGATAATAAAATTTATATATTAAAATAGAAAACTACAATTGGCAAGTTTAGTTTCATTGTTTCTCATATGGAAGTAACTACTATCTATTAATATTCTAGTAGCGAACACTCAGATAGCTCTAGTTCTGCATTTTCGAGTGAAGTATTTAAAGAACTTAGTCTCTAGTAAAGTCAATGAGAACAAAAGCAAACATTTTCTTACTAACGTAAACTAAAAGGATGTTTCATTTGCACACCATAGATACGTATATAGTATACATATCTTTTTTCTTTCTGTCGTTACCCTTGTCGTTTGTGTTGGATCCAATAGATGGAGTCACTGTGCTGCCTGTTGATTCTTACAGCGTGTTATCGAGGCTAATTGCACGACAAGATTAATGAATCCACTCTATTACAACAGACTGTCTTCCGCACCATTTCTCTCTCTCTCTCTCTCTCTCTCTCTCTCTCTCTCTCTCCCTTTCAGCAATGTGCGTGGTTTTGGAAACTTTGGGTTGGTTTTGGGTAAAGCTTTAATGTTTGTTGAATGGGTTTCTCGCACTATTACGTTCTGTAGTATTTTGCCTCCAAAAACCCAACCCAAACCAAACCGAATTGTATGAACAGTACTACAGAATCATTTCTCTCTCCTCATTTGCTGCTGTGCATTTTGTAATATCTCATCAATATCGACTATTTGAATATTTGTTCTGGAGCATCACGGGAACAGAGAGGGAATGAGAGAGAGAGAGAGAGAGAGAGAGACAAAGGGAAAGAGAGAGGCACAAGATAAAACACGGGGAGGTGATTTAGGGGTGTGTTGATTTAAAGAGAATGAAAACGAGAGAGAGAGAAGATGCTCATTTTATGAACAGAACAGATAGAAGTTGAGAGGTTTTAACGCAAATATTTGATAGCGAATAATCGAAGTGCGCGTTGCTTTCAGGATTTATGTTTTCTGCCATTGTGACAAAACCTTTTATATTCTTCGGTATCTAATTATTAGGTTTATTCATTTGTACATAAAAAGTGTTTGAGGACTTCGAAAGTTTATTTTTATCTATTAGTTGGGCTGCGTTCTCTTGAAATCGTCTATAGTATAGTTGTCTTGGTTTTGATATCATGTGGGAATACAGGATTTTATATACTGAATCAGTATTGTGGATCAGGGTTTCCTATATTGAGTCAATATTGCTGAACATTTGTCGAAGACGATATTCTACGATTTTCTATATTGAGTTAATATTGAATTAAAGAAACGCTACTTGAATTAAAGAAACGAACGCTGCTCTTTAAACTTAAAATAATAGTGTTTGAAGTATAATAATTGATCATTCATCAATCTGTTGAACGTGTGTCATCTACAATGTGTGAGCTGTATTTCTACAGTGTTTTATTTTGTAGTTTAATCATAGGTGACCAACAGTAGCTGCGATCAGTTCAGTCATACCTATCTTAACTACAGGAAATGATTAAGAATATGTGAAGCAAGAAATACTTTAAGTATTTTACGTAAAACGTAAATACTATGTGAAATTGTACCGAACTACTGTGTGGTGGAATCCGAAAATACTCTAAATGTTATGGTGACTGGGACATTTAAATCATGTTCGAGAAATCTGATTTTTACATATATGATCTTTAAAAGTCTATTCTAACAAAGAAGGTTCGGGCATTTAAAATTTTGATTTTAAATATACGGTAGGCCTGAAACAGTCAGAAGCAACACATTTGATCAACGCAAGTTTTGTTGTTAATAAAACTAAAGAGTTTTTTAAAGATAGATATGCCGTCATACAATGAGATATACACCATCTCCAACTCGGCTTGTGCTGGACAGAGCTCTAACCAAGAACATAACCTATCAAATTATGTGCACATAACTCATCTACTCGTATTTCAAACTTCCCAAACAGACCCAAAGTCGAATTTTTTAAAACATTGGAACACTGTAATTTTTTACGTTCAATAAAATTAGAATCTTTTATTTCAAATATTTTATTTTAAAATGCCCTACAAGTGACATTAAATGTGTAAAAAAATAAATAAACAGAACACTACTCATCTTCTTTTTGTGAAATTTATGTTTAGCTCTTCTTGGATAAGGTAAGTTTTCCTGGCATTAAACGTTTATTACAATGAAACAACGACGTTTAGATATGTTTAGCCTCCTTGAACTTATTATACTCTAAGAGCATGTATGTATACTTCGTACCCAAAGCGAGAATTCTTTCCTCCGTTCTACGTATCATGCTGATTTCAGTAAATATATCTATTTTAAGCTACTATTGATTGTTTTTAGAGATTCTGCCATCATGGATACATTGTATTAGCAATTAAAGGTTATGGTGCGTGCCCAATTTGGGACAGGCCAATTAGGCTTATAAGTAATGTAGGAGAAATGTTGCACACACACATTTCTGTTACCTCGGTATAAAGAGTGGATGATGTTCTTAGTACTACGCTCCAACCGACTTTATAACCCATTTTAAAGGGTCTGAGGAACATTCGAACTAAAGAATAAATTCTGTCTCCATCAGGAATAGGATCTAGGTCATCTGGTTGATAGATAATGTCACGGTCTTTTTCACCGCGACTCAGCATATTAGCAAGCAGCTAATCAAGAAAATAAATACTGTTTTAAGGGATGATATTTTAATAATTCTTTTCGAAAAATGTAATACTTGTAACAAAGATAACAATAAACAGTGGCGTCGTTTGAGCTTTCAGGAGGTGCTTCACATCCGTGAGCTTTAGATAAGTTTAAAGTTAACATACTAATGAAAAACATGGAAATTGACTTGTGTTATCGGAGAGTCTTATTCCTCCTCCTCGTCAAGCAAACTCTCTTGAAAATACAAGTATATGCTCTGAGAGATTAAGAACCAAAGTAGCTTAAGCGTGCTTATTTTCTTAAGTTATAAACTTTTCCAAACAATCAATTTTTCTTAATTATATATATTTTTTTAAAACATCGTTTTCGTATTCACGTTCTCAGTCATTAAACCTAATTCTTTTTGTTTTACATTTAGAAACGATTTGTTTCTTTCCCCCCATTTTTGAAACTCCGATTCCACTAGAGTACGTTCATTGCTGTCCGCATTGTTTTAAAGTTCCTTTTCTCAGATCTTCCTTCACACACAGAACAAACACTTGCGTCTTCTCTTTTATAACAGAGATTCCGTCGCAAACATGTACACACAGGAAGAGAAGCGTCGCATTCCTACACACACACATACACACACACACACACACACACACATAATATCGGACATCACACCAGAAACAAATAGCTTTCTGCAGCATTTCTGTATCTTGTCCTTTTCCTCTTTCTCTGAAAATGGACTTTCTTTTATATATGTTTCTACGAGTAGATGGTTTACTTCTCCTTTCCAACGTCCTCGGACGAAACCAGAACTGAAATAGGTGTTGGATCCCTTTTATTACAAACGGACTTTGAAGCCTTTGTTCCCTCATCCAAACCAACAAACAAAAAGGCAGAATCTGACAAAAAAACTTCTTTCTCAGATTCCTCAAATTCTCTTCAATGAGCTTCATCGGGTGTTGATAAGGTTCTAATGAAAGGAAAATGAGTATTTACTTTTTTTATTTGGATGAATGGTTTCCTTCTTTGGTGAGAAAGCGTGATTGAGTGATTATTACAGAACATGCAACTACATAGACAGTTCTCTGTCTGTCTTTTTGTCAACCAAGAAAGGATAAGTCTATTCAGAGAATTTGACGGTTCGCTTGAAATAAATGTCTTCTGTTCCACATATTTTGACTTAAGTAAAAACAAAAGGAGGAACAAGTAGAGAAATATATATTCGATATATCTCTGTGTGTGACTAACGAGGGAAGTTTGTATTTAATTCCTAACATCCAACAAACACTGTTCTTTGTAAGTAGCATCTGTTGCAAGAGCACAAGAGAAGCAGGAACTCCAGGAATGTTACTGTACTAGAAAGGATTTTTTTTGTCAAGTTACTGTTTAAGTTAGCTGCACACTGTTATGACAGAATTACGTACGGTTTGCTAGAAACTTTGTTCTTTCTTTCATGTTAAATTATTATCTTCCTTCTAATAATATCTCCTATTTGATAATAGTCCATATTGATTTTCTATCGTTGTTCGTGTTGTGTACTATTGAGAAAACTTAAAGTTATCCAGAAATGGTTTTGTGTATAGCTTTTAATACCAGAGCGTTATTATTAGACTGACTTTTCGACTATTCTTTTATATTTTTTACAGTTATTTCATTTTCTACTAGCTGAAATACCCATTCTTCGCATGGGTCAGATAAAATATCTGTGTAAACAAACTGAAGAACGAAAAGAAAAAATCGGGCATTTTCTACTACTTTTACATTTTCCCGTGAACGTCTCCTCAGACCCGCTGGTTCAAATTAAAAAACGCATCTAGTCCCCAGCCGATGGAGCCTGTATTCGGAAGTCAACGCCTGTGGGAGTAGCACCATTTATCTCAGCAGCCGAGAAAACTATGGATTTGACACTAATATCGGTAATTTTGGATTACTTTATGTGTCTCGATATTTCCCCGTGACCCCTGGTTCGCAGCTGAATGGAGTGAATTAGGAACTTAATGCGATCGGAGTTTCACCATTGATCTCAGCTACCGTGAAATCTATGAATTTGACAACTAATACCGGTCATTTTCTACTACTTTTACATGTTCTGATACCCCCCTGAGCCCCTGGTTCGAATTTAAAAAAACGCTTCGTCTTGGTGTGAGGTCTGGACCAAGGTACCCCTGAATAAAATTTGGTAATTCTCGGTCCACTCGTCTGATCCTCAGGCCGTACACAGACAGACAGAGACAAACACACAAACAAACTCTATTTTATTTATATTAGATTAAATGGTGTATTTTCTACTATATTTTAAGACTAGCCTTTGGTTAGCTGGTAGCTTCGCCCTCAGACCTCCGCGTTTACTTGGCCTACGCCCTCGCATCTCTTACGTATCACTCTTTGCATCAACAGTGAATTTCGTGCATTTTCTCTTCATATTTCCTGAATTTGACCAGCTGGGGAGTTCGCCCTCACATCCCCGTCTTTGCTCGGTCTACGACCTCGCATCTCTTCCTTCCACAATTCTACTGAATTTCAAGTTTCATTTCCTGTTTCAACTATTTAAAAGATAAGATTTAGTACCTCAAGAAAACGCCTATTTAAATAACATGGGGATTTCTTCATCCCCCTTTAATCAGTCCCCTTAAAAACTAAAAATATTCACTTTTGACAATTTTTCTATCGGTTAGTCCCTAAAAGCTACACTCATGCCAAATTTCAATTTTCCACATCAACTGGAAGTCCCCTTTAATTTATGTCAGTGCATGTAGTTTTATATATAGTTAAGATAGTGTAATTAGGACTTTATTATTCCGTTAGTCCACTAGAGAACTAAGGTTTTTCGCAGAGCTCTTGTTTTTAAAACGTTTTGAGAGTGTCGCAAAGACATTGGAGAACTTGAAAAAAATAGAAAGTGGTCGAATTAGTATCTAGAAAACGGTATGACAGAAACTGAAAACAGAAAACTATGAAATTAATTTTGTTTGTACTTTTCAGAGATCATATTATTTTAGTATTTGTTTCACTTCACTTTTTATGTATTTTGTTTATTGAAATAGTTACTGGCATTTTAATAAAGGGAAGTTTGATATATATCAGCGTGAGCACAGAAACAGTACCTGATTTTAAAGTGCCATATAATTAACACTTAATTGAATATTTACATGAATTTTTGTACATAGCTCAGTAAACTCAAAGCATTTTCCCATCTATCTTTTCAGAATCCTAGTTCTGACCAGGGCAGCTAGAGGGCAGTAATATCGAAAATGGCGTTCACCCCACAGCAAAGAAGCTGGTGCGTTTTACAATTTGCAAAAACAAGCAGTTTTGTGAGAGTGCAGCGTGATTTCAAACGACAATTTAATGCTGATCCACACACACACAAATCCATTGTGTACTGGCACAAAACGTTTATGGAGACGGAGTGCATTTACGATCAAAGAAAAGAACATTCAGGGCGACGTCCAGTCTCCGAGGAAACTGTGGAGCGCGTATGAGCAGCCTTCGTACACAGCCCACAGAAGTCTACAGGTAAAGCTAGCAGAGAGTTGCAGATGCCACAAACGACAGTAAGCAAGATCTTACGCAAGCATTTGCGGTGTTACCCGTACCGACTGCAGTTGGTTCAGAAGTTATACCCACAAGACAAGGTAAAGCGCCGTGAGTTCTGTGAGACTATGCAAAATTTCATGGAGGACGACGAAAACTTTCTGACGAAGATCATTTTCAGCGATGAGGCGACATTTCACTTAAGTGGAAAGGTGAATAGACACAATGTAAGGATATGGGGAACCCAGAAGTCTCATGCAACTGTAAATGTGGAACGTGACACACAGAAAATCAATGTTTTTTGTGCAGTATGAGAGCGTCGGGTGAACGATCCGTTCTTCTTTCCGGAACAAACAATTACAGGTGAAAGTTACTTAGCATTGCTACGTAACTGGTTGATTCCGCAACTTAGTAATGCAGAGATAGACGACTTCGTTCTACAACAAAATGGAGCGCCCCACACTGCCATCGTGCTGTACGCAGGTTTCTAAACGAGAACCTCTCAAACCGATGGATAGGGCGCTCTGGAGTCAATGATCAAGTTCTTTGCAAGTGGCCTCTAAGATCACCTGACCTCACTGTTTGTGACTTCTTTCTGTGGGGATTTGTGAAGGACAAAGTGTATGCACCTCCACTACCCGCAACTCTGAACGATCTTCAAGAACGCATCAGTGATGCTGTCAACTCCATCACACCGGATATGCTTCACAACGTGTGGTTGCAGCTAGATTACTGCCTCGATATTTCCCGCGTTACAGGTGGCGCGCACATCCAGTGTTTCTGATTTCAATTATTGCTACAAAAACTTCTTGAGTTTATGTATCACTGTTCAACATTTCAGGAAAATATTCCTTCGCATATTAAATTTACACTAATTTGAAACCTGGAACTGTTTCTGTGCTCACCCTGTATATATATTAAAATTTCACCTTTTCTTTTAATAATTGAAAATTATTACAAACTACATTACAAATTACAAATTACATTTATTAGACTTTACCTATTACGCATTTCATTATATACAGACAGTAAAAGAAACAGAAGATGTCATATTTTACAAGGGTTATTGGTTGAGAGAAAATAAAAAAAAATAGAGTAGGTCCTTCACTGATAAATGAAAAAAAAAGAACTCGAAAAGGGATAAATGAATAGATGATGAATTTAATCCTAATTCAATAACCGTTAATTTTACTACTTTTTTTTGTGGTCGTTCCACAAATGACTATGTCGACAATAATTCTAATTGACAGTAGTAAGCCTCATTATAAAGATTGGGTAAAAAAAAAATAAAAATAAAATAGGGACGTTGGATTCGAAAGGGCGGAAAAGAGGAAAATGACATGACTGACTATTTTCTTTCCTTTCTTTTTTTTTTTTAAGTACTTTTCATGTCGAAGGTATAAAAACCATATGTTATATATGTATGCATATAATAGAAGAAATAATCCCACACGAACTTTAAATGAAGGATTTCTCTATTCCCTCATTATATCATAATCTCTCTCATTCTGTTCAAATACCAACACGAAAGTCATATTTTAAATTTAATTCTCATAGCAAGAAAAAAAAAAGGAACCAGAAAAAGAAAAAGACAAACACACACACTCCAAGATAGAGAGTGAGTTATAACATGGATTACAGAATTTTCATAACTTTTTTTTTTGCTTTACTCTTTTGTTATAACTTCTACTGGGCAGAGGTGTAGGCAAATTATATAGAATGAGCCTGTTACCCGATAGCGGTAAGGTACTGCTTTCTGTTCTAAAGAAAGACAGGGAGGTGAAGGATGTGAGGGAAGGAAAACATTTCGTAGAAAACCAAAAACACTTCAGAGCAACTGTCGTTCCTTCTCATTTTGGTGATGAGGTATACCAACAAAGTAGTTATTAATTAAAATTTTATCCATAAACTTTAGAAGATTAAAAATAAATGATTCGAAAATAGAAAACAGACAACGTCAATTTATTTTGTTTACTATTTTATCTATTTTTTTAGAAATTATATTTTAGTATATTTTTTTAGTATGTACTGTTTTTATAATTCACTTATTTATCAATATGTTAGTAATAACAAAAATGTCTTTTCGTGTTCAAATACTTAACGCATGTGCTTTCTCTATGTGGGGGTCTGGATTCTATTTCCTGTGGAGGTTATATAACTATGCGCTACACTATATGTCCTCGGCGCGGTAGATTCTGATTGGCTTCTCCAGCATGGTTTAGGAAAAAATGAAATGAAATCTTTGAATTTTACGTCCCACAGGTATGCCGGCTAGGCTAAAGGAGATGATGATGATGAGAAATAAATAAAATGGTGGAATGAATAAAGTGGAACGGGAGAACCCAGAGGAAATCCACGCACACGGTGTTTGTCCACCACAAAGTTCACTTGGCGCGATCTGGGATAGAACCAGCGACCCCATGTACCAGAGATGAATGCTCTACCACTGAGCCAACACAGCCCCCTTAATGTGGTTTGGATCCTACATTAAGCTTAGGTCTATGTTTTGCATGACCTCGCTGCTGAAACAGACATTAAACTCCGTGACAACCAATGTTTCAAAAGTTAAAACGCGTTGTACAAATAAAACTATTTAAACCTGGATTTAAATATTCCTTCTATGGCAAGGATAATGGGCCCTTAATTAATATGTGCTACGTAAGTAGACCAACTTCCACTGCCATTATTTGTGTTTCGTGTTAATGTAGACATTTTCACCAGCAGAAAGGGAAACTGTGATTGTTAGAGGTAATCTGTTTTGAAAAAGGATATGATTCTCGATTTTCTCTACATATAGGGAAACAATAAATTGCAGATTTTCTATCCTCTGCTTAAGTCGTAGTGAGCCGAATTAAGTTTCGTGAACCGTATTAAGAAATAGTAATTAGTCATTTTCGTTGTTAAAATTTAGAACATAAGACAACAAGAGAACTATGGGACATAATAACAATATGTACAAGTTAGGTCTGCATAGGCTAAGATTTTGCGCAGAAGATGAAAATTATTTTATTTCTTCCGATATACGAGTAATGTACAGTTTTGACCCAATGATAACCAACACAGTCACCTACCTCTATAGTAAGGATCATATTAGTGAAATGAGACCTAGAAGAGTTTAATATTTTGACTGGAATGGGAGATTCTGAACAACAACTCCAAACGAATTTCAGTTTGTGAGGTTTAGTTCTGTTTATAGTTATGACTACTAGTAGAGGAATTTAGGAAGAGAGGTGTAAGGTCAAACAACTTTTACCAAGAGCTCATAAAAAGTAGATAAATAAATAAAGAAGAAAATATAGCACAATCTTCAAGGGAATATTTTTTAACCTCCGGGTAAGATATCCGGATTACGCCTTGGATTCATCAGAACTACTATCTTTCCAGAGCGGACCTCGGATACTCTTAACTTAAATAGTTTCCAAACCCAAAGGTTACATTGACAAATTTTTGAAGAATACCGAGTCTTGCTTGTTGAAACTGTTTTCTTATATTGCACTTTCTGCCTTTGTCTAACTTATTAGTTTTATATGTGTACGAGTTTTATATGTAGTTATTATATATGTAGTTTTATATGTAGTTATATGTAGTTATGTGTATTAGTTTTATATGTAGTTAAAAGTGCAACTGTTACTAGTTCCTGGTGATCTAAATTTTAGTTATCTTTGTCGAATAAAAGCATAGCTAGTGGAATGGAAGTTCGAGTTCGCGTTTTGATTAAGAGAAGCAGTGGGAGATCTTCGGAGAGGGCGCTGAGACTTATATGTAATTGTCTTAGCTAACTTATTTAGCATCATATAACAGTCATTATACCATATAATATACAAAAGCTATAAATCATGTACATCTATATCATTTGTATGTGTTAAAAATTTATACTCCAATGCCCTATTTTGTTTTGAGGTAAATCTCTACTTTTCGAGCCTATCTAGGAGGAGTCCCCCCTCTAAATGATCCTTCGTGATTCAGTAGTGGATAGAAAGTGATGAAGATTATGTTGAGCTTCATGTGACAGATTACCCACATATGGACACATGTACTCAATTTTCTTACAATGTTCATTCAACACAGGCAGCCTGTGCTTTCACTAGAAATCAAATCCCATATCACGTATACAACAACACTAATGTATATATATATATCGGGCGTTCTAAAAATGGCGCACACGGACAATAGGGCGCTATTCTACAGGTCAAAATAAAGCAAAAATGTTATATAATGGTATACGGGGCCTCCTTTGGCAGGTATGGGGATCAAAATTTCATTAGGTGGCAAAGTAGTAGATTTTTGCTCTTTGAATCCATCAAGCAGTTAAATTGATTGTTGTGCTAATAGATGTTGCTAGTGTTAACGTGTATCGACTTTAACTGCCATCTTGAAAGAATCGATGTAACTATCTGATCGACTGGTAGATCTACTCTGTGATTCTGTATCTGCGACGTTGCCATATAGTGCAATTCACTCCCCAGATTAGGACCCGAAAGCTATATATATATATATATATATATATATATATATATATATATATATATATATATATATATATATATATATATATATATATATATATATATATATATATATGTGTGTGTGTGTGTGTGTGTGTATGTACGTATGTGTGCATATATACTAGTGATCCTGTGGTTTTGTGAAGCAAGTTATCCTCTCATTAATTTCAACCCCAATATCTAATCTCGGATAAAACACGCAGTGTGTCCTATAAAAATGTGCGAATGATCGATAAATAATATTCAAGAAAATATTTTTAAAAATGGGGAGAACGCATTCCCTTATTACTGACCCATCTCAACTGCAATTCAGACGATTGGAAAGTTTCGGAACAAGATACCATATTTGAAAAAATCGTAACTTTTTACGAAAGTTATCATATAATTCTTATTTAAAACTTCAGAATGGGAGGTAGGCAAGTCCTGGTATTTGATTAACTTCAATTGTAAGAATAAGAATTATGTTAAAAAAAGAAACTCAATAAATATATACAGCATATTGTGTTAAAATCGAATATTTACAGCTGTTATCACACAACGTATTTTTTTTAAATATGGAAGGGACAAGGGCGCGGATCCTGGAGGGCTGAAGGGGATAGCCCCCATGCATTGTGCCTCCCCGCATTGTATTAATAAATATATAATATTTGGCATAATTTGAATGCATTTGTCTTAAAGTTATCATATATGCCTTCTGCATCTGAATACCACCTCCCAATAATTTACAGAGAAATGGGCGCCCTTGGAGAGGAGTACTCCTTCTCTAGTTCTCGATTAATTTTTTATCTAAGTAGTAGTAAGAATGATTATAAAGACTAACAGTATATCTACGCCATGTTCCATGAAAACCTAGTACAGTATTTTTACTAAATATATCTTGGATATATTTTTTAATCTGAGTAATCCATACCATATTAGAAAACACGATTCACTGCTTATTCTCGACTGATTTTAATCCCAAACTATAGTATTAAGTTTTATATGAATTTTCGAGAACTCTAAGAAAATCAGAAGGCGTGATACCACTATGTTATTCTTTACTGATTTCAGCTTCAAAGTGTATAAAGAGAAGCCTTAAATAAAATATATGGCATTTTACACTTAAATCGAAATTTTATAATGTAAATTATCCAGAAACATGTTTTTAATTGGGGTTGGAGGAATCTATATCTTTTTTTGTTCAATTAAACGTTCATTCTTGACCGATTTTAATCTCAATCACTTGGAATTATGGAAAGAAGTCAAATAAAGTGTCTATTATATTGTATTAGTGCCGAATGAATTTTTAGGAAATTTATCTTTGAACAGCATTAGAAATCGAAGGAGGGGCTAGAACGGTAAATTTACTACTTTATTTCTTACTGGTTTTAACTGTCATGCAATCGACATGATCAGGAAGCCTCAAAGAAAACGTACGACATACTACATCAAAATTAAACTTTTTTAAATGAACATGATCGTGGAACATACTTTTGAAATTGAGTAGGTAGAGCGAATTCACACTTCTGTTCTTGCCAGATTTTTAACTCCAAGTTGAGGGGACATTTACCATGTCATAAAGGAAATGTTCAGTAAGTTCTTTTGTAATCGACTCTTTTTTACACAGTTTACATTGGAAAGTTTTCTTATATGTAGGCATGTAAACTTCCAACATGGGGTAGACTTTACTCCATCTGACCTCCTTACACTTGATCAATTGCAGCTCCAAATAACAGAATTATTTCTGCAAATGAAAGAAAGGCACATACCAAGTTTTATCAAAATGTGATACGTTTTACGAGAATTATCGTGAAACAGAAGCATGGACAGAATCATAAATGCCAATCGTGTTGAAGAGTAGAAGTTTCACTAACACTGGCTTCCTTTAGCTTTGTATATATTACTTGGGTCGATGCAAAAGGTCGTGCAGTTTTCTTTCGGGTTGGCAACAATGCGGCGTGAAGTGATTATTTATCGTTATTCCGTTGTTTTACCGTAGTTTGGAGTTTGTGTGTTGTGAAACACAGGTTTTCTTGATTGTGAACGTATTATTGTATATATTTCAGACAAAACAGTACAGAATGTCAAGTTGAGAAAAATGATCATTTCCATCACATTTTACTCTTCGGGTTTAACCGAAGATCCAGTGCAGCAGAAGCTGCGATAACAATTTGTGCAGCGTACGGGAATGAAGCAATTGCTGAAAGAATAGCACATAAAACCTTGTCTTGACCAATGGCTAACAGATTTCTTCCAGTCGAAACCAAAACAATTGTAGAGGCGAGGCATTGAAGTGTTACCTGAACGTTGGCAGAAGGTCATAGATAGTGGAGGTGTATACATCACTGAGTGATTGTGAGTTAATGTGAGTGAGAGTAAAATGTATGCGATGTATTGTTATACACATAGAATATGTTAATGTTATATCTATGTTGTATTTGTATTTGAATTAACAGAGCAGCAGAATGAAAATTAAACATAAAATATAAGAACCACACAAACTTATGTATCGACCATATATAAGTTAATAGAATGCGTTTGCAAGTATATTGAACCAACACGTAACTAAGTAATTAGGAGCTTGAATGGTGAATAAATGTGATAGTTTTCTTTTTTGTATAAGTTGCATACTAACTAGGTAAAGTTGATATTAAAGCTTACAACCATATGTATGGAGTTGTGAACAACTACAAACTTTGTCCAATTATTCTTGCAGTGTGATCATTTATCTTCCTTAGCGACATATGTAAACCTAGGGGAACGTAGGCTTGAAGCTTCACGTTCAACAAGATTGCAGTACCACAGTATCCTTATTAATCTTAAAAGATGTGTATATATCATAGTTTGATACAGTCACGAAACATAGAGAATAGTATCATAGTATTATTTACATTTAAAAAAGAACAATTAATTATGCCATCAAAAGTTTCATTAATTTATTTGATTGAGTTTAAAATTATTTTCCAATACCGCACCGATGCTGAAAGAGACGTGGAGCTAGGTTTTAACGTGGAAACTGAACACGAACACCTTCCATTCAGTATCGAATCTTTGTGTAAAAAGCGGGTAAACTTTTAACTACCTGTAAGGAGACTCTTCAGTGTTTAAGACTTAGTGTTGAAGGGAAGTGGTTAACAATCTTCATTTTTATGTAGGGGTTATAATTTTCGGTTTTCGGTGAGAGTAAATGGGATTGAGTTACCTCATTGCATTAAATAATTATTTGAGATTAAGCCTTTGTGCTGAAAAGGTACGTCAACGAAGACACAACAATCAGCCTATCAACTTATTCAATGATCCCTCCAGATTCAGTCATTGTGCTGAAAAGGACGTCAACCAAGAAAAAGCAATCAGCCAATCAACTTATTCAATGACCATTCCAGATTTAATCATTGTGCTGAAAAAGGACGTCAACAAAGAAACAGCAATCACCCAATCAATTTATTCAGTGATCACTTCAGATTCAGTCATAGTGCTGAAAAGGGATGTCAACGAAGAAACTGCAATTAGCCAATCAATTCATTCAATGATTACTTCAGATTCAGTCATTGTGCTGAAAAGGGACGTCAACGAAGAAACAGCAACCAGCCAATCAACTTATTCAATGACCATTTCAGATTTAATCATTGTGCTGAAAAAGGACGTCAACAAAGAAACAGCAATCACCCAATCAATTTATTCAGTGATCACTTCAGATTCAGTCATAGTGCTGAAAAGGGATGTCAACGAAGAAACTGCAATTAGCCAATCAATTCATTCAATGATTACTTCAGATTCAGTCAGTGTGCTGAAAAGGGACGTCAACGAAGAAACAGCAATCAGACAATCAACTTATTCGAAACAAGAAAATGTTACGCAATGAGAATTTTAGCACAACAAAGTGAATCACATATTTTTAAAAGATATCACTAACTAAAATTTATAACAAAAAGTTTCAATTTTTAAGTACATTTCAGATTAATACATTTAAGATTTCTTTGTCTTCAAAGTATCGCTAATCATTTGTGATACAGCACTGCTAAACAACTGAAACAAATGTAATGTGTACGTACGTTTTTGTAGTATATGTAGGGACATGGTGCCTCATCAACACAGCACTGACCTCTGGTGTAAGTGGTCCCTTTTTCGACTCAGGCAACATAAGCTTATGGTGGGCAACATCACTTTCTTAAATTTGTTCTAGGTTCCACATTCTTCACTTCTACCACAATCGTTTACTGGAGTTGGACGTCTGCCTCATATACCATTGATGAAATAACCAAGATTTCATTTCTAGTGCAATCAAATTAGACAATAAATCTCCCCAAAATCATAATAGACTGAAATTAGATACACTTCTTTCGGGAAGGAGTACATAACAACATACTCATAGTCTTCAAATATCTAGTGACGAGTTTGTCTGTCATATTGGAAAAATGGCCACCACAGCAATTTTTGTAGTCCCATGTTGTGCCATTTTCATGCAATTGGAGAATTAAATTATGCCAAGGGTTCTCATTTGTATCTCCAGTAAATGGTGAACCTTCTAAATTGAATGAGTGAACATGAATATGAAATTTTAACTAGTCATGAGTTCTTCATTATTCAATCAAGTAGTAAGTTTTGTAGTTGTACTTGAATAGACATGATTCTCGGACAAGTTCGTTTAAGTCAATAAAGTGTGTTGGAAGCCTCAAAAACTGAAGAAATGTTAGTAATAGTGTAGTTACGAAGTGGGTATTCAAGCTCCAGTAATACCTCACATTGTGGACAGTCTGGGCAAATTCTTCAATGTTTCTTTAACTTCCAGTCAACAACAAATTGAGCCACGTGGGCAAAGGGATAACGGTGATATAAAACAAGTACTGAATTCAGTATATGCACACACAACCCTTTATCGCAGCATAATTAACTTGCAAGTATTGCTACTGCAGAGTATGTGGCAGTAATGCCAATGGTGATATTGTTTTTGAAATTGGCAAACTTAGCGTTTCGAATTTGAAAAAAAATGCATGATGTGAAGTTGGAAATATTAGATTGAGTTCTCCAGTTTGCTCAACTACTAGCTGTGTAAAAGTGAATACCACAGCATTTCTAATCAACATACCTATTGAACTGTATCATTAGAATGATCAAGAGTAATGAACAGCGTTTTGAGTATCTCCAATATGAACTACTATCAAAACCACTATCATTTAGCATAAGACGTTAATAGATGCTTCACTTGTTCCCAATATACCTTTAGAAGGCGTAAATATTCCCTTCTCTTCCTCTGTGAAAAATCTTGGCGTCATACTTAACAAATATTTAACTTGGTCCGATCAAATTAACGCATCATGCAAGAAGGCTTTTGGAATTCTTCATTCTCTCAGCAAATTAAAAAACTTTTTACCAACACAGTTGAAAAAAACTCTTGTTCAAACCCTAGTGGTACCACATTTGGAGTACTGTGACACCGCCTTAACTGACGCTGATATACATTTACAAAAGCGTTTGCAGCGAGTACAAAATGCTTGTATACGTTTTATTTTTAACTTAAAATTCTCAAATCATGTTACGCCATTCTTTGAAAAGCTGCAATGGCTGAAGATGCAGCAACGGCGAAAATTGCACTCGTTGGTACTGCTGTATAAAACACTTACTTTTACAGAACCTTCCTATCTTCTAAAACATCTTAATTTTTTAAGCGATTTCCATGAGAGGGACACAAGATCACGTTTTAATAGCCAACTTACAATTCCTATTCATAGATCAACTTATTCCTCCAAATCATTTATAATTTCAACGTGTCGTGATTGGAATACTTTGCCAACCTCGATACGTGAGTCAAAATCTTTAGCATCTTTTAAAAGAGCAGTTTATAATTTATTGTTATCGCAGCAGGGTTGAATGGACACAGAGACAGAAGAGCCAATAGAGAAGCTTGTCATAAAGATATGAAACTCAACACTTATTACATATTATAACATGTATGTACTTTCGTGTAGCAGCATATTATATTTGTGTGTGTGTGTGTGTGTGTGTGTGTTCAAGTGACAGTCTGTTTCTTGTGTTTTTTTTCCTTTCTAACTTTTTTTTCTTTTGCTATTGTTAGCTATATCCTTTGATTTTTCAATTTTGTGTCATGTTTAGGTGGTAGA
Organism: Thermobia domestica; assembly: GCF_964235325.1. Lineage (NCBI taxonomy): Eukaryota > Metazoa > Arthropoda > Insecta > Zygentoma > Lepismatidae > Thermobia > Thermobia domestica. The sequence goes on along the minus strand of NC_137462.1, from coordinate 139,236,495 downwards.
TAAGGCTACATATAGCCTTAACCTCGACATGTAAAATAAGTCAAAATAAATAAAAAAAATAAATAAATAAGGAAAACAAACAAATCATCATTCTTTTATGTTTTAAAACCCCTTGGCAAGTTGGAAGCCAACAGCTATGATCGAATAAAGTGCGTAATTAATGAAGGGTTTCTCTTACATTGCGTTATATGTCATCAAAACGTACATTTGCTGACGTAGTAACTGCATATGAAACATATTACTCGTCATTATGATGAAACTGCAACGATATTATTAGCTGCATATGAGTCAGACTATACCAAAGACTTGTAGTGAATAAGGTGTTCTGTCAAGCTACATTTCCTGATGGTCACGTTTATTTCTACACAAGTTGTTATATCGCAACAACTCATGGCAAACCTCAAGAACAAATCTATATTGATTAAAGACTTTCAAAGCATCTCACTATTTCTGGTATTAATGTTCTTTAAGCCTGTGAAACCGAAATAGAATTCTCTCATACACTGTCAAATCAAACATCAGTTATTGGGGAAGATATTAATCTGCTTTCACTTCTGGCCATATTAACTAGAACAGAGAGAGATGTTACATTTATTAAATATTGGTAGAGAAAAAGCTCTTCTAAACTGTTTACTTCTAGAAAGTTGCAGCACAAACTTGGAGACATACCATATTTACATGTTGTCGTAGGATGCGATATAACATCAACCCTTTATTTCAAGAAAAGTTAAAAAGAACTATCACACGCTCAAGAAACGTAGACTTCTACAAGAACAAATCTATGTCTCAAGCATTAGTACTTTTCTTGGATAAGTTACTCTATCTAAAATTTACGAAAGCTATTGCCAAAGTCCAGTCGATACAGAGATTCAATTTGAAGCTTTAAGACATCAACACTCGTTGTGTGCTTATCATGAGGTACATCCCTGGAAGAGTAATAAACATCCCTCACATTCTAAAAACTCCTGCGAGAGAGACGCCTGTTACTATGTGTACAATAATTTACTTCTCTATAAATTTTATGCATTTAGTATAAGTATACAGATTATGGAAAAAGTAAATCTTCTTTCCTTAATTTTAGTGAATCATTACCAGAAGTACAAATCCTATTTACTTAAGTAACATTAAATATATATAATACAAATTCATTTTGAAAAAATAAAGGGAAATTAATGTAGAGAATATCAGTAAAATTACTTCACTAAAATTGCAGTTCATTTCAAACAAACCCAGAAATAATTCCCGATATAAATCAATGGGCTAAAATATAAAAATAGCGTAGGTAATTTGATTTCATTGCGTTGGATGCAAAACTCGAGAAGTGTTTCATGTTTCAGTTAAATGATAAATTCTGTCTCAAATAGCGTCAATTATCAAAGGAGGCATAAGCTCAGCTCAACCAATCTATCATCCTAATGCGTTACATTAATCGTTAATATTTTGTTTGTTTGTGTGTGTTTTGCATCATTCTGTATCATTTCTTGTATTATTAACTTTACCTTTTCAAGATGAAAGATATTACTAAAAACCCATACTTGTTTGAAAACGTTGCTACTCAGGTACTCATTTCAGTTCTCTTTTAACAGTTATATCCTAATAAAGAAAAGTATGGAATTTTCATACTTGGTCTTCGATTAAAATTCTTAATACATGAAACAAAATGGAGAATTCGTTCACTTGATTCTCGACTTCATTCCTTGACTTGCAGAACCTCTCATAGATGAATGAACAGGTAACTTTTTAACCTTGTAGATATATACCAAAAAAAGGATTGAAAAGATTTAGTGTTAATCATGAAATCTGATATCGATGCCATGGATCTTCTGGCTCTTATGGTAATTTATTATTCTATGTTGCTATAACATGTTAATATATGCAAACTTAGATATATTAGCATGTTACACACACACACACACACACACACACACACATATATATATATATATATATATATATATATATATATATATATATATATATGTATATATATATATATATATACTAAAATGAAGTATTATTACTTTATTGACATAGTACCTATAGTGTACAACTTACTTTGTTTCCCTCGTTTCTAATTAAATGGCAGTCTGAATGGAATGAAATGTCCATTGTCAACACAGAATACGAAAACTGCCGCCAGGAAATATGATAACACGAGTTCATTAGATCTCATTATAGTATTACAAATCTGATTTATGTAGGGTAAAATAAGTATCGCTTTTTACATTATAACAATGTACAAGTTTGCTGTCAAATTATCCAGTTAAGGCCTTCAGGCATCAGGTTCATATTCTATAGGTAGATATAACGTCGTCTATTGAATGTGAGTAATGCTTTATTACCACAAAAGATAGTTCAAATCACATGCGCCAATGTTGATACTTCTATATTTACAAAGGCTTTTGTAATTAGGTGAATGTCCAATATTATTTTATGAGAAATATGACGTTTTCAGCGTAACACTATAGTGATGGAAGTATTGAATTTTGACATACTTCAAAACTCTACTTTTATAAATAGAAAACATGAAGAACGGGCTACCAATAAATCGTGTATTCCTATATGGCTCTGTGGTTCTGGCCTCAAGAAAGAGAAGCATAGATGACATGTGTTCGCTCAAATGTTGAATTCTTGTTCCGGCTGGTGTGGTAGACAAGTGATTTGAAAAGGATGACAGCTGACACGTGTCCCACTAACAAGGAGATCAAGATAGTTGTTATATAACGAATGGCTGTCATGCTTGATTTTTTTGAAAAAAAATAAATAAATTCGATAATCTTTAAAAAATTTCAGAACTATAAAAAATCAAGAATGGATTTTCGTCATTTATTTGATTATTCTTTGAAAAATTCAATAACATGGACAATAAATATCTACGCAAAATCGTAATTCATCAGATCCTAACTGATTTTTGGCGCGAAATTAGACATAATATATTTAGTAAGAAAGTAAAATAATTTTCAGTGCAGAAGTTTGGTTTCTGAATTCTTAGCCATAAAAGCTGGAGTTAGGGACACATATTCCATATATATATATATATATATATATATATATATATATTTACATCAGCTAATGCTTGTGGCAACAAATACTATTCGAAGCTTTCTTGCACCCACTGGAAAACGTGAAGTATATTAATATTTATTTGCATATATTGTTATTGTAGACTGTTCCCATAATGCCCACCGACTTCGATTTTACAAAATTTGAGAAATAAATTTCACTTTTTATTTAGTGGTCAATTTGAAGGCATTTTGTTATACTACCATTAAGAAACCCATATACATCATATTACGAATCAATCATTATGGAACAATCTCATGTGTGACACGCAGCAGTGGTACCAATCTTTGAAAGTTTCATTTACAACTTTTTTTCTTTTTTCTTTTTTAACTGATTTTGTGAGTAATGGTGCATTCAGTATAAAGGTACAACAAGATATTCTCTCTCTCTCTTTCTCTCTTCCTGTGTGTGTGTGTGTGTGTGTGTGTGTGTGTGTTTGTTTGTTTGTTTCTAGTTCCGGCATAAGCGTGTGGATACTACCAGGTATACTTTCGTGTGTACAAATGCTAGTGTGTGTGAGTGGCGCGGGTATATGAACTATTAATTGGGATCGCGTAGTGGAACTTATCAATATTAGTACGTACATACAAACGGCTGTTACTTCACACGATAATTTTGCACGAATGCGAATTTTTAAATTCTGCTTTTTGCAATAAATAAGTAGAGTGATTCCTCTCGAGGGAGTTCCCCTAAATGGTAGCCCCTACCATGTCCAATTGAATCACAAATTGCCGCAATCGTTTGTACATTGTTTGTACAGAAATGTACAGACCAAACTTTCGTTTGTACACTATTAGGGGCGCCGCCAGAACGAAAACAAATTGGGGCTGTTTAACTGGTAGCCCCCCCCCCACCAACATGTTCTATTCAATCACTAATTATCGCAATCGTTTGTACTTCGTTTGTGCAGAAATGTGCAGGCGAAATTTTCGTTTGTACACAATTAGGGGCGCCGCCAGAACAGAAAAAAATGGGGGCTGTCTAAGTGGTAGCCCCCCACTATGTCCAATTGAATCACAAATTGTCGCAATTGTTTGTACTTCGTTTGTACAGAAATGTGCAGGCGAAATGTATGTTCGCACGCAATTAGGGGCGCCGCCAGAATGAAAAAAATTGGGGGCTGTCTAAGTGGTAGCGCCCGACCATGTCCTATTCAATCACAAATTGTCGCAATCGTTTGTACTTCGTTTGTACAGAAATGTGCACCTGAAATTTTCGTTTGTACATAATTAAGGGCGCCGCCAGAACAGAAAAAATGGGGGCTGTCTAAGTGGTAGCCCCCACCATGTCCAATTCAATCACAAGTTGTCGCATTCGTTTGTGCATCGTTTGTACAGAAATGTGCAGGCGAAATGTTTGTTTGAACAAACTTAGGGGCGCCGCCAGAACGAAAACAAAATGGGGAACTGTCTGAGTGGTAGCTCCCCCCACGATGTCCAATTGAATCACAAAGTATCGCAATCGTTTGTACATTGTTTGTACAGAAATGTGCAGTCCAAATTTTCGTTTGTACACTATTAGGGGCGGCGCCAGAACGAAAACAAAGTGGGGCTGTCTCAATGGTAGCCTCCCACCAACATGTTCTATTCAATCACAAATTATAGCAATCGTTTGTACTTCGTTTGTACAGAAACGTGAAGCGAAATTTTTGTTTGTACATAATTAGGGGCGCCGCCAGAACAGAAAAAATTGGGAGCTGTCTAAGTGGTAGCCCCCCCTCCCACCATGTCCAATTGAATCACAAATTGTCGCAATTGTTTGTACTTCATTTGTACAGAAATGTGCAGGCGAAATGTATGTTCGCACGCAATTAGGGGCGCCGCCAGAACAAAAAAAATGGGGGCTGTCTAAGTGGTAGTCCCCGACCATCTCCTATTCAATCACAAATTGTCGCAATCGTTTGTACTTCGTTTGTACAGAAATGTGCACCCGAAATTTTCGTTTGTACATAATTAAGGGCGCCGCCAGAACAGAAAAAATGGGGGCTGTCTAAGTGGTAGCCCCCCACCATGTCCAATTCAATCACAAGTTGTCGCATTCGTTTGTGCATCGTTTGTACAGAAATGTGCAGGCGAAATGTTTGTTTGAACAAACTTAGGGGCGCCGCCAGGGCGAAAACAAAGTGAGGGGCTGTCTAAGTGGTAGCCCACCCCATCATGTCCAATTGAATCACAAATTGTCACAATCGTTTGTACTTCATTTGTACAGAAATGTGCAGGCAAAATGTATGTTCGTACACAATTAGGGGCGCCGCTAGAACGAAAACAAAGTGGGGGACTCTCTAACTGGTAGCCCCCCACCAACATGTTCTATTCAATCACAAATTATCGCAATCGTTTCTACTTCGTGTGTACAGAAATGTGCAGGCAAAAGTTTCGTTTGTACACAATTAGGGGTGCCGCCAGAACAGAAGATAGGGGGCTGTCTAAGTGGTAGCCCCCCCACCATGTCCAATTCAATCACAAATTATCGCAATCGTTTGTACTTCGTTTGTACAGAAACGGGCAGGCGAAATGTTTGTTTGTTCACAATTAGGGGCGCCGCCAGAACGAAAACAAAGTGGGGCTGCCTAAGTGGTAGCCCCCGACCATGTCCAATTCAATCACAAATTGTCGCAATCGTTTGTACGTCGTTTTTACAGAAATGTTCAGGCAAAATTTTCGTTTGTACACAATTAGGGGCGCCGCCAGAACGAAAACAAACTGGGGGCTCTCTAAGTGGTAGCTTCCCACCAACATGTCCAATTGAATCACAAATTTTCGTAATCGTTTGTACATCGTTTGTACAGAAATATGCATGCGTAATTTTTGTTTGTACACAATTAATGGCATCCATCCTAACGATGATGGAATTAAATGTTTTTTTGTTTTTTTTTTATATTTATATTTATACTTACAATCATTATTGCTGAGTTAGTTTATCACTCCTCGGCTCTTATTATTAAACTTATTCATTATTTTTTACGTGAACTGAATCCTTATGAGAAAAATTTATTTTTTTCTTTCTATCTTGCGCAGAAACCGTTATTCTCATCTCGTACAGGAAATTGATAAGTGGAAGATATAACAAATTCACAAAGTAGACTGTTAAAGGGAAAATTATAACACAGTATTTTGTTTTATTTGATCATCTTCATTAAATTCATTTTGCAGAAACTATAGAATGCATGGTGAAGTATTTTGGTGCATTCAGCATTCTGATTTACGAGTAGAGTTGCTAACTGGCCGGTATTTGCTGTGATTTTGATTAAGGCCGTGACCGGTACAAACTTCTTATTAGACCCCTTCTGACCGGTATTTTGGAATCTGCAATCCACAATATAACATTGAACATCGAAATTTTTCAACAGTGCCTTTACAAACACAAATTTTCGTTGTATTATACATTATCGATATTTTTTTAATGTATGGCAGTTTTTTTTATTTATTTAATATAACAAATTTGATAACACTTATATTTTATTGTAAAAGAATTTTATTCATTTATTGAGAGTAGAAAATGACTTTTTAAAGCAATTTCCTTTGTTTGAAGTGAAGAGTAAATTTCATTTTATGAATCAACTATTGTTACATAAAGATTAATATCCAGTATTATTCATCTGTTTCGATAATTTTAAACAAGTGGCAATTGCTGGTAAATACAATAACGATCAATACAGTCTTCAGTTTCTCATTTGTACAGAGAATTTTGAGGGTGTGCCGGTAATTTTGTTTTCCTGAGTTGGCAACCTATTTACGAGGTTTTGTTTCAACTCTGCTACGTAGTGGCTCCGTACTGACACTCCGCATGCAAATAAGTATGTAAGGCTACCATACGCCCCGGTTTCTTAAAATTTGTCCCGGTGTGCAGAAATTTTCCTTCTTGTCCTGTTTTTTTTCTTTATTATTATTATTAATTACATATCAAAATTTCTGAAAATATAATAAAATCGACTTATTCCTTTTGCTTTTAATTCCGACAATACTATAGGAACAATTTCATTCTGATCTTTATTATTATTGCAATCGCTGCTTCCCCGGATATAACATGCAATGTTTAAATCCTCCTAAGTAGCACTCTTATCACTAAAAGTAAGAATGTATACCCCGAGGTGGCAACAAATTCTTGTGACGTTGCAGACCAGCCCCGAAAACACATTTTTTTTCTGCTTCAGAAAAAACAATTATGCAAATTGCTTTCTTTTAGTTCGCATTTTAGGTTAACAAAAATAAATCAGCCTATTGAAATTTTGAAACAACTTCATAAATCTGGATATTTTTCTTTATAGACATGTAGAGCATATAAAGGTGGTATGCGTAATAATATTGAAAATATAATTTTTGCCTAAATATTGTATGTTCACTGATTGCGTTTATATTGTATAACAGCTTCTAGCTTCTATAATAATGTTTAGCACTGTTGATTAAGTATGGACAGTGGCGTATTTACGATTTTGTTTCGGGAGGGGCTTTGCTAACTTCCGGGGGTGCTTTGCCTGAAAATATGAAAATTCTGCAAGATATTTCATATACTTTACTATAGTAAGTAAGATTTCGGTGGGGGGCTTGAGCCCGGAAGCCCTCCCCCTAAATACGCCACTGAGTATGGACTATATTAATACATTATTTTAAGTTGTATAACTAGTGCGATACTGTAGTAAAATTCGAAAGATAAAATTAATACAAAATGCAATATTTACTACTAATTTGTAAGACGTCCCGTTTTTTCTGTTTTCAAAAAGTATGGTAGCCTTAAAGTATGCTAAACCATACAAAATAAATTGTACTGTAAATAGTACCCCTCTGATAGTGCTCTCAAACGGGTCGGGTTACGGGTCGGGTTGTCGGGTCGGGTCGTCACATTCTTCACTTATTTTCTATACGGAATACTATAAAGAGCTTTGTTGTAGAATTCAATTCGAAGTTGGTGTATGAATGATAAATGTGACTAATTGAAGGTGAAATAGTAATAAAATTTTAATTTTACCCTATATTAACTAATTGGTATTGTAATTAATATTACTACTGACTTTTTTCCTTTCTGCGTTTCTATGTCAAGTTAAATGTCACATTAAGTGAAATTGAAAGGAAATATCTAGTTAACGTCCCACGTTATGCACCAACGCTAAGAGAGACAGTGATGATGAGAAATAATTGAAGTGGTTGAATGAAGAAAGTGGGAGGAAATGGGAGAACACCGAGAAAACCCATGCACATGGGGTTTGTTCACCAGAAAACTTACTTGGTACGAGCTGGAATCAATACCCATGGACCTTCGGGTCAAACATCTGCCTTTGGGCAGGACACATTATTATTATTATTATTATTATTATTATTATTATTATTATTATTATTATTATTATTATTATTATTATTATTATTATTATTATTATTATTATTATTATAACTTTAAGAGTGCCCAAGAAAGTTCCGCCGCCTTTTCACCAACACCTTCGAACATTGGTATGCAACCTAAGACGTACCTGTAATATCAAAAATCGTCTCCATCAGCCTCGACGACCTTCTGAAAACGTTCTGGAAGGCCATGGATTCCATCGCAGTCGAACTTGGTGGGACGTGAAGTGAAGAAGGTATCAAGTGCATATTGAACCTCTACTAGCGATTTGAATTGGCGTTCTCTAATGTGATTGCCCAAGGAATGGAACAGGTGATAATCGGACGGTACAATGTCCGTGGAGTATGGCGGATCCAATATTGTTTTCCATCCAAGGCGTAGAATGATGTACTGGGTCATTTTAGCCACGTGGGGCTTAGCGTTGCCTTGTAACAAGATGACCCCTTTGCGATTCAGAACTGCTGGATCCAGACAGTACACAGTGACAATACATAGTTGCATTGATGATCTGACCAGCTGGTAGCAGTTCCCGATGGACGATGCCTCGAGCAGTCCACAAAATGCACAGGAGAACCTTATTCTGGCGTAGTGCTGGCTTGGGCTGTTTTTGAACCGGTTCATGGGATGCTAACCAACAATGACGGCGCCGTGGAGCTTCGTACAGGACCCACTTCCCATCACATGTCAACACCCTGTCCAGAAATTGCTCCTTCCTCAGACGAGACACCAAAGAAACACAGGTGTCTGCTCGCGTTGCTTTCTGGCTCCAAGTCAAATCATGTAGGACCTATAAACCCAACTTGCAGTGCTTCCCAAGTTGATGGTGGTGGTGCCGAATGGTTTCTCCACTTACACTGAAATGTAGTACCAGTTCCTCACATGTCTGTCTTCGCCTCAATTGCTGCCTGAAGATCTTTATTTTGAACATCTGTTTGTCTTCCGGCACGTGGTGCGTCTTCGAGTGTTTCGTCACCGTCCTTAAACCGTCATACCACTGCACTCTCCGCGCAGTCACGACACCCTCACCAAAGGTCTGTCATATCTTCCGCCCCGCGGAGCAGCAATTTGAACTCGTACAGCAAACAAGCCCTTATGACGCTCTGTGAAGGCCCCATGTTCACTCAGTCCTTACGCACGTTCACGGTGTATCTGAACAGCCACAACCAAGTAGTATGTTGGATATACTTACTAGTGTTGCTCACGAGACCTGGTTTGGGGCATTCTCGTTTCGAAAATGTGTCGTGAAGGTAGTCTCGTCTGGAAAAGTGCATATGTTTCTATTGAAAGAGCTCTGTCTCATCTCGTACCCTTTCATGAAAATTCTGTCTCGTCTCGTCTCGTCCAACAACTGACCTTCACCTTATATCCATTCGCATTCAACTCACGGTGTGAAGGCAAATTGAACACAGACCTCCACAAAGAGACAGAACTTTCTTGGTCACCTTCAAATATTATTATTATTATTATTAATATTATTATTATTATTATTATTATTATTATTATTGCTGGGGTAGTGATTTGACTTTCTCCGCAATAATTGCTAATTTTATATAACGTTGCAAATATCTTCTAGATAAATTAATCAAGAAAAAATAAAAGGTAATTCCCTACAGAATGATATTTCAGTGCAATTAGTTCCTTATGATTCTATCAGACAGCAACGTTGTTTTTAAATAGAAAAATCGGAATGTTAACGTGATGAAATTGTTGTTTGTTACACAGCAAAACATATTAAAAGAAGTTCTTATATACATTCCTTACTAGAAAATAATGTTGTCTTCAGAACTTTTATTCTTTTAGCCTTCAGAACTTGTCTTCAGAACTCAGTCAAATTTTATTTTGACTTTCGAACTTGATTGCCTAAATTTTAACCTTGGAAATTTGGATGTGGAGTAAAATAAAGAAGGTTAGCAGGGTAGAGAGGAAAACGAATTAGGAAATGCTGAAAAAATGCAAGAGACGAGAGCAATATTAGACGATATAAGGAAGCGAAAAATGGACGGATCACAAGTTTTGATCTTGCTAAGGGATTGCATTCTGAGGGATGTAGTAAAGGGGGTGATATCAGGAGAGCGAGAGTGTGTAAGAAGGTTGGAATTGATAGATTGTAATAAGGAGGGTGGTACTTTATGTTGGGTTGCGAGGCAGATATTAGCGGGAAATCGCAAAAATGGAAGCTTCTTACCTAGTTCACGGAAACTGGCCTGTTTATTAATGGGAGAACACTGAGGAGGAGGAGGAGGATAATTATACTACAAGTAAAAAAAGCCGAAACAATGGTTTATGCATAAGAATTGGTCAGCATTTTTTTTCTGGTGGCAGTTTTGTAAAGTTCTAGCTCTCTCAAACTGGTTAGATTGTAAGGTCAAGTCACTCGGGTCGGTTGTCGGGTTAAGTCACCTCGGGTTGGTTCACTCGGGTCACTTTGGGTCGGGCCAATTGGGTCAGCTCGGGTCGGGTTGTCGGGTCGGGTCAGTCAATTTGGGTCACGGGTGGGGTCGGGTCGGTCTTCAACACATATAATTTCCACGAAAATTACAATATACCACGGTTTATACCTCATTGGACTTCCAATAAAACATTTTCAATGATGTGTACACCATGTCACCATTTTTGTATGAGGGAATGTCTAGAGGGATTTTGTGGGAATTTGATAGAGTGTAGATTCCTGTGTGTGTGTGTGTGTGTGTGTGTGTGTGTGTGTGTATGTATGTGTGTGATACCTTACAGGATACAAGATGTCGAGGAAGTGTGTAAATAAACCGGACAATTTCTGTTATGTATGTGGGGAGCTGATATTTAAATCACAACGTCGATGTTTTACTCCACTTGTGAGGAAGTGTTATCAGTTATATTTTGGTTGCTGTGTAGGAGACCAGGATAAGAACTGTGTTCCTCACTACATTTGTTGTACTTGCGTGAAACGTCTGACTGGGTGGGCAAATGGTGGACGAAGCATGAACTTCGCAGTACCGATGATCTGGAGGGAACCAAAAGATCATTCTTCAGACTGCTACTTTTGTATGACACAGATAAAAGAAATAAGCAGTAAATCTAACCACACAGTACAGTACCCTAATTTGCATCAGCAATTAGGCCAGTTCCACACAGTGCAGAATTACCTGTACCGGTACCTCCTCCTCATCTTACGGAAAATGAGGATTACGTACTTGAGGCAACTATTGAAGTTCCAAATGAAGATGATGATCCTACTTATGTAGGAAGCACATCTACATTGGATTCCCATCTGATAACTCCGGGTGAACTAAATGACCTCATACGGGATTTAAAACTCTCCAATACACAAACAGAACTTCTTGATTCTAAACTTAAGGCTGGAATCTGCTCCATCGTGACACTAAAGTGTGTAGTTTTCGAAACCTTCATACAGAGTTTCAAAACTACTATTCTCAAGAAAATGATTTAGTGTATTGTAATAATGTCTGTGCTGTGATGGATAGGCTTGGACATGCACATATAAGTACAGAGTGGAGATTGCTTATTGACTCATCCAAAACTAGTTTTAAGGCTGTCCTTTTGCACAATAGCAACAAATTTCCTTTAGTGCCTTTGGCTTATGCAACTAATATGAAGGAAACCTATGAAAACATCGAAATAGTGTTAGAAAAAATTCAGTATGAGAAATACAAGTGGACCGTTTGCTGTGATTTACAAGTCATTTCTTTGTTAATGGGTTTGCAGCTTGGTTATACGAAATATTGTTGTTTCCTCTGCGAATGGGACAGCAGGAACAAAGCGGAACATTACATCAAGAAGGAAAAGCCAACGCATGTATTAACTCCTGGACAGAAGAATGCTGTTTATTCCTCACTGGTGAGCCCTCATTAGATAATTCTACCTCCTCTTCACATAAAGTTGGGGCTCTTCAAAAACTTTGTTAGGGCAATGGACAAAAGTAATGCAGGATCTTGTTACCTCAAGGAAAAAATTCCTCCGGTTAGTGACGCTAGGGATTTTTGTAGACCCCCAAATAAGATGTTTGATTCGTGACCAAAAATTTGAGGATCTCTTAACTCTGGTTGAGAAAGCAGCTTGGTGTCCATTTAAATGTTTAACAGAGAATTTTTTAGGAAACAAGAAAGCCCCAAATTACCGTGAAATTGTGAGTGATTTCCGGCAATCATTCAATGAAATGGGTTGCAACATGTCCCTTAAAGTTCACTTTCTAGACTCCCACCTGCATTTCTTTCCTGAAAAGCTTGGTGCTGTTAGTGATGAGTATGGGGAACATTTTCATCAGGACATTTCCTCCATGGAGAAGAGGTACCAGTGACAATGTAGTTCAAAAATGCTAGCTGATTACTGTTGGACACTTAAAAGAGATGTTCCAGAAACCAAACACAGAAGAAAGTCGACAACTAAAACACATTAGTTGAGGTAAGTAAGTGTCCATTTATTAAGAAGATACCACTCACTTCTTTTGTATTATTTATTAAGTAGATATAAAATGGTGACACGGTGTATACATCATTGAAAATATGTTTTATTTTAAATCCAATAAGATATAAACCATGCTTATATTGTAATTTTCGTGGAAGTTATATGTGATTTTATCTGCACTAATGAATATTGTAAAATGAACAGTACACATAGCATATTTTTTATATAAATATGTTTATTTCTCTAGATAGAATAATGCTATTCTTATGAAACTTAGAGGGCTTACTAAGTATAAATCAGGCTAACATACAATATAATTTGTGCGTTTATATACCTAAGGTACCCAAGCTACAAGTATGAAAATGGTTTAAAAAAAGAAAAAAAGAAAAAGAAAAGAAATTTGAGGGGAAATTTTCCGAAAACACCTCTGTCACGGGAAAACTGAGGGTGATGGAGAAAAATTGATTGCAGATTCGAATTCTACGTGAAAAGTTCTATTAGAATCAGGCATTTTCTTCCGTGTGCCAGAGAAAAAGAATTTTTTTTTCAACTAGTGCAATAGGAACCATTTTCAAACTCATCAACCGTTATTCAAACCGGTTAATGTTGATCGCAGATATTAAAAATACTCACATCCGTATATTATTTAATACAAACGAAAATTTTACCTGCACATTTCTGCACAAACTATGTATAAACGATCGCGACAATTTGTGGTTCAATCGAACATGGTGGGGCTAGCACTTAGACAACTCCCCTTTTTTTTTTCGTTCTGTCCACGCATCTGATAGCTTAGAAAAAAAATTTCGCCTGCGCATTACTGCTCAAACGATGTGCAAACAATTGAGATAATTTTCCTTTGAATCGGACGTAGGGAGGTGCTACCAATTAGGTAGCCTATACTTTGTTATCGTTTTAGCGCGCCCGCAATTGTATACAAACGAAAATTTCGCCTGCAAATTTCTGTACAAAACCGTAACAAACAAGTGCGACAGTTTGTGGTTGAATTCGACATGGTGGGAGGCCTATCAATTAGAGAGCCCATAGTTTGTTATCGTTTTTTTTGGGGGGGGAACATTTATGTGCAAACGAAAATTTCAGCTGCACATTTATGTACAAAGGCGTACAAACAAGTGCGACAGTTTGTGGTTGAATTGAACATGGTGGGACGGCTAAAATTTAGACAGCCCCCCACTTTGTTTTCGTTCTGTCGGCGACCCTAATTGTGTACAAACGAAAATCTCGCCTGCACATTTCTTTATAACTATATTCAAACGATTGCGACAATTTGTGATTCAATTGCACATGGTGGGAGGGCTACCATTTAGACAGCCCCCCACTGTTTTCGTTCTGAGATCGCCCCTAATTGTGTACAAACGAAAATTTCGCCTGCATATTTCTGTACAAACGATGTACAAACGATTGCGACAATTTGTGATTGAATTGAACATGGTGATTGGGCTATCACTTAGAAAGCCCCCCAGTTTGTTTTCGCCCTAGCGGCGCCCCTAATTATGTACAAACGAAAATTTTGCATGCACATTTCTGTACAAACGATGTAGAAACGATTGCGACAATTTGTGATTGAATTGGACATGGTGGGGGGCTATCACTTAAACAGCCCCCCACTTTGTTTTCGTTCTGGCGGCGCCCTTAGTTATGTACAAACAATAATTTAGCCTGCACATTTCTGTACAAACGATATAGAAACGATTGTGACAATTTGTGATTGAATTGGAAATGGGGGGGGCTACCATTGAGACAGCCCTCACATTGTTTTCGTTCTGGCGGCGCCCTTAATAGTGTACAAACGAAAATTTGACCTGCACATTTCTGTACAAACAATGTACAAACGATTGCGATACTTTGTGATTCAATTGGACATCGTGGGGGGAGCTACCACTCAGACAGCTCCCCCCTTTGTTTTCATTCTGGCGGCGCCCCTAAGTTTGTTCAAACAAACATTTCGCCTGCACATTTCTGTACAAACGATGCACAAACGAATGCGACAACTTGTGATTGAATTGGACATGGTGGGGGGCTACCACTTAGACAGCCCCCATTTTTTCTGTTCTTGCGGCGCCCTTAATTATGTACAAACGAAAATTTCGGGTGCACATTTCTGTACAAACGAAGTACAAACGATTGCGACAATTTGTGATTGAATAGGACATGGTCGGGGGCTACCACTTAGACAGCCCCCAATTTTTTTCGTTCAGGCGGCGCCCCTAATTCCGTGCGAACATACATTTCGCCTGCACATTTCTGTACAAACGAAGTACAAACAATTGCGACAATTTGTGATTCAACTGGACATGGTGGGAGGGGCTACCACTTAGGCATCCCCGACTTTGTTTCCGTTCTGGCGGCGCCCCTAATTGTGTACAAACGAAAATTTAGCCTTCACATTTCTGTAGAAACGATGTAGGAACGATTGCGACAATTTGTCATTGAATTGGACATGGTGGGGGTATCACTTAGACAGCCCCCATTTTTCTGTTCTGACGGCGCCCCTAATTGTGTACAAACGAAAATTTCGCCTTCACATTTCTGTAGAAACGATGTACAAATGATTGCGACAATTTGTGCTTGAATAGGACATGTTGATGGGGGGCTACTATTTAGACAGCCCCCACTTTGTTTTCGTTCTGACGGCGCCCCTAATTGTGTACAAACGAAAATTTCGCCTGCACATTTGTGTACAAACGATTGAGACCATTTCTGATTGAGTCTGATAAGGGGGGGGGGGGCTGTCTAAATGGACGTCTCCTTTTCACCTCTACTGTAATTAAATTCTTCCTCGAGAAAATCTAATCAACACTGTCAGTAGCTACGTCCTCGACTAATATACCTTAACATGTACAGCTTTATTTTCGTATATTTTTCAACAGTTAACCAATTTAAAACTATCGCAAACAAGAATATGTAGTCAACTTCTTAAATACTTCGCTCGCCGAAACACGTTCAGCGCGTGCAACAAGCAAAAACAACATGTTTGGCGTCTCACAAATGGAAAAGGGGGAAAAAAAGAGAAGGAAAAGCAGCACGGCAGTGCCTTATCGCAGTCAGAGCTGACAACATAGTTTCGGTGGTCACTAACGCGAATAGACCTACTAGCGGTGTACAAGAGTTATACAGTTACAATATACGTTGTGCCACAGTAGCGCTACAGGCGGAATGTGCACGAACTACAAATGAATATGTTCCCTTACAAGCATCAGTCACTGTTGCACCCTCTTTACATTCTACACATCCTTTTTTCTCCCACTTTTTGACCTTGACAAGCAGAAGTACCAGGCTTTCCGAGTTCACAACCATAAACTGTTTGTGTACAGAGTACGTTTTCAGTTCTTCGAATGACTGTGCGCGCGAAGAACAAGGGTGATGATCGGGCTACCGTATTCGGAAGTCAGAAACACCCGGTTGCAATAATAAATGTAAAATACAAATATAGAGCCTTGACAATGCCGTGAGGATGAATATATATATATATATATATATATATATATATATATATATATATATATATATATATATATATATATAATCACTATCTGTTATTTAGAACAAGAATTAGGAGAGAAGACATAGAAAAAAGCCCTCTCAAATATCAATTTGAAATTAAACATTAAATTCAATCTTATTACTAAACATTAAAATTATATAACAAAATTTAATTTTCTTGGTATTAAGGGACATTTAAATAGGTTTGAACAAAAAAAAACAGTATAATCAAATAATTTTAAGACTAGTTTATTTCAAACAAAAATAATGTAGGCATCCAATATCGTTAATATCTAATGGTTTTCACTTTCCAGTAAAGAAGATGGGTGACAATGCACTTACGAAATAATTGATTGAATAAGGGATACTTGAAAAAATTGGAGAATAAATAGACAACATGGTTTTCTACAGAAATTAATATGGCTTGAACAGAGCTAGAAATATTATTTTATGCAAGAAGTGAGCAATTACAGACATTTCTTATTGCTTATAGATGTAATTGTAAGCCTTTAGAAACTATAATATAATGCTATATGCACTAGCGCAAATCCCGGGGGATGAGGGGGACGTGTCCCCTCCAATCTTGAAACTCGGGGGAACTGTACCCCCCAATAATCCAATTTGAAATGTGTTTTTTCGGGAGAAATGTAATGATTTGTGTCTGATTGCCACAAAGGAAAGTGAGATGAAATTGATGTTCCCCCAGAATACGATAAGCCTCAAATCTTCCCACCTCCAAATGTTGAAGCCAACTCTGCTCCCCTGATCCTTCACAGCATTGTTTTTCAATTTCATAAATATTTTGAACATCGCTTTAAGAAAACAGATTATGGGAACGGTCTTACTTGTCCCCTTCCCCCACAATGTTGAAGACAGATTTGCGCTGCTGTCTATATGGTAGGATCTTACCAATAGAATGAAGTACATTATGAAGTTAAACGCGTTGAACAACGAAAAGAAGAATAAACCTTTATATACAAGGCTACCAGACATCCCAATTTAGTGGGGACAGTCCTTCCTTTTTCATCCGAGGGCATGACTTACTTTCAACGGACGTCAGGTCATGAAAATATCGCTATATTTTCCTCAATAGTTATTTTATTTTATTTCATACAAGCACTGCTATTTTTTCTTGCAAAACATGTGCAGTTCATTGCTAACATGTATACAGAAAATAATCAAGTATGTACATTCAATAACGTAATTATGATAACAATTCTACGTTAGCAATAAAGAAAATTAAGGAAAACTGGAAAGCACTTATTACTACACCACAACAATACTTCTGAGGGATGAATACAGATAGAAAGTTCCTTTCCAGCGCTGATGAGGTAGTGTGAGACCGGTACTGCAGTGTTGAAGCGTTAGTAGACTGCTAGAATTAGAGACACAACAAAGCTTATCGTCAAAGTATGGCAGCCATCACCTCTAATTCTAACAGTCTGAAAAAAATCCCTCATGTACAGTGCTTAAAGTGCTTTCAGCCAATAGCCAGAACGCTTACTATATAATTTGCCTGAACGTAATTTATGATGTGAGGCAGTAAAGAATGGAAATTACAGAAATGTCCAAATGTTGCTAAGAGACAACTATTGTATCGAAACTAAGTCTCATAAGGATACAGATTTGCCCTAAGAAGTTTCCCTGTGTTCCGGCCTACTTTAAGCCTTGTTCTGGTAGTCCAAGCTTCACGCTAAAGTAAACTGCCTATAATTGCCATGTGCTTTTAACTTCTTATTATTCAGTTGGGACTCCAAATTTCACTCTCTGAAAATATCGTAGACTTATTTATACATAATGCAAACTTGTATTGATCTAAGTAAATTGACAGGTGAAAGTTTGTACTTTGTAAAGCATTTTGAAACAAATAGTTTGTAGTAATTTTAAGCAGATAGATTTTCTATGTTTTGAAAAATAGGAATTTATTGAAAAGTTAAGGACATTTTGCTTATCTCTTTGGTGGTTAACATTTCTCAGCCACGATCATTTATTGTACACATGTAAAGTCCTCTAACCGGAGCATATGTACTGTCAATAAAGCTTGAACCCTGAACAGATTGACTGCCATGGACAAAATATGTGTGCGATATAATGGGGCCAAATATGGTTGAAGATAATCATTTCGTCACTGAAACAAAAGAAACTTGAAAACAAGCGAACTGCAATTTAAACTTAAATATCATGTCCAATGAAGTAAGTTTACACTATCAAAACATGTGATCACACCTTGCACAAAACAGTACTGGAACTTTTACGGTAATTACTAATTTCCAAGATTTTGTTTTAACATATAAGAACCGGCTTTATGTCTCAGTTCGTAACAAATAAGGAATTTCTTGTGTTTTTATTATCTACAATAGATTCATGCCCCGGGCAAACTACAATAATTTAGGACAAAATTATACAAAACTGGTGATTATGGAACTTCTATTGGGTTCATGATGTTGGATGGGAAAATTGAAGTTAAGATATATTTTTACCTGTTTTATATGAAAAGTAATTGGTGTTAAATATTTCTTTGAATGATTCAATGCAAAAATCGTTTCGCCATAAAGTTCTGAACTTGTGGCGATCCGTACCAAATTGAGGTTATTGTTTCTTTCCCACTAGTAGAGACTCTAACTGGCAGCTTTGAAATTTTTGTATCTCGTTATTTCATTCTATACATGACAACTGCAGAACTGTGTTCCCGATACCTGAAGAACAATATTAACAATAATAATAATGATAACAGTAAAATAAATTAATCTGCCTAAGGTTGTTATTTACAGGTAATTCTTATCATTGGCGTAATTTACATTTTTTACGTACAACTTATTACAAGTATTTTTTAATGTAATTATTACATTGAAATTAAACACAAGCATGTTTGGACATCATGATTCAACCTACTCAATTCATGAAACGAAATAGAGCGAGTTTATGTGCTGAACGTTTTTGTAATAGATATGTATGTTTACTATTAGGGTTATTACGAAAGAATTCAATATGTACTAACGTTTCATTAATGTAATATGTTAGTTAATTGTTATAAAATACATGGATTTCTTATAAACTCTTGATAATTTGCCAATTACATCACTTGCGTTCTTCCTTTGTGGAGCTCGTCTTCACACCAGCCGATGGGACATTTACAGATACCCAACTTTTCTTAGACCATACGTTTGAAAAGCCTAAGCATAATTGGCAAAATTACATTCTATAGCTTCTTCTTTTTTTTCACTTGTCTATCTTCTTATTTTGCCATTTATTCTCGGTCTCTTTCTCCTTTTCTTTTGCTTTCTTCTCTCTATGGATTGGTATTCTGCTTGGAGTCTTTTCATTTCATTCCTATTTTGGTTCAGCTTTTTGCCTGCTTTCTTCTATTATCTCTGAAGGACTTTCATCAGAGGGAAAGAACGGCCGAGCAACCGTAAGATAAGAGGATCCGTATTCTCTTCTTCAATGCATCGTCACAAGAGCCACGTGGAGACTTCACGTATTATATATAAAAAGAGAAGAGAACTACAGCACAAATTACAGATAGACAGATAGATATGATAGAAATATTCCCTGGATTCTTTTTTACATCTTGTTATCTGTAAGTTGACTCTTTTACTATTTCTATCTCGTATATTCTTTAGACTATATATATATTCTATAGAAGTACTTACAATACCTGATTATCAGGTGTACTTTTCCGTCATCCAATATTCTTTTCTGACAGATAACCTGATGTATAATTTCGAATATTCTTATAACTATGCATACCTCAATCAATACTTACTAGTACAAGTAATGTGTGTCACTGTTAAAGAGCATGTTCGTCACGATTAGATCTGTTAGTAACATTTGCGTCGCTGTGGAATTACGTCACTGACAAATCTAGAAGGTAAAAACTGGGGTACCAGCCAAAACCCAGACTATGATAGGTATAACGTGAATTTACTATAAATTTTCAAAAATATATAAATAGTAACCTCAATCACTTTTCTCGCTCAAAAAACTGGGAGGCCTAGGCCCCCCGGCCTCGAGCTAGATCCACATTTTCATTACGTCTCACTGAAGAATTATATGTGTGTGTGTGCCAATGTCATTAGTACTCTATGGAATAGTGTAATTTTCAGTACATAGTACATAAATAAAAAAAACAATCTGTTTCGGCAGAATATAACGTACATATATGAATTATTATTTACAATAAACAATGATTGATATATACCCCATGTTTGATCAATAGACATGTGCATTATATTTGCACATACGAGGTGTGCACCTACAGTGGGGGTCCACCGCGCCCGCCCCCCCTCCCCGCAAATTTCCTAACTCAACATACATACATTTCTATATTTTCTCAATAAAACTATACTTGTTTAAGAGGGAAGTATAGATGTAGGATGAAACTTTGATGTTATACTTCATCTGTGCTTTTTCTGTTTTAAAAAGAATGTTGTTCTATCATTTTTTCTGAAAATATAGTGGAAGTATTCTACAGTTAATTATCATCTTTTCGAGTGCAGAATAATACATAGGCATATTGACTTGTAGTATTAGATCCTCCAAAGCGTGGACCCCTCCTAACAAAAATTTCTGGGTGCGCGCCTGCTGTGTAATACTGTCCTGTTAGTGCTATAATGAAACGTTTGATGAGAGTATAAATTGTCGATGGTTTCACGCCCTGAAAAATATCTCACTTTTATATATCGCGTCCGTCGGATTTGTAAAATCTTGATTTCGGAAAGAAAATCACGTTGAAATTCATAAAGTGTACCTTACTTACGAATCACTGAAAAAAATATACACTGAGTGCTATTTGAATTGCGACCATCTACCTAATACTTTGTTGGTCCATCTTTTGCCAGAGAACAGCCTGGATACGGCTTGGCATGGCTTCTGGTAGTTGCTATGAGGATCTGACACTATATATTCCTGATAGCATCCTACAATGAGCCCACATATGTCAGTGCTGGAATCATGATTGGAATAGCTCGTTCTACAACATCCCATAAATGTTCTATAGGGTTAAAATCCGATGAGTTAGGGGGTCAATTCATATACTGCAGCTCCATGGAATGTTAAGCCAAACAAGTACAGCATTGACTTGGTGGCACCGTGCATTGTTGTCTTGGAAAATGTCGTCTTCATGTGGGTAGAAGTGTTGCATTGTAAGTTTTGCGTGATCCTCTAACACCTGTAGAAACACAACGGATGTGTCATTGTACTATGTCCACATCATCGGTCCAATTCCGTATCAGCAAAAGCAGCCTCAAACTATACAGTCACCCCCAGTTGATTGTACGCTGAAGTACGCACCATGCACGAGTGGTCCATAAATTCACATTGTTGGCGTCACGCATGTACACGCCCGTGCGAGAGCAGTAGCACAAACCGTGATTTACATGACCAACACAGCCTTTTCCAATCATCCACGGTCCAATTAATGTGTACCTGTGCACAGGTGCGACGAACTCGTCTGTGACGAGTCGTAAGGAGTGGGTGATGAGTAGATCTTCTGCTGTGAAACTTCATGCGTACCAGTGTACGCCGTATAGTTACGTGGGATACGAGTCTTGCGCATCCACCATTGTATTGTCACGTAGTTCCCGGACACTGACGGTTCATTTGGCTGTCACGAGCTGTTTCACGCGACGCTCACCCCACGTTTTGAACTTCTGTACGCTCTAGTAGTTCCGTCTCTTGCAAACCGTTACTGCATTTTCTTCTCACTCCTTGTACAGCTTCACTACACAGAAACGGGTGCATATGATAAGTGTTGCTGTCTTGCTTAATGACAGCCTACAATCGTTCCCTATTAGAATGTGGATAAATCCTGCCCACCTTCCATTATAACAGTGCGCTGTCTGCCAACATGTAGCCTCGAGTGTGTTATTTTGTGAATACTGCCAAGGCTCATGATGCATGATAGTTAGGATATATTCGTCAGTTCGTGAAAACATCGACGATATATCATTATAAGGTTAATCTTAATTCGTGACGTGGTTATGGTATATACATTACTATTTTTTAGGTTTACAAGACAATGTTTCTTTTTAATTTTTACTAGAACAACACAAGAGGGTATACACTAACACCACGTTGTTCAGGTTAATAAGGTCTATTGATTGGTTCCTATTAGTCTCATCTTTGTACTAATTTCATTGGTTAAATGATAATAATGTTGTAATAATGTTGTTGTAATATTGTGTGTCGGTGTAGGAAGAAAGGTCAGATAAACTGGTTAGTCATTGTTCGCACCACCTTACATCATTGCTAATTCTATGCTTTTCTTAATGAAGTTTCTGAAAGTCTTACATTTTAACATAAGTTGATTCATAATGGCGTAATAGTTCAAGTACAACACTCATCGTTGGCGAGAGGGATGCTTATTTGATGCATTGTGAGACTTTGTAGTAGAGAATATCGTGTACGTGAGTTTTATGGTATTCAGTATAAATAACATAAGTATACAATCTAAGGAAGAAATTCTTCACCTGCGTCCGTTATTGATTACATATAAGGTCGTTAGCTTGTCACAAATTTCAGCAGTTAAAAGTGCATATATAGAAAGCAAGATATACTAGCTGCAATATTTGGTAAGCTATTTACTATCACACTTTACGCTATAGGCTGACTAGCGTAAGCTATTCATCGCTTGTAGATTGCCTACAGGTTTTACTAGCTGATTGTCGTAATAAATTATTGGTTCAATTGTTGAATTGCTATCAGTGTTGTTAGGTAATAGACTGACTTGTGCTACTGGTTCAGGCTGACAAACTATAACTTGTGTTTTGCGTCACCTATCAGCAGTTGTAAGTTGTAGACTAACTTCTGTTTAGTACTTCTTTTGTTATAATTCTACTGGCTATCGGCGTTTGAATCTATAATTTACATTTGCTAGCTGTAACAACTTCTAAGTTATTGCAGTTTTTCAGTGCATATTCGTATCAAGCAGTCAATACTAACTAACTAACTCTATGGCCTATGGAAACCGGAGGTACAATGCTGCGTTCACAAAAGCTCTCCACTGACTTCAATCCTCAACCAACTGGATCCAGTTTCTATTTTGTATTCCTATTTCTGCGAGATCCATCTTAATATTGTCCTCCCATATGCGCCTAGGTCTTCCTAATGGCCGTTTTCCGATTGGTCTTCCAGTCAAGACTTCGAAAGCGTTTTTACTTTCTTCGATCCTAGCTATATGACCTGCCCACCTAAGCCTACTAGACTTGATGACCCTAAGCATGTTTAAAAAAACGTATAAATTATGTAGTTCCTCGTTATGAAGTTTCCGCCATTTCCCATTCCCGTTCCTCTTAGGTCGTCTCAGGATCTTGTTCTCAAATACTTTGAGTCTCAGCATTGAAATCCCTCAATAGAATTTTCATATGGTATCGGGGGGGGGGGGGTTGGTCAAATATCCGTTCCACTTCTACGTAAAAGCTGTCTTTAATATCGTCATCCTTATCTTCTCTTGGGGCATGCACATTTAAAACAATTATATCACTCCATCCACCCTTAAGGGTAATAAAAGGAAGTCTATCAGTAACAAATTTAACTCGCTTAATTGCTGATATTATTCGTTTGTGAAAGGAAAAACTCTGTTCGTAACTGAAGACCTGAACTGATGAACATCCCAAGTCCACTGAAGTACTTTTGTGATTTTAGAAGAAAAACAAGATGATTATATTAGGCATGATATTCTGTTTAGTTGACTTATTTTTTGTACTTCTAACATAGAAAACAGAAAAAAAAACGCAAAATACGAAGAAACAGAGTGAACTTGGGATATTATGCAATTCAATTCTTCAATTGGTGATTTTTATTTCCTTTTCCGTAAAATAATGCAAAATTTCCGGAATTCACAGTTTCATTTCCTCCCACTGAACTTCTACTAGGTCCATCATGTATTTCTCTAACTCACTCGTTACAGATTTTAACGCTCTGCCCTGTAAGGACTTCTAATATTCTATGTTCCAAATCACATGTCCATTTTCTTTTGCTGAGGTCGTACCAAGTTATCAGTCCTTATCCGAGGCTTCTGTGAATGTTTACGAACATGTTCCTATTTTTACATGATGAAGTTGTTAGCCTTACCCAAACTCCCAAGCTGGGAGGACCTTCCATTGTATTCTGCTTTTTCAGTATATTCGCAACTAACCTCTATATCTAGAGGCCTTCTCCTCGATCCACAACCTGAGGACTCGCCATGTTGTGGTGACAGCAACCCACATTGCACGGGTTCACACGGTCAATATTATGCCACTTTAAATACAAATTGATATTAGATCCTTATGTCTTGCAAGGCTATATTTATTATTTAATCATACATAAAAATCAATAGAAATGTAGGAATAATTTTATTGTTTGCAGATTTATATTGTCATCATCTCTGACAGGAGACAAATTTGGGAAAGTTGGTTCTGGCCAACCTTCCTTTTTTCATTGGTAATTCCTAGACCCATTTTATGCTCCTTATATGCACTGCTTTTCGTAGAACTCTGAAGGAGGAGAAAACAAAAAGAAATATCAGAAAAAAAGATGAGTGATTGCCTATTCTGGCTGCAAATGGTCTTCTGGGCGCTGGACATTGTACAAATGGGATATCCTTTCCATCACAAGAATAGCGAAAAGGATAAGATATATTTTCATGCAGGTGATGTTGAAGATAAGTGGGTAGAAAATGTACGTAAGTAACAGAACATAAAATCGTGTTTTTCGTGATAATTTAAACACCATTCCCCAGACAGTGTTCACAACCTTTAGTATATTCCAATATTTTGTAAATGAAATTAGCTATTGCGTTATCGTCTTACAGAGTTATGGTGACGAATAAGAACAGGATAGGCTGCATGAACAGATATTGTAGGAATATGAAAAACAACCTGAAACACTTGTTGGAGATTTTTACAATTTCGCTTAATATTTTTACATTGATCTGGTAACAGTGTTAAACAATAGTTATTGATCTGGCAACAGTGAAAAGCAGTAGTGAAAGAGAGTGTTCAAGCATGAACTTGAGAAACAATTTTATCAGGCTCATCAGAGCAATTATTTAGTGCAATGTTGAATATTTGTTACCTTTGTGAAGTTTAAACGTCTACCGTATAATCTTAGATATTATAGTGCAGTAGAAACATATAGAGTATGCTTCATTTCAATGTGGATTTCAGTTCACTATTGCACGTATCAAGGCATTTCATATTCAACGCCTTCACTCTTGAGGAAGTTCACTTTCTGTATTCTTACATTTTGTAAACAGAATTAAAACTCGTAAAATTAAAATCGTTTGTATCAGTAAAAATCCATATCCTACAATATTATTTTTATCATCTGAGACTTGTACTTGGTTGGTTAATTTTATTTTTAGAATTCGTTTGTAGCACCGAGGCTATATGCTGCACTTTAAGATGGAATCCGAACCACCATAATGTATTCAAATTTTAAGACCGTTTTACCAGAATTGAACCTGGAACTCTGTGCATCGAAGATAAGCTTTCAGATTAGTAGGAACAGCTCGAAAACTTATGTAGTGACATGGTCTTCTATTGGTGCATGGTCATTTAAGATCTATTCCCACTGTTGTTCAGACTCTACGTTAAAGTCAAGCGTCAGTAATGACAAGTAATACTACAAACAGGAGCTAAAATCAAACAACAAATCACGCTTGTACACGTTATTTACAATATTGCATCTAGTCTCTGGAAGGCTTTTGGATTGTGGCAAAACTGTGACGTAGGCCAGCGTGAAGGTGAAGAATAATGCAAAACTGAAGCTATAGCAGAAAATACCGTAATTGTAGATTTGTAGATACTGGATTGGTTGGATATGTACACCTTAATATCATAGTGCCTTACTGGAAGGATTTTATTTACAAGACTAGAAAATTTCAAATTCCTAGATCTTAAGATTACTTTACTAGACTAGACAAATTATATTTTCTACCGAATGATTGTAGTTAAAATAGAAACTAAAACTCAGTCATTCAACATTTGCAGTCTACATAACGATGGTCGGAAAGATGTGTGCTCTAAATCGCCCGCAAAAATAGGAAAGGAATTAAATAGATCAGAAAAAATGACGGGAGTTACGTATATTATCGGGAATAAGGATATGGAAGTTCAAATTAGCAAGATACAGTGCGAAAATAAATAATGAACAATGGTCAAAACAAATTCTTGATTGAACATTAAAAAAATGATAAGAAACTGTAGAAACGTTCCAATAGAAGGTGGTGTGACGAATAGAAGAAATACTACTGAGTAACATGAAACATAATTTTCCAACATAGATTGCTATGGAAGAGAGTTGGAGAGAACTTTATCCAGTAGTAGATTGACGATTATTTGCTATGATGCTGATGGTTATAATTATGATGATGACACGCCGAGATGAATACTCCAGATTTAAAGCTAAGATAAAAGATGCACTGAAGTACTGGATATAATAAATAAGACATGTTATTTGTTGTCAGAAGTGAAATAAAATCTGGTAACCAAACATGGAGAACACATACCGGAGATGGCCATACTGAGACCAAAATGTCAGAAGGTAGTGAAATGGAAAGTGTAGTGGGTAAAAGCATCATAGGGGGAGGTTATGTGTAAAAGCTTCAGTGGCTTAGATAGTATGTCAGTGAAGAATAGCTATGAATACTAAATAACTCTGAGGTTAAGGGATGAGGAGAAACGCAATGATTGTAATAACCTCTGGACTAGTGACGGAATGAATAGCCACCTGACTTCTTTTTCTGGTGCGGGTAGGAGGCGCGGGGCAGAGGAGAGAAGAATGGTTTTTGTTGGGCGTGTATGTATTATATAGTGGAAGCTATGCTGAAATTAAACTTTGCTTTTTGCGCGTCTACCTTGGTTCAAGTAAAAAACCCAGCAGTTGTATGCAATGTGGTCGTTTGCCCATTATCATGGGAAGCATGTAACAGTGAGTGAAGGAAATTAACTGTACATATGCGTTTTTATATTAATATTTTTAGTGTAACTTTTCTTTTTAACATAAACGTTTTATTTCTTCTTACTTGTAGTTTGGATTTCAACTAATAGTTCAAACCACACACACACACACACACACACACACATATATATATATATATATATATATATATATATATATATATATATATATATATATATAATATCCTTTCCACATTTATAGAAAAATACTACCTCCATTTGCCCATTTTTGTATTTATAAAAACAAATAAATTTAAAAATAACATAAACTTGATTTCCGTACGTAAAAGCAAAAACGTTGTGGTTAATTTATATCTTTATCTATCTATATAAAAATGAATGTATGTATGTATTTTCTTGTGCATTTATGTGTTACAGCATAACTGGAAGGCATGGAGCAATTTGAATCAAACTTGGTACACATATGACTTGTAATCTGAAAAAAATCCATGCTCTAGGTCATATGTGTATCAAGTTTGGTTGCAATTGATCCAGGTGCTCCAGAGCACAGAAGTACTGTAGAGGTAAAACTCCTCAGCACGTCTAGGGGTAGGGGTGACATGTAAAAATAATCGAAAGCGACATATATCAGTTTCTGATCCTAATCCTATCATCGACACTTTCGACGCAGAATAAGCCAAACTTCAGTCCTCATCAACACGGGGATGAGAAAAGATGAAAAGTAAAATGTCCGAATTACTGTGATTATAGTCAAATGCATGGTTTTTAAGGTCATGTGAAAACGGCTGATAATTTGAAATAAATTTTGGAACATAGTATCTATTACATGTTGGTGTTTTATAACATAATTGTAATTAAAATGTGTTATTAAAGAAGTTGGTTCAAAATTTATCAAAAATATCGTATGTTATGTTTTTTAAAATCGTTATTCTTTCATTAAAAAATGAAATGAAATCTTTCAGTTTTACATTCCATGGTTATACCGGCTAGGCTAAAGGGGACGGTGATGATGAGAAATGAATGCAATAGTGCAATGAATGAAGTGGGAGGAAACGGGACAACTCTGAGGAAACCGAGGCAAAGGGTTTTTGCCCACCACAGCTTCGAACCAGGGACCTCATGCACTAGAATTGAATGCTCTACCACTGAGCCACTGGGGCCCTACACTTTCATTGAAATTAGGTCTTAAGTGGAGAAAGATTTCAGGTACTTTCCATAAACATTTTTACTTCGTGCGAAGAATGTACATTTCTGTCGGTAATTTATATGGTTAATTTATGTTAGCAAGTATAAGCTAATAGTTGGCCTGCTTGTTTTGTAAACGAGAGACTGTATTTTCAATTGTGTTGGATGGTCAGCCACGTACCCAGGATTTTCTCTTGCACATTAGTTAACTGAAGATACTAGTGTGTGTAAGTTTTATAAATGGTTTGTAGGAAGTGACCAAACAATAATGTTCAAATATTTATGATGATACATAGATTCATTGCAGCCATGAATAATGCAACCTACTAACTAAAGGATACATATCCTTCGTATCTATTTTAAGTGTGATTACTATGACAAAACTACCGGGTCACCCGATAAGTGATGTAGTTTTGCACCGCGAGGAAAAAAGTGATAACTTACCTGGAACATTACCGCTAGATAAGGAAATAGTCCTCACTGCATTTCACAACATTCTCATCTGTCAACAGTAGTTGAATTTCCCGGTGCAAGAAATTACCGATTTTGAGTGTAAATAACTGGGTCATTGTTTGTCGCACCCCATTTTTATCTTGCAGTATTTTTTCGGAAATAAGGATTTACAAGCTGCGGAAACGATGGTAATATGTTTGTTCATACCTAGTGAAAATGCCGGGTGAGGGATTTGATCCCAGTCACATTCCTCGATCTTAGCACAGATTCTTTTTATGAACATTCGTTATATCGTGAATGAGCACACTCCTGCAATCATACAGAACAGAACGTTTCTCCAATAACGCTGTCCATAAGCGTTCAAGCTGCTGACAGTAGACATCCTTATTGATTGTCCGGGTACATGGTAAGAACTCAAAATTAATTCATATCCTACCAAACACTCAATATCACTTTGTAAGAGTACAGGCTGAGTTCCAACCCTCCTTTAGATTTCTTCTAACGTTTGCAATTAATATTATGGTAGATAGCTTAATTTTAATCCCTTGTCATCATTTTGTCCAGAGAAAGCTCTCGTCTGTAACGGATGAGCTGCAAACTGTAGGTTTTCACTTACTACTGTTTCTGTTGAGACGTTAACGCATGGGGTGCCCACTTACCGAGTTTCAACAGATACACAAGATACTGCAGAAGACGATGAACATTCGAATTGGTGACATGGTGTTTGCTGACCAACACTTTAACAATTTGTATTAAATTTGTCTTCACCACTGCTCTTAGGACAAAACATTAACAGATGCGTGATTTATTGTGACTGAAACCAAAACACACACAAACATGAAACTCGGTTTCGAATATGTCATTTCTCAATCAAATCAGTTTCTGGTTTCTTTTTTCATTATTACACTATCTCAGAATTCATCTCAGCTCTTTTCTGATAAACATCTACCCACCCAAAATTTTGGTTAATTAAATTCCATAAAAATATACTGAAATGCAAAATATTTCGTTATTTTTTAAAAAGTTTTCCATCCAATTACCTCCTCCACCCAATTCCCATCTTCTACCTTATTTTCTTGACAGATAAACATAGGTTCATAGATAAACAATATGGATTTCAGTTGATGGAATAACAAGTAGCTGCGCCACGTGTACATTATGGGAATGAATTTGGAGGATATAGTATGATACATTTGCAAGTATTATTGTAATTAGAATTACTAGTAGGTATCTTCCACTTCTGGTTTTAATAGAGAGATTATAGTAAAATTGAAATACATTCCTTGAGCGACTGCATGAAACCGTTTGTTCCCACCTATTACTATTTTTACTCTATAGTGATCAACATTAAGCCCGGAAGTGGCTGAATCATGCCACTTCCTGTTTGAAAGAGTATTAAGAAACTATAGTATCTATTTTTAGAATGCTAAGTTGTATAAAATAATGTTTTCACTATCTCTTATTGTTTCTGCTATGCGAATTAACATTGAAACCGGAAGTTGAAATAGATTTGTATCACATCCGGTTTTAGTAGAAAGTTAACAATGTAAATTGAAATGTATCCTTGGGACGGTTAATTGACTACACAAAAGCCCTTCACGCCATCTATTACCGTTTTGTCTCTATAGTAATGAACGTTGGAACTGAAAATGATTAATTTTTTTTAGCAAGTACAGTTTGAATATTATCTCCAACATCAAACTCGACTCCTAATTTTCGATCTTCAACGTCGTAGTCAAAATTCATCCTGATCCATCAAGTGGATCTGGAGATTTTTTGTCTCCTCAAGAGACTGACGCATGGAAATATGGGCAGCGTAAATATATAAAGGAGGTTTGGTAAACTCAAAGTCCTTAAGAACTGTCAATTATTATTAGTAACACAGACATATTTTTAGTGACATACAAACTCAGTTTCCTCAGAAAGCACGTGCGGAAAATTTAACCCTCAATTATGTCAGTTTGTCAAGCTCGACTCGTCTTTCTTTTCATCTTTACACAAAATTAGACTTGAATAAACATTATTTTTTCTTTTGTCTGAAACCAAACGTAACTTAGGGCTATATCTCATTAACCACACAGTGTTCAGTCGTCCTGACAGTGTCGTAATGGAAATAGTGATAAATGTATATGTAAGTACGAGTTATGTTTTTAATAGATTATAGATAACATGGTAGAAGCACAATTTGTACGGCATCAATTTTTAGGTTTACGAAAGAAAAGTTTTTTCTCGGTTCTCTCAAAAATTATGCATGAGGATTTATACATCATTTTGTTGAGCTTAATGGCATATACAGATGAGAATATGTCTTTCAGGGTCCATGAAAATTATCTTTTTAAAAGATTTTTTCATTCTATGATGTTTTTTTTTTAAGTTTAAAATTCCCACCATTGTGATACATACGACGAATATTACCAGCAATACTTAACGCATAAGAAGTAGTTTAAGTTTTTAAAATGTAATGCAATAGAAAATAAATGGAGGAATCAGAGATATTTCAACCCTTTAAACATCGACATCAATTTCACAGCATATTCAAAAATTGATTTGTGATTACTAGTCATTATTACACCGAGAAAAAAAAACGTAGGTTACATGTGCAAATCCTGTATCTTTGGGCTTAACGTACGACTATATATAACTCCCTACTTTCCATAGAATTATTCCGAATAAATGTACTTTCCGTACTAAAGAAATAACCGTATATAGGCGGTCCGGATCTCGCATATAGATGGACTATATAACATATAGTTAACGTATGTATTATACGGAAGACGGTTAGATTTTAAACATCCTGCAATGGCATGATATAACATCTAAGCAAGAAAAAGGCAGTACATACATATGTGCCATATGGATGAGATATGATACGTATGATTTCCTTACTAAACATATGTATACCGTATACTTGTTCAATATACTGCTGTCCGTGTACGAATTTCTCGTCAGTGTTTCGCCAGTTTCAACGATAAGTCGCCTTATCTTGCGTTTCTGCCACGCTTTGCCAATAAGAAAATAATAATGTCAGGGAGTCTCACAATGAGTTTGGTAGGTGATCACAGAAAAAAAGTATTTGGGCCTCATTGTATACATATTAGGTATAACTCAAGCTGTTAAATGTTTAGTCTGAAGTACTTAATCAGCACTTATAATAGTTTTGTTTGAGATGTGGCCTCCTGTACTGCAGTTGCTAATGCTCTCACCTTTGGTGCGAGGGGTCCAGTGTTTGGTGGAGACTCTTGAAAAAGATATAACAGTTTTTTCCTGCCAGCAATTCTGAGTAAGGAATTTTCCTCGGTATTCTTTATGAAGACCAGGCAAATGTCGAAATGGTATCTGTCTTACAGGTCACAGGCCGCTTCCTTCTTTTTCTATTCCCTGGATAGTGTGCTTGCCGAGAAGTGTCAACTCTCATACGCGACGGGCGTAAGACCATAGGTACCGTTAATGCCCAAAAACATGTATAAATAAATAAATAAATAAATTTATTTGAGTCATGATGGAAGACATACTAGATATAAAACAGTTAAATTCATAATTTGAAATTATATCATTACTTCCGACATTTTTATTTGAGGAATAATAATATTGAACTTTATAACACTAACGTTAACTCTTGTGTGATTTGTAGTTATATCTCATTCTTGATCTATTATTTTCTAGTAGTGAAAGTTATTTGTTGTTTTTATCATTTTAATTACAAATTTCATCAAGAAAACTTGTTTCAAAATAGTTATAAATATGTCTGTACTAGCATAATTTGATGAGAATATGGTATCTGAAGTAAGTACTGTGATTAAATCTACTTGTTGTATTTGGGAATGTAAAGTATTTAGAAAAAGCTATATTCTCATATGTGTATTGTTAATACCTGCTGTTTAACTACGTCATACAGTGGAAGTTATAAGAAACGATTACTAATGTTCTTTTGTGTGACTGTAATTGATATAACATAAAAGACTATTAAGTCCAGAGTACACAATATCTTAATATTATGTATGTTTCTAAAAGATATAATTTCTGGCTTTTAATTATGCCAACAATTTTTGTCTTTCTTTCTCAATTGAATGTTGTAAGTTATTAAAACCCTTTGACTTTACTCAAAAAGTGTCATTAGAGCGGTCCTTCGTAACAACATTTAAAAAAAAAGATGAAAGAAAAGAATGGTTATTAGGTTTCTTTAAACGTACTATAATATACGTACGTCTTTTTTTTTAAAAAAAAAAGAAAGAAGAAAGAAAAACTGAATATCATCTCCACATAGCTTCATCATCTTCACGTAATTAAAATGACCTTTTCTCCTACAAAACACACATACGAGAAGAAAAATGACTGATCTTTTTCTGATATTAAAGATAAGAAACTGAGAAGCAATGCTTCTTCTTCTACTTCTCTTCCCTTCTTTACTTGTTGAAACTTCTTTTCTAAGTTTGAAAAATGTTCGTGGGTTTATTAATTAATCTTTTAGCTTACGTCATCACTTTTCGTATGTATATATTTTAGGATTATAGAGTACTGTAGAACGTAGTCGTGGTAACCATTTCCTTCGTCAAGAAGGAAAGACCACAACCCTTTGAGTAATCTGTAAGATTACTTCCTTTCCTTTTTCTTAAATTTAATTCACTTCTCAGTCAAGAGTCTCTTTCATCATGCTTTTTCCCTGTTATTTCTTTTTACATAATCTTTTACGTACGTTAACCCTTTCTCTATATTCTTGTGAAACCTCAGATTCGTATTGCAGTCTGGACTAATTATTCCGAAAGCTGTTAAACGAAAGACATCAATGATGTAAAGGTTTATCCTATACCAAACAAAAGCTTATTGTGAAAGTTTACTACAGATATAGGTAGTAAGCTTGGTTTTACCAAAGTTCGTACGTGTTTCATGAGCACATATTCATAATTTTTGGAAAGACCTTTCGTGGAAAACAGCTTCCTTGGTTAATACTTGTAAGTGTGTAGTCTTGGTACGCACCACATTTAAGAACAAGTATTAAACAGCTTTATGTTAAAAGGAAAAAAAGAAGAAAATTTTTCTTAACAACACATGTAAAGGTCCAAACATAACCACACAAAATACTTAAGAAGAGAAGTCCCTGGCTTTGTTTGCAACTTCCTTTTTTAATCCGTAGTATGCTCTTTGTTAGTTCTTCTTGAACTCTCTACTACTATCGTACGTAAACCAATTTTCACCACATCAAACGCTGCCAAGTTGTTAACAAGTTTTTTGCGTTCAAACAAGCAAGCACGCTTTTAGTTTTGCAGGTGCTTACCAAGCGTTAAATCTCCGGGAGAGTTGCACTATGATATACAAAAAAGAGAAAAAAGTGGTAGTTAATAAAAGAAGTTATATTATAATGCATCTTTCCTTTCTAAAACTACTTCTTTTTCTAACCTTACAAGTATATTCTAAGTTTCTTTTTAATTAAAAAAAAAACGTTAGCTCTATATTTCTTCATTTCACAAATGACGTAATTACTGTCAGCAAACTTTAGTAGCCTAATACAATTTATAAAGTTAACGTAATTCGTCTTTCTAAGTTTGGTATGCAGAAGTTATCTTTTACATAATAAGCTATGCAAATAAATTTTCACATTTTCTTTTCCTAAAAGAAGGGATTATTTGATGTAATATTAACGTGTCGTTAAGAATATAGTTCAACGAGATACTGGGTAAATCCAATTTAAAAGTGAAAAAGATAATAATTTTAGAAATATTTCCTCAAGAAAATCAAAACCAAGCTACGACTTCAAAATTCTAAATATTATAATTACTTGAATGGTCAATTAAAACATTAATTTTACAATTATGGTTTTATATGTGACTTTGACAAGGTTGCATGATAGTACAGAAATTACAATAATTTTAGAACCGAACAGTATCTGTAAACTTTATACATCACTATGGTGTGTAGTCTGTAGTAGTGAAAATCTTTATATGTTTGGAATTCAATCTAACTGGTTTTGGATGTATTCAGTTGCTTGTATACAAGTACGCAAGACATTATCACTGTCTGTTGGAGTACTCTGATGAACAAGGTACCGTCCAACTATATACCCCACACATGATAAAGTACCTACCTCAACCCAACCTAACTCACCTCGAGAAATAGACTGAGTTCACTCATTGCTTCAAACACAAACTTTCTCGTGAACTCACTCGCACAGACCATAGGATTGCCATTCGTCCCGGAAAATCCGGGACCGTCACGGAATCGAGATCTGCGTCCTGGCGTCCCAAAAATATTTCTCGGGACGCTTAAATGTCTTGGATTTCAGCGAAGAAGAAAGGAAGGGAATATCATAATTTGTTTTTTCACAGGATTAGGTATATAATTATTCTCTTCAACTACTGAGTATATCAATTGAAACGTAAGGCTATTAGAGGCACGGTGGCTCAGTGGTACAGCGTTCACCTCCATTGCTTGAGGTCCCTGGTTCGATCCCAGCCAGCGCCATTTGGACTTTGTGGTGGACAAACACCGTGCTCGTGGGTTTATTCGGGGTTCTCCCGTTTCCTCCCACTTTCTTCATTCCACCATTTTACTCATTTCTCATCATCATCATCTCCTTTAGCCTAACCGGCATAATCGTTGGACGTAAAACTTAAAGATTTCATTTCATTTTCATTTTTTGCAAGGGACACTGCCTGACAGCTTTCAGATTTATTTGCACGACATAGCTCATTTTCGACAAAATTGTCACATAGCGGTTCTTCGAGGCGCAGCGACGTTATGTTCCTTTTTCCTCCCAACTTTGTTAATGTAATTTCCTTGTACTTTGAACGACCCAATTCTTTCCAACTTCATAATAAAATCATCTTCAGTAAATAGATACGGATCCAAAAGACAGAGGGTTCGCATATCTTAAATTTTTTCTTGTAGGAGACCTTAAAATTAAAGTTGGATTATTTAAATGTGCGTCCTCAGATTCGATGACTTCAACAATATCGAAATTTTGAAGCATACCTAACACACAAAGGAAAGTAAACATGGAAATGTTTAAAGAAAACAACGCACAACTTCCTTGGAAATAGAAGAGACTACAAATACAAGGAATTTGTTAATGAAATGATCATAGTTTACAAAGATTTAGGGTGCAAAATGTGCTTTAAAGTATATACACGGATTCATCTCTAGATGTCTTTCCAGAAAGTTGCAATAATGTGTTAGGCGATCATTTATAAAGATATGGCTACCATAGAAAGCTATGGGGAAAGCATTTATAAAGATATGCCTACCATGGGGAAACGATAAGAAGGGATGTGGATGCCCACTATGTTATCAAATTAATGCTAGTTTATAATACGAGTCAAGAAGGACATTCAGACACCAGTAGTTTTGCGATGGTATATTTCTGTTGTTTTTTATTCTGTATAAATATTCCTTTGAAATGAATATATGTCAAATGCCGCCTTCTGATACTTTCTTATTTCTATAGGTTTTTTCTTCACTTTCAGTCAGTATATCTAAACACTATGTTTAGAACTACAATATATCAAACCATCACACACACACACACACACAAGATTAAAATGTTATTACCATTAAACTAACTCTCATACAGGAAAACAAGAGACGTATTTCGATTCAGTGTTCAAATTTCTGTAAGAACCAGAAAAAGGCAAAAGATTGCTTTTGGAAAACGGTATTTTCTTTTCAGTGATCATTGAAACTTTTTTTTTTTTTTTTTTTTTTTTTTTGCAAAACGAACAACAAGAAAACTTAAATATATGTTTGTCCTGTGAAGAGTCCGGTGCAATTGAATTATTAGGTAAAACGGGTTGGGACCGGACCACAATACAGTATGTAGCTAGTGTGAAGTAATTGTGAAGTAAGTGTGAAGTAGTATAGCTGTGTGTACTTTTGACTTAATTTGTTAAATTTAATTTGTAGATAGAACATTATCTGACAAAATAATGAACATTAAATTTAACAAATTAAGTCAAAAGTACACACAACTATACGTTACTTAACAGTTACTTGACAGTTACTTCACACTAGTTTCATATCATAAATGTACCTACAGATGACAGTGGAAGTTTGTTTGGTATGTGTTATTGAATTGCTTTTTCAGTTCATTCGAACGTTTAAAATATGACATAGTATATTGTCTTACCTCGAATCGCTCATGTATTTGAATCATCCTTTTCCGTGTTGGCTCACTATTACTAGAAAATAGCCATCTGCACTGCCGTAATGAGGCTATTGAAGTTTATATGCTGTCTAACCGGTTTTTGTCACGTTTTTCGAGCTACTATATTAGTAGACCATGGTAAAACAGACTATATTACTATTTGAATTGATAAATTTATGTACTATGTATAGTGTTAAACAATAACGTAGTGTGCCGTAAATAGTATATTTAAATTTGCATAAGGAAAACTAACTCTATTTGTCTCTAGATTGATAAAAGTTATGATACTAGGAAGGAAATGCCTAAAGGAACGGAAAACATGTTACTTGCAAATAGGAAAATTGGGTTGCCTCGTAGATTGGAGTTTAAATAGGCAAAGATAGATATTTAAAAAAAAAAATTGTACTACTATTTACAGTTGCTGTAATAAGAATGAAAAAAGTAGATGATTTTATAATAGACAAAACTTAGAAGTTGTTTTCAAAGATGCGGAAATATACGTATATATATATATATATGTATATATATATATATATATATATATATATATATATATATATATATATATATATATATATGAGTATAAAATCAAGTGTTTTTGTGTTTTATACATATGAAATGCATGTGTATGTGTGCTCTATATGAGTTTGCTAGGGAGCTGAGTAGTTTCCGGAGAGGATTTCCATCATTTCCGTTTACCTTAAACATCTCGCGTTTGCTTTCGGCGAATATATGAACGTGTGTGTGTGAGTGAGTGTGTTTCTCATCTTCCCTTTAGCATGAAGACAACCACGATCTTTGTGGACAGAATGCTTCGAAAACCTTGCACTACTCACCAATAGCAAGCAATTCAACGATCTCTGAGGAAAATGACAAACTCACGCATTGACGTCTAAAAGAAAGAAAAAAGAGGAAAAAATAAGGATAGAAAGAAAGAAATTGAAGTTATAGAAATCAATTTCGTTATTTAAAAAAAAAAGTTTAAAAAATCAATGCGGGAAAGTATATATGTATGTAAGGAATGACAAATGTTTTTTGTAAGTAAACCAAAGGAAAATTTCTCTCTGATGTCACTAAATTAAACTATAGAACTTATTAAAATCGAGTGTACTAAGAGGTATCATATGCTATTCCTATGTAATAATAAACAGCCTGTTCAATAATTTCCAAGACTACCACGAAATAATAATACGTAACAATAATGTCAGAAAAATATTAACAAGATTTTTTTTTCATAGATCCTTTAATCGACACGTAATCGCGGGACCAATTGTAGAGGCTCCGGATCGCCCTAGGAAAGTCATCAAATGGTATACTGTTCAGTACTCTCTTAATATTTGCTTGAATCGATGCAACCACGCTCTTATCACCCCAACCTCAAAATGTGCCCCCTTCAGAGTAAATTTGAGGTTAAGGGAGAGCATTGTAACTACAGATTCTGAAAAGCAGTGACGGATAATTTATAATGGATCGCAGGCCAGGACAAATTGAAAATCATACTTTGAGACCAGGAATATAAAAGTAAATAAATGGACAAATAACAAGCAACAGTGTCACGTGCACATCATGTGAAAGAATTTGATTTGTATGACGAAATATATTCTGAATTAATATTGAAATCGGAAGTTATAACTGATTTCTACTACTTTCGGATTTAGTACAGCTTTTAGAGTTGGAATGGAATATATTCTTGGGACTCTTAATTGATTGCAAGAAACCACTGGTTGCTACCCATTACCATTTTTACTCTGCAGCGATCAAAGGTAAAATAAAAAGTAGTTGACTTCTGTCACTTACGGTTTGAATAGTAGGTTAATAAAGAAGATGTTGCCTATCCTTAGAGTGCTAAATCATTTTTTAAAGTAAGGAAACGCTTCTTTGTATCTCATTGTTTTTGATCATTGAAACCGCAAGTTGTAATGGATTTGTATCACTTCCGCTTTTAGTAGAGAGTACGGGACGAAAATAACATGTGTGCTTGGGATGCTTAATCGATTTCACAAAAAACACTTCTCGCTAACATTTATAGTTTTCTTTTTTCTATAACGATCAATGTTACCCAGCGCAAATAGTTCATTTCTACCAATTTCGGTTTCGATATGGCCTTCATCAATGAATTCTATTCCTTTTTTTTTTGACTCTCCACATCGTAGCCAAGATAGAAAATAATCCGTCTCTTAGTATGCCTTCACACTAGATCCTGTGAGCCACTCACATGAACTGTAGCTGCTAGCTTTACATTGCCTTAAATGTACGCCTTCACACATGCGCTTCGGTGCAAATGAGCCGCAGTTCTGAGCTGCTATGAAGATTACCCCGCTAGTACCGGCTTGAGCGGGCTGCTGGCAGGAAATTAAATAATACAGTGTCTTATGAGAGCCCTTCACACGTGAGCGACTCACAAGATCAAGTGTGGAGGCGCACTACATCTATTTGATATTGAAAATTTTCTCATTTTGGAGTTGCTCTGTTGAAACACATTTTATACTATTATATAGTTTGTTGAACGAAAATATAGACATCCTGAAGTAACTGAAAAATTTTCTTTAATCTTTTCTCAGTTTAGGAAGCAGATTGTTACAACAACGGGGTTGTTTATTTCATTTAATATGTAGGTCAAAAGTACTTGAACGCCCTTTATGATCTCACTATACGATAAAAAGAGAAGAACATAATATGTCATGAATAATCTTATTTCGTAGATGTTATAAGATATTGCAAGAGGACGCCATGTTATTATGGAGAAGTGTATTGAATCGTTGTGAAACAAATAACAAATATTCTGAAATATAGTGCATTTAAATGATTGCAAATATTGTGTAATAAATATGTACTTATCGTAGTAAGTAGCAGTCATATTTTTTATATATATATTAGTTATACTCCAAAAGTAAAAACGAACTGAGGCAAAATATAATATTCGTTATACTGTAAAATAAATTCTTTCAGTCTTGATCGATTTATAGGATGAATCTACATTGTTGTAATCTTGTTTTCCTTTTATCCTTGCAATTTGTCGCGAAGATAAGGCTGCAGCTTCCGGCTCTAGCATGGCAACAATTTTAGTATCATAATCTTTTGAGCGGCTCAGAAGTATTCAATGCTTTCACACTACAGGTTCACATGAGCAGCTCACACGATCTAGTATGAAGGCGCGCTTAGTTCATGAGATTTTTTTTGTTCTACCGGAGGGACACACACACACACAAAAAGAGAGTTAATATATAAAGGGGATTTGATAAACCAAACTCCTTAAAAATAACCATACGATAAACAAAAATAAAATAAACATGGACATTGATGGTACTTAAAGACTGTATCTGGTATTATATTGATATTATATTCTGCAAATATGTCTTCTGTTCTGCGTACCTTGCATCTTGATTCATGTGTCTAAGTCAATTAGAGCCTTAGTTACGAACGTTTAAAAGTACCTAAATTCTATGAGAGCTGCCAATTGTGTTCTTATAGAAACAATTTGGTAATCAAAAGATTAAATAAACTAATTTCATAGGTGAAGGTCAAGTATGGATTCAGCTATGTTATGATGGTCAGCTACGCTATTCATGTTAAAGATGGAGTTAGAAAAAGAGTGAATTCATACATTTTTCGTCTTTTTTTTTTATTTGTGGGTCTGATGAGACATTCCGCAGACCGTAGTTTGGCATCAATGTTATAAAGAATCGTAATCATCTTCAACGAGTGCAAAGGTATACATAGATATCCATTGTTGTAATAATTCAGACATATAAGAAACGGTAATGATTCAGATGTGCATTGCAGTCACCGGCACCTCTATTTGATTACAAAGGAAAGTATAACTTACGACTTAGTTGCTGTTGCGCAAGTATACTTGTAAAGGTATACATGTCAGAAATGTGTAGGTTAAACTTAACTCCATTGTGGCAAGTTAAAGCTAACAAATTCAGAGCTTATTCGAGTTTACACATGTTATTCTTTAGTAGACTCATTTCCCTTCTGTCTATACATATGAAACACCGTCATGTTCATTTAATTAATTATTCATTAAAGCTATATTTGTTACAAAGTAGAAGAAACACCAAGTACGTAGACTACATTTTCAACTAAGTCCCTTATTACTAAACCAATTGTTTGTTCACAAATCTCGGCGTGCATAAATCCTATGTGTTTTTTATTCATTGCATGTTCCATTAAGCTAATGGAGTGAAGAAGAGCGTGATTGCCTTCTCATCTGGGGATTTATGTGGAAATATGAAACAGTAAACGTTGCCAACAGTTAATCGACAAAATAACTGTTCTTGTGAGTTTACTAATTTAGCTCACAAATCTCGTGAAATGTAAAATTATTCTTAATATCCGAAAGATGTACAAATCTTGCGTTTATGGATTGCTACATGCTTAGGTAGGGTATTATATTAAACATACATAATTAATAAATTATTATTATTGTACGGAAAAGTGTTATAGTTTGATTATTCCAGTATAACTATAATAATTAAACTGTTCATTATAAATTGAATATGCGTTACTGTCAGAAAAAATGAGACAGCACTTAAACACAATCTGGTCAATATCTTAGTTTTTAGGTTTTGCTTGGGGGAGACTCTTTAATAAAAGTAGATAGTCATGTTTCTCATCAGTCAAATGATTCAAAAGTGCAAATGTACGTATATCACACTTAAGGTTAGAGAGTGATTGTTTCACTAAAGGCCAAATGACATCACTAAATCTGAAAACAAACAAATAAATAACACATTCCAGCATAATAAAAAAGATATTAACTGCATCAGATTTGCAATGAATGACAATGGATTAGCATTATCAAAAATTAGCTTTCCTTGATAATCTCGACAACTGCGTGAAAATCTACCATCAAGTGTGTCATTTTGTTCAAGTTGATGTGATCTATGGATTGATGTATAACCTTGGATTTGTAGAATATTATAGTTAAACAAATATAAAAGTTTAAGAGTTGAATATTATAATATCCCGTACATGGCTCTGTTTATTAACAATTTGCACGTGCTTATGTTTACAAAATATTAACCAGGTGCGTTCTACTACGACTTATTTCGGTGGCAGACGACAGGAACACCAGCAACATCACTGGTCATGTGATAGCAAAGGACCACTAGCGCCACCGCCAGTCTTCGGCTGGTCACCTCCACTCTCTCAGCTTGCCTGGGAATTTGAGATTAACCTAAACGAAAAACTTTAGTTTGCCCGGAACTGTAGGCCTTCTTTTCTGACCATTTAGTTTGCTTTGAACTCTGTGGAATTAATAAACCCCATCTTGCGTGTAGCTTTGTGGCTTCAAACTCCCCTCTGCTTGTGTGGAGCATTAGGGATCCTAAATTCACGTCACTTAGCTTGCTCGAAGCTCCGCGGAGATCCTTTTCTAGGCTGCTCGACATAGGCTTTGGGATACCATATTTTACCAAAATATTAGAGGATTTTACATCATAGTGATTTTTGTAATATATATTGTTTATAAAAAAGAGGATTTTGTAATAAAAATTGGTAGTGGGAGGAAACAATTAAGGAGTACAATTTGCTCTATCTATGCTCTACATATACCTGTGTAGGCAGAACTTTACAATATAATTTTGGGTTACATCTCACCAAACGTCTCTTTCTGACATCATAATTTTATGAGTATATGCTTCAGTATCAGTTTAATCTTAATAGATGCTCCATGTATATATGTATATACTCTGTACATTTTTTCCTTAATCGCTAATTCTAGAATTTTTGCAAAGTGAAAAACTTGCACATATTTAATCTAACTTTTAATAAGAAGGAGGAAAGTACTTGTGTTAATATCACAGATGTGGTAGTAAATGTATAATGGAAATGAAATAAACGGTGGTTAAGTTAAACAGAATCTCTGAGCAAGGATAGGTTCTATACTGGGTTTTGTCCAATTGAAACCAATTATCCTCTTTAAGAAAAAGGGAAATCATTTTTGACACAGAATCAAAGAGAATTTCTGATAAAAAGAAGTTTCGGATTAAGAATTGAAACGAATGATCCGAGAAAATCGGTTTTGGTCCTGGAATCGAATCCGATATTGAATTGAAAGCGAAAATTGCAGTGAAACGAGAAATAAAGTTTGTTAACAAATCCGCTGTAGGTGGTTTTCTCTAGTTACCATTCCACAGTTATTTAATCTTGTTTGAAACTTGTAATGATCGTGAGCTAACGACGTTGACTACTGATCTAAAAATGTATTTCTGTTCTCTTCATCACAAAAGTTGATGAAGTTTTTCTCTTCGGTTTCGTGAATAGAACCGGTATGTTAAAAATGTGTTTCTGACTGTTTCGTTCTCGAAGCACATCTGATTAAATGTTTATTTAGGCTCCGGGAGCGGAACTCAAAATATTTTCG
This sequence comes from Thermobia domestica, assembly GCF_964235325.1. Classification (NCBI taxonomy): domain Eukaryota; kingdom Metazoa; phylum Arthropoda; class Insecta; order Zygentoma; family Lepismatidae; genus Thermobia; species Thermobia domestica. Next base: position 139,193,147 of record NC_137462.1, on the reverse strand, counting down.
GCGCAGTTATCATTAACAACTCGCAATGGAAGTTAAATCTTTCAGTTTTATATCTCACGGTTATGTTCAGTTGGATAATGAGATTGGATGATTAAAGAAAGTGGGCAATTATCAAATAATTAGTAGAATGAGAATGTGGAGGGATACGAGATAACTCATGAACACGTTGCTATCTATCACAATTGTATATGGCCTTGGATCGAACCAGGGACGTCTCATATCAAAAGTGAGAGCTTTATCATTCAGTCACTGTACCCCTCAGGTAGAGATGAGTGATATTATACACCGCCTTGTTTGAAAGCACACACCCATTGCTGATGTAACTTCTATGGTGTATTATCAACACAAGAACTGAATCTAAATAATCTAAATAATCAACATAATTTTCTTCAGTTGTTGTGTGAAAAAGATTGGTCTTTTGCTGAATCTACCTGTTGATGAAAAGTACAACACATTAATTTCAAAGTTTAAATTGATATTTGAATTTCATTCCCTAACATTTTTTTTAAAAATAAGCAAGACAAAAAAGTTGTGGATTACCACTTGTATTATCGTAAGTAGTAGAACCCTAAAGGAACTACACGTCAAGTATAAAAAGACAAATGATAACTGTGTTAAAGATCTTTACAAACGATATAAGGAAATATACAGAAAAGTAATACGCCAAAGGAAACGAAACTATTACGGTTCAATGATACTTAAGTCCTAAGTAAAAGTAGAGCCATGTGGGAAATAATAAACCAGGAGAGCAACAAACATGAACAAAATCAGGAAAACATAAAATTACATATAGATAATTCAAACGAAATTTTAAATATCCAATTAGGATTGCGGATTATTTCAATGATTACTTTAATTCACTTTTGGAAATGCTCCTCAATCAGACAACTCTTCCAAAATACAGCCCACAACTAAGATCTATACCTATGACCCTAAATTCTATGTTCCTAATACCAGTTACTTGAAAGGGAGTTGCATCTGTTATTTCAAAGTTAAACAATAAAAATTCCATTGGTATCGACGACATTCCTAGTCTTGTCTTGAAAAGGGGAACGGAAATAGTAGCTTCTCCACTTGCCTGTATCATCAACGTATCTTTTAGAAATGGTACAGGAAATTGAAATAATCAATCATTAAACCATTACACAAGAAGATAAGCAGGGATAAAGTGGAACACTACTGACCAATTTCTCTTACGTCAGTGTTCTCTAAGATATTTGAAAACGTTTTTTCCTTTTAAAATTACATCAACATTTAAAATGTAATAATATTATTTCCTCATCTCAAAATGTTTTTTAAAAGATAAATCAACTGCTATCTACAATTTCGTTACGTACGTTATACACCCCATGGATACAAAATATTCTGCTTTCGGTGTCTTCTGTGACTTGACTAAAGTATTTGACTGCATGGACTACAAGATTTTATTAAATAAGTTGTATAGATACAATATAAGGAGTATTCCTTATCGTGCATACAATCCTATCTCTCGAACAGAATACAAATTGTAGAAGTATCCCGCTTAAACCAAGACTCGAAATATATGAGTAAGCACAAATCAAAAACTGAATACATCAACGTAGGTGTACCACAAGGATCAATTTTAGGTTCTATACTATTTCTTCTCTACATAAATGATATGCCAGACCACCGTAGAGAGACTTAATTTATTTTATACGCAGGCGATACAAACGTCATTATAAAATGAGAACCAATCAAAATCCAAAAGAAAATAGATAACAGTATGTCACAGATAGTTTCCTGGTTTAGAAACAACAAACTATTTGTAAACCCCGACAAAACATCCTGGTTATATTTGGTTATATCTTGGTCTCAACACATTCGAAAATTTTCCATGAATTATCCTCTGTAATTTTCTTAATAAGGTCATTTGTTCTCATTTTAAGCAGAAAACCTGTACTAACAGCTTACCATGCACTGTTCCACAGTAAAAGCAGATATGAAATAGGGGTCTATTTTCTTATCTGGGGTCCATTTACTGAATTTAAGAAAGTTTTTATACTCCAAAAGAAAGTGATAAGAATAATCACCAATATTTCATATTATACTTCTTGAAGAACTCTATTCCAAGATCTAAATATTCTTCCACTCCCTTCATACTATATATACGAAACATTGCTTTTGGTCTACAAGAAAGAACCGTACGAAAAGAACTCAGATAAACATGGATATAATATGAGAACGAAGTCACATCTCCAAGTTCCTCTTCATAATACAACTTTATTTTCGAAAACAATTGCATACAAAGGTGTGCAACTCTTTAATTCATTGGCTAGTCAAATTAAGTCTCTTACCAAACATGAAAGTTTCAAAAATCCAATACGTACTCTGTTGCTAAATCACTGCCTTTATAGTGTGGAAGAATACTTGCAAATTGATCTAGGGTCTGCTAAGTCGTAAATGTAATTTTTGTGCATATTGTATTTTTCTATTTTGCAAAAACAAATCTGTACCTTCTGTATAAGGAAACGACAATATTTTATCATCTTTTCTATAATCTAGGAAATATTGTAAAAGTAGTTATGTTTTTTAGTATAATATGAATGTATATTTGTATAATCACATCCTTGACGTGTTCTATACCACATGGCAATGAGCCAGAAATAAAACATTGAACTGCTGAAAAAGCCTGTACTATTCATAAAAATAAATACTTTACATGTTACATTTCGATCTCTTAACCAAGATCCTCATCAGAGTGTATGTCTGATGAGGATCTTGGTTAGAAGATCGAAACGTAACCTGTAAAGTATGTATTATTTTTATGAATAGTGCAGTCTTGTTCAGCAGTTCAGTGTTTTGTATGTGTTCTTATTTGCAAGACGTGCAGCAATGTTGTGTTGTCAGCAATCATCCAATGTAAATGATCATTGAACGCAATACAGTTCAATTCAATTCAATTGAACAACGTAGTGATCAAATTGTACAGCACAAAATAAAGCAGATAGCAATGGAAACAGTAATAAACGAAGAGAAAGGATGGATACATAGAAACCTCAAGAAAACTTGACATGACGTAGTCTACCACAAAATCACACATTATTTGGGATTAAACCAGAAGTGAGCACACTGTCACTGATCCACGATAATTTTTTTGGGCTATATTTACTTCATCTTTCCATTGAAGTCATAAATATTAAAGTTATATGTAGTTTCGCCGATAATAAACAGAGCAAATAGAATTTAGTCACCTGTGGGACCCGACAATACTTAGGAAAGTAAAAATGATGTAGTGAGAAATCACTTTGTCCTTTGTTAGTCACAATTTTGCTGGGTATATAGGGTGTCTACTAGCTATTTCGACTTATGATCCATCAATTCATATAAAAAATCATTATCACATATTACAGAAAGGAAACTCAAAATAACTTGAATACTTGAATACATTTTTTGAATACATTTTACTAACAAGTCTCTTGTGGCCAAATTGTTAGTCCTTTCACTTGTGGAGCAGGAAAGCAAGATTCACCTCTCAATATGAAGTTCCATCTATATCTCATTTAACATCGACATGAAAAGCAATATGAAACACCAATCAATTATTAATCAGAGTTTACTAATTTACACTATAATACATATACCAAATCTCCATCGAAATTTCGTTTATTTTATTTATCAATATGTAGAATATATTTTTATATTTGTTTATTTCTGTTTTATATATTTGAGTTTACAATTGTTTCTATTGTTTCAGTAATGTGATTTGAACAATAACGTAATTAAAATGGTTGGTAGGTATAATCTAATTTTGAAAAAAAAAATGGTCTGTATTTCTAATATCTTTTTGTATCACAGTTGTTCAGATAAATACACGATAATTAATTACAAACATACATTAAACAGTTTGCATGAAATACACTCCAATTACCAGCCACTCTCACTCTTAACAGTTTCGTCAATCAATTTATATTTTTATCTGTAAAAGTGAGAAGAGAAACATAATCTTTGATGTTGCATGATGAAATACAATGAAATCTAAACAAAATAAATTGCATAGAAATCATGAGAATATAAAACAATGAGTTAAGTGTTGCTGCTGTGAACTAGAGGAAAGCATCATAGCGTGATTCAGGAGCGTGTTGGGTTTTGGTTTCCTCGAGTACTTTTGAGGAATTCATGTAGATACACCAGATCGTTTGTGGAAAGAAACACGTAACAGATATTCTGTCATATCATGCTCTTTTTAAGGGCTATATAGTATGCTATTGCGAAGACCGGTAGCCAAAAATAATGTTGAATCTTGCAGTCTTACCGTCCAGATATTTCTTATAAGCTTAAGAAGAAAGATAATTAATAAAAAGGGTGTAATATTGAAAGATTTTGTGGAAAGAAAGTGAGGGAGAAAACGGCAAATCTACTGATAGAATGTTGTCTACTCATACTCACATACTCTCGTATCGAACCAGGGACCACTCACCCCCTGGTCTATCATGACCCTCAACCAGGTCTATTGGGTGGTCCTCAGGCCTAGCCAGCCCAAAAATGTAGGGGGGCCGATCCAACAATATTATAGTTCATCACCATATTATAGTTCATTTGAAAGCTTACCGTGAAAATTTTAGGAGTGGCAATAAAAATTTGGGGGGGCCGGCGCCCTTAGGTCCCCCTTGGATACGGACCTGGTGGTCTTGTAATCCAGCTACCTTGGAGATGAGTAAGAGTACGCTGTGAGAAATAATCTTGCATGATGGTGTGTATGTGTATGTGTGTATGTATGCACCCGCCAACTGCACCAGATGCCCCGTTCTTCATAAACTTAGTATTGCATAAGTGCACAAAGTACAAGAACACACACACAAAAAAATGTTTAAATCTCTGCAGGAACTCATGCGATTCGGCTCTTAACATTAAGCTGTAGGTTCTTGTGTCATATAACCTCACTGCAGGACGCTAAATTTAAAACTCAAATCCGCAAAGCCAAATTTAAGCATTACTTAGATGTAACAATATATTTTATTAATGAAGTGTCACAGTTGCACACAACAGTAAAAATTAATCGAAACGTTACCTGGTGTATAATACAGTAAAATACGGTACATGAAACTACATAATTATTTTGATTTTAATAGATACATATTGCAAAAAAAATAAATAAATAAAATAAATAAATAAAAACAGAATTTGAATATCGCTTATTGGAGCTCACGAAGAGTTGGTTATTTAAGTTTTAATGACGGTAATACATAAACATTTATTATTTTTATTGTAAATATAGTATGAAATACAATTGTCAATTGTTATGTGTGCGTTTTTGATTTAAATATCTCTTCTCATTTTATTATTTCACTACATTCATAAATTGAACATAGAACAAAAAGATTCTAGTTGAAGTTGCATATTTCTCGCTTTTGACCTTTCTGTAAGTCACTATTCGGCCGGATGGAAAGAAATATCTGGACGAAGTATCTTTCATGGGGGTGTAGGTAGAAACCCCAACTGACAAAAATGGGGACCTTTACCGGTAAGATCATTCAGAAGTTCCAGAGCACGAATTCCAAAAGGCCTAGTAGCGGTGGGTAGTGCTTGATATTCAGCTTCGTGTGCAAAAATGGAGGATGGTGAAGGCATGATTTTAGTTGTGCAAGAAAGTAGAGCATCAGCGCTGCATTCGAGATCATTCGTGCTCTTCAATGCACCAGGTAGGAATAGATCTGGGACGGAATGCATCAACCGCCAAACGTATGCCGAAATTGATGTACAGTGTTCAATTGACGCAACGCGTTAAGTCTGGTGGATCCATAAACAATGTTTTGTTAGTCAACTTTGAGCGAATTAGAGAACGATACAGTCGTAGAAGGACAATCGATCAACCCGAGAAATATGGAACTACACTTTCAGAAGATTAAGTGCCCATAGACAGCAATATTATAACTCTCGTAGGTAGACTTCCCAAGATAGCCGTGATCAAACTGAAGGCCGAGAAACCTTTTTATGTAAGGAAAGACGAGCGTGTATGACTTAGAGATGCTTCACCCAGATAAAAATCTGGGTGATATGTGCAGTTACGTAAGTGAAAGAGTGGACACAGTTAGTCTTATCTATGGAGAAAGCCAATCCATTTGGCCAACGCGAAAGCCAGCTCAGAGTTAGTTGTAATTACTTAGAAACAACACGAAAATCCCAAGAGCGTGGATCCAAGATAGTGTGGAACGTATCGGACGCGATAGTACCGGTCTTTAAGAAAATAGTGAAGAAGGAGCACTATATGGCCTTGTTTTTCCGAAAGAAGTAACTGTATTAGAATTCCATAACTTCAAGTTTTGTCATAAGCCTTCAGAAGATCAAAGACAGCTATCAGATGTTGGTGATGGCAAAAAACATTCTGAATTGCAGTACAAGATGAAGAGTAGTGGAAAGAAAATTTTGAAAATAACATTGATAATTGGAAAGCAAGTAGTTAGTTTCTAAATGCCATACTAAGTGTGCGTTGATCATTGTGCATAATAACTTGCATAAACAACTGGTTAAGGCAATTGGCTTATATATTGAGCTGGACATAGCCGATTTCCTACATTTCAGGATAGGAAGAATATAAGCTTCACGAAGCAGCAGGAAAGGATCCTTCAATCCAGACATGATTATAGGGGTCCAAAAGATGTTGTTTACCAGTGGCAGGAAGATTACGAAGCATAGCATAATGTTAGAGTTTGATCCAGGTGTAGCATTTTAATGCTAGTGAGAGCAGAGGTAATTTGAATAGCAGTAAAAAGCAAGTTGTAATCATCATATTTAGTGACGTAGAATGTAACAGTCACATTCTGCTCTACCTTAACTTGTACGAAGTCAGGCGAATAATTAATCGTACCAAAAACTGCAGCAACATGCTTCTTCATTCATTGGTAATTCCTTTTTTCTCAAGTGACCAGTTTTCCTTTCACAAGGAGTGCAGAAATATTAATGGAAGTTAAATAGCCACGAAAGCGACGAACTTTGGATAAAAATCACTCATTGAACTACCTGTAATTAAACTGGATACATAGTCGCGTCAGCTACATGTCACGACGAAGTGAAAACGGCGTGCTACGTGAATACGACGTAACTGTGCCAAATTGTAAGAAGTTGGAGCATGATTAAAGCAACGGAGTGCTCAACGTCACGCAAGAATAGCTTGACATATTTATTCCGACTACAGAGGAACAGCACGTTTTCGAGGAGCCCCATCTAACAATAAAATTCATTAGAAGCAGATATCATACTTGCATGAAAGACCTCAGAAGCAAGCTTCATCAATAGTAATTTGCGAGGTATAAAGGCAAAGAGGCGAGAAAACTGTCCTCATTGTTCACAGTGGAAGCAAATGAGTAAATTGTGAAGCAGGTAGCCCAGTGAGAATGATCGGAAAGCGATCACAGCCACACAAATCGTGGTAGAAATGCCACTGAAGATTAACTGCAAGTCGAGCTGCAGACAGAAAAATCCAGGTGCGAATACATTCCTGCGTCAGGGGTAAAATGAGTTAAACTGTCATCATTTAGTGAGATAAAATGTCAAATGTCGAAGAAAGTTCCAAATTATCTAGCTGGCGGCTCAATACGAGGGGAAGTCCACAATTCAAGAAGTAGAATCCCCCACCAGAATAACTGGATGTGGAAATTTACGATATATGTGATCTAGATCAAACGATGTAAAAGTGAGATGTAGATGTTGCAGAAGTCGAAAGAAAACACGAATAGCTTGAATCTGGAAACACTGCTCACCTGGATGGAAGTGGTAAGGTACGTGCCCGGTATTCCAACAACTACTTCGGGTCTCTTTTATCTTCGACTGATGAGTATTCTAAGGAGACCACTATATCATTGGCACAAATTAGAATCCAAACTTTTTTGGAGGTCTAGCATGCCGCATTCCTAACTTCCGTTTTCAAGGACCACTCCATTCAATAAGATTAGGCACCAAAAAGGTTCACTTCGCCGTCAAAATTCGCAGGGCATCCAAAATTAGATCCAAGAATCATTGCTAGGTCAAAATAATTTAAAAATGGAAATCCGGTTCATAAACTTAATCGGAGCCCATAATCTTAGCCAAGTCACAATAGAAACTCAGGTTGACTTCATCCGAATCATCATATTACACAATAACATCATTTCTCTGTAGCAGACAGTGATCTTGGCGATGATCCACAGCAAGAGTTTTACGGAAAGGATAATGAGCTTTCAATCCCTAACCTAGAGGACCAGTGGCTATTGCAACTCCTAAGAAGTGGGCGATGGAGTCGTTACATTCCTAATGACTAGGGATTTAATGATGGTAAAAGGGATACGTAATTCACTCTAAGTTGTCTTCCTTAAGCTCTTCGTGAATTCCGGTAGTAGGATATTGAAACGTTAGAACTGTGTACATTTCAGTGATAGAACATAGTTTCAACTCATTTTTAGATGACTCAGTTATAGAGTTAGCCATTTCTAATACAGATGTCTCTACATGAAAAGACTTCAGAAACGATTTAAATATTCTCTTATAAATAGTTCAAATTACTCTAGAGAAAGAAATTACACTGCCATGTTTTTTATACATTGATAGAGATTCTAATTAGATAATTTCAATATAACGTTTCTCTATTATAAAATAACTATTGTGCAAAACTACAGTATATTAACATTTTCTCTTTTGTCTTCCACAGGTAACGTATTCTTTGGCATATTTGACGTACTATCTATCTCGCCAATTGATGAGAGTTCTTTTAAATCTTAAAAAAATAAGGAACATGAAAAGAAGTGCATGTGGTAAGTACACATGTTAACTATATTTATTGAAATATTTCCTACACGCGGTGGTATTATTTGTGCATACTAGCTATACTATCCGTACCATGATGATGGGGGCAAGCAGGGAGACAGACATTTCTTGGGGGAATCTATGTTTGAATACCAAAAAGTTTTTTTTTTTTGTATTATTTGACTTACATTATATCATTTCTAGAGATTAGTCGGGGGAGACAGGGTTAGACTCTGCCTCCTTGCCCTGCATGTGGCGTCGTTACTGTATCCGTATACAGGACATGAAAACAATCGAAGAAGTCACTACGAATAAACGTCTGGGACGTTTCAATACACTATTGGATTCAGACATGTCTTTTGGAGTGGAGGTGTTCACCTGGACAAAGAAGGCAGTCTCCAAATACCGAAAGTAAATTTGTAAATTTTACATCAAAATCAAGACAACAATTGACAATCCATACTGATGAAAATCTCACCCAATCTTCGTTCATACCATGTGCATTAATTTATGAGCCTTTTCCTAAAAGAAGGAATTCGTGACAATCTCAGCTTCAGCGAATTCTACTAAAAGTTTCATGCTTTTCTCGTTTGCAATATCATATTTTTTTTTACTATTTTTGTTTGTTCCTTTTTATGCTATTTTGGAATTGTAGTTTTTCCTGGTAATTTTAATGTAGTTATTTTTTCTGTTATTATATTCTCTAATTTCTTCATAGAATACTTCCTCTCCTTCTTCTGAATAGCATACAAACGGTGAATGATATCTAATCGGAAAGACACATGCAGACTAAGAATCTCTCGTAAACGTGTGGAACCTACCGGATCAGCCATTAAACGTACTATAAGTGCCTCCTAGTGGTACAAAGTGCAAACGTTTTTTCCATGATAAAACTACAAGTTTTCACCAATGATAAAGTTCAGATAGGGTCATCATCGCTGTCGCCATCATCATGCTTGAATAGCCGATGATTTTACGCCAAACTTCTTCCACCAATTATGGTGATATATAAGCTGAAGACCCTCATTCTCCGGAAGTCACATTCTAACTAGGCAAAGCAACTTTCAGAATCACATACTGATAAAGAATGTTAAGAATATCCAATGTTACGGACGAGTTGCTATTTCAAATTGACAATATCTGCGTATAGCAATGGTTTCTTTCATCAGAAACAAGACTCCAGGAGGTGAGAGATCAACTGTGACACCATTGGATTAAGCAAAGTAAGAACAAAATGAGGTGAACATGTCGAATTAACATATATTCGTCTAGCCTATCACACATCGCATATAGTATCACACATCGCATCTGTATATATAAGATAAGCAACTAAGTGGATATACTAAGCACCTGCGTTTTAGTAATGCAGTCGCTCCTATCGACTCCTGTGGGTTCTGTACTTATTCATTGTTATATAACGCCTAAAATGTGGAGAAAAAATATGGTAACTCATATTGAGAAGTATGCAATCTAGAGAAACGGTTGAAGAAAATACACTAGAAGTAATGTGAGTGCTATCCAAATATAATATAGTGGTTTGACTCAGAAGTCAGATCCTCAACTTCCGACGAGTTGAAGAAACAGCTGCTTATTTAAACATAATATTCAATCAACAAAGTATGTAATATTCTGTTTGATGACCTTTCTCCATCTCTCTAGTAGTTGCATAATCCCGTGCTCATAGAAGTCTGAGACTTCTGACTGAAAAACTGAACCACGTGACTTTTCAGATCTTTCCAGGAAATACAGTTTTACAATTTATGCAATTTTCAAATTATCAAAATCGAAAGACGTGAATTGGAATCCGGATAGTACGGGGGTGAATCAAAACATCCCAGACAAGTTGTAACAGCTTTTGTCAGGTAGCCAGACTCAGTATTGCCTTGATAAAACACAACACTCTTTCTGTTGGCTAATTTAATGCGCTTTTCGACGATTGCTTGCTTTAATTCACTGGCATGAACAGTATTTCTTCGAATTAATGGTGTGGTTTGCAGGTAACATTCCGTCATAAACGGTTCCCTTCAAGTCCCACCAAATTCAAAGCACAACCTTTCTTGGATGTAAACTGGCTTTCGTCCTGGTTAAAGGGTCCTGGCTTTCGTCTTGGCAAACTGTTAGGATTGCTACACGCAATCCACTTTTCATTATTTATAACTATTCCTTTAAAAAGATTTATTTCGTTCTGTTTCAATAGAGAATCGCAAGCAGAAATTCGTGTATTTCACTCGAAATGACTTTCTGGTAATTCCAAGTTGACGCAGGCGCTCTGACACTGTTTACCTGTTGTTTTCAACAATTTCTCCGCTCTCGAGTTGATCTATGCCGATCACTTTGAATTAGATCCAATATTTTGTTCACGGACGGTCGCCTTAAACATGGTGCAGCACTAACGTTAAAATTGTTTTCACGCGACTTTTTAACTGTTTACGTCTCGTTGAATCGTCAACAGCATCCTCACCATACATAATGCGTATCTCTTTTTGCGTCTGTGATGTTTTCTTGCCTTTTCAGGGATGAAAAGAAGCATGTTATGCCAACTGTGCTTCTTATTTTATGCCGTTGTTCATACTGCATAAAATGTAAAAAATCAAATCACCCTTTTCTGCGTACTCATGAAAGTTCCTTCTGATACACACAATATTTTACACATGAAGTAGCAAACACTTCCGTTTTACTGTTGAATGCTATCTAACACTAAAAATGGGATCAAACGAATATATGTTTTAGAATTGTATTGTAGCTGAACAGCTGTTATTTAAACGATATCGTAATATTAAGACAAATATTCAAATGGAACTTAATCTCCCTTTATCTTGTAGATAATATGTGATATTATGATATTGATGTTAGAGTTTTGATGTTATTTTTCGATCCAACTAAATGATTTGTCCTTATTCTTGGCTTTTATTGCAACTAACAAATAAGATTTGAAATTTGTGAGCTAGTTCTTATTTGGTGATTAATTTAAAATTTAAAGTACCTCTTGAGCAAAGAACCCATATGATACGTGTACGTGTACCATTATCCAAGGAACTTTTCCTTATGTAGTTATGTGGTACAGCTGTTCGCATCTTTACTACAATTATATCGTCATAGTGGCAGTAGAAACTTTGTTGCTTTCTCGAAGTACCATAGTTGAGTGGATGAGTACCCGGTTCGATAGCTGGTAAGCTCGTGTTGACGGCCTTATGACCGTTCACCTATAACATGAAGGTTCTGCATGTCTGTCCTAGCAAGTATGAGATTGAGGTACATACCATTTTACTTATGAACTTTCTCGGAAAAGTTTCTCTCGTCCTTCGACTAGCTTTATTTCACTATCTGCTTCTCACGCATTGTGTTTCTTAACGGTTGTTTGATTTAGAGCTTAACATTCCTTTTTAGTACGGAGGTAATGTGAGTCATAGGCTTTACTTTAGCGTGGAATTCGAGATACAATACCTACCCTTCTCTTCTAGATATATAACTCACATCTCCTGTGCCAAAGGGCTACGATAATTGAGACGGGGTTTAGGAAACTGCTACTATTCTGCGCAATTGGCTTTTATGTGTCCGTTCATCTAATCATCCGTTTAGTCCACGATAACTTCTGTATAAATTATCCGATTTTGATGATACCTAGTATGTAAATTCCATCCATTTGCAGAAATAACTCTATTGTTTGGGTTGCAATATAGGACTAAAATCCACCAAATGCTGCAAGTTTATACACATTCGGGCAGGACAGTTTCCAAATATAAACCACGTAGAAAAAGACCAATTATTGCAAAACTAAATATTGTCCTATATTTTGTTTATAGCATTGGAAATGTACCCACAACATATCGTTAAAATCTGCCAAAAATGAAAGTGTAAATTCCCTTACCTTCCATTTTAGAATATGTTCCACATTAATTTTTTATACAAAATGTTTAATTTTGGCGTCATTATGCCGTACATTTTATTTGAGTCTTTCCAACCATCCCCTTTACAGAGATCTAAAATCCGTAAAGATTAATGAATTGGATTTAACCTCCTATCCATCCTCCTCTATTCTTCCCGATTAAGTTTCTAAAATCGGTTCGGTTTTGATACAATTTACTTCTGTATTGTACATTTTTTCGACTCTTTTCCTTAATTTTCCAGTGCTTGAGATTAAAATCAGTCGGTCACGAATGAGTGGTGAATACAGCCTCATCATGTGATATTGATTACTAAACCAATTAAAAAAAAACAATTGTTTAACATTAACATCCGTCACGACTATTTGATTTTGGTGTAATATAGACGGTTTTCTCTAAGGCATCACAATCATTTACTGTGACTAAAAGACTATATTATACCCGCGACTTTTTTAAAATCTTTCACAATAACTCGTATAAAACTCATTCAGTTTTGATTTTCTTTGGTTCTTTTCGTTAATTCCCTGTGTTTGGGAATAACAGCCGAGAACGAACTGTGAATTTAGGCCCTAATATTGTATGGATTATTCCCCCTCACATTAAAAACAATGCAATGTAAGATATTTCTAGTAAAAGTATTAATTTTACAGAATATGGTGTATAATTTTTGAGACGTCAGTATCATTCTCAATATTTCGATTTAAAATCAATGGAGAAAGAGAGAATGTACCACATCATATAAGAATACATTTATGTTCTATGATAATTTTGATAAATATCATTTGGCTTTAACACTATATGATGTTCGTGTTTATTGAGTATTTTAAAACATAATTTCTACTCTTGCGGGTAAAGTAAATCAAATATCGGGTCTCACTTAACCACCGCCCCCGCGAAAATTCTATAAATACAAAATAACCTAATGCGATCACCAGCAACGTTCTTCCACCGGAAATCGAATTCGGTATCCCGTTTATTAAAGGCTCGTGCACTAACTATTATATCAACGAGAAGGATAATCACAACACGATTCCTGATTAGCTACACTACTCTTTTGAGGTAGGTACTATGCCGCTCAGATCATATAGTGGAACTGGAGTGATGAAATATTGGCTATATCTTCAATATAACACATAATTTAAAATCTAATGAATGTTGTTTAAATAGATAATTTTTGGTATATTTGAATATTATTGTGTATGTGTAAGTGGGCATGTCATAAAGGGAAGGAATCTGTGAAATGTGAATGATTATTGGAAAAACGAACGAAAAATAAAAAAGAATACCACACATACGAAATTCCCAAGAACGCAAATATAACGCTCAAATGAATGTCGGTAGTGAGTGATTGGATCGAATAAAAAAGAATTTAAAAAACGCTGATTCATTTTCATCCACCTGAGCCTCTTGTTCATTAAATATGACCACACCTGGAGCTGCGAATCAATTTGATTCATCCCCCAACCTCACCCATGTTGTTTTACTATCGAATTCCTCTCTCCAATTCGATTGAATCCTATAGACTCTATCATTGTTATTCCCCAGGAGGGAAATTCATACAGGTCGTAAATACAATGCAAATACGTGGTATATCATTTGGTATGTATACAAAAACGGTTTATTATCTTTAAATTTGGTTTCCTTCTATTAATTCCGATTCGTTTTTTCCAATCCTATTTTAACATTCAATCAATGAAGGTTTTCAGTTCTAATTTCATTTCATTAACGTTTTTCCCTGTACAGAACATGTAATATTTAATTTTTTGCTTACTTGTTTCTTTAAAAAGAAATTCTATCTTCTCCTGATAGAAATTATTAAATTTCACACTCAGTTATTGGTTTTTGTTATTTCCTTATGAATTTCATAGCAGGTTTTTTAGTGCAACGGTTTCAAATCGAATTGAATGGTAGATTAATTACATAGTATTATGCAATACTTTTATGCTATAAATTGAACTATAGCAGTAAAAACTAACAAAAACGTATTATTATTGTTATTATTATTATTAGTAGTAGTAGTAGTAGCAGTAGTAGTAGTAGTAGTAGTAGTATGAGCTCCTGAAGGAAGTCGCATTTTTGATAATTTAAATTTTGTATCTGCATACCTAATTGAAGAATTTTGGTACAACTTCAGAAGACTATATACAATTGTTAATTAAGTTGTGTTCGATTTGACTATAGAGTATTTTGTAAAACCAATCTAACTTCCATGAAGGGCCCCCAATGCCTCGGATATTTTAAGTGTGATGAATATGAATGGAATTTGCTTCAAGAGTTCTTTACTGCAATGCATACTTACGTAGCTGAAGTTCTGAAGCACTCCGATACTTACAAATTAAATGGGGTTTCGAAAAAGGACATGTGTTTCCACTGAGACTTGAATTTGCCACTTTTCTATGACCAGAAAGGACGACAAACTTTTTTCTCTAGGTGAGTTACAAGTAAACTATGACATATTTAAGTGAGACATCAAATACTCAATAACCTTCTTAATAAAGTAATCAAGATTGCTAATTCACGGTATGAATAATCGAGAGATGAACTATATCCAGTCTTTGTAAATTACAATTAAAAAACATGGAAATAAAATTGTGAAAACTACCTATTTGGTGATTGAGATCTTGGTGATAGATTGATTGTGGTGCTATTTATTACAAGGGTAAAGTTTACTATCTTTGTGGGACGAGTGTTATGCGGATGTGAAACAAGAGTAATGATATCTTCATCTTGAATTTATTAAAATTTCTAGTTTCAATATTAATTTAAATAGGGCAAAAGGGTAATAGATAGCTAAACATTGTATCTTTGATGTGAATTTGTTGTCCCAAGTATTGGTTTAATATCGGTTAAACTAGAAGAAATAGAGCTCTGTAGGCTTTAATATTGGATTTTTTTAAGAACAAAAATTAAAAGAGATAGTGGGAAATTGTTTTTGCTCAATTTAGTTTATCACAAAAAATCCTTTATGCATTTACTCTGTCCGTCGGGGGACGAAATCTCAAGAGCTACTTCATGGATCTTCATCAATTTTGCAGAGTTAAAAGTGAGGAGTTCGTTGATGGATGTGATCTATCCAGTTGTCTCAAGATATATACGGACAATCAAAATTCGCCTCCATGTGTATTAATATGGAAGTAATTATAGATATGAAACTTAGTTGATACTCTACCCGCAGTGCAGTTGAGATTAGCAGGTTAGTATAACGCTCAGGATGCAAAATACTAATTTGTCTGTAGTAACTAACATGAAAATAAATTATTTTCTATTTCAATATTTTGTATTTTCAATAATTTATTCATCATACTAAAGTCTTTTTAGTGGGGACTGTATGGTAAGAGAAAATTAAAATATCGAGCTTCAATTTTCATGTTGTGTACACTGATAAAACAAACTCTTTCAGGTGTTGTACATTGTAACACTGATTTTGCTTTGGCATAAATTCAGTATCCGAAGAGTAGGTACCATTTCCTCTTTTATCTGTCTATTGAAACCAGAGCTGATAAGTCTACAATTTCTGGTCAAATTATTCAGAATCTATCACTTCTGGTCACTCCTATAGTTTGGATATTTACCATAGTTTCCTAATGTGAAGCAAAACTCAGTTCTGTTATATGTCAAAAAATTTTTCCTCTGTTCTTGGATATAGTTATGTCTATGTGGTATCCGTTTGGAAGGAATTTGTATAGGAATCAGAACACTTGTAAGAATCATTTCATTGCTAAGATAATGTAATAATCCAATACACTACACAGCAAAAATGATAGTGATAAAACAAGTCAATTTGTCTACCAAAGCTAGCATGTTATTTCAATATCAAGGCTAACGTTTCTTTAAAGAATATCAGAAATATATAGCAACTGACAGCGAAAACTTGTATTATTTGTTACTGTTTTGCTATGAGCGAAGCTTTGTGTGAAATGTTTAACATTTACGTGGGTATGGAAACAGTCTACTTAGGAACAACAGATGAAAGGCTTCTATTCATTCAAAGATTGTCGTAAAATTCATATGCTCATAAAAGTACATTCGTAAAGGGTTACAAGAAACATAATACGTTCTTCGTTACTGTGTATGAATGTCAAATATATATCATGAAGTTTTGCTCATAGAAAAAATAACAGCTAATACATTTTCTTATTGTCAGTTGCTAGTTATTTCTCTTACCTAACGAAGGCAATGTGCTTGGTGTTGTCATCGTCACATCTAGGTATTACCCATTACACTGGAAGGTTTCTAAAGACTGCATGTTCCATAAATCATATATTACGATGTCAGTTTATCGGTTGATATAGTTAACTTCTGTCTTTAGCAAACTACTCGAAAGGATCCTAGTAAATCGACTTCATGCACATCTTAGGACATATGATATATTACCAATACATGAAGCAGGATTTTGGCTCAAATTTTCTATCAGTGACTAATTGCACCACTTAAGTACAGTCATCACAAATCAACTCGATGAGAACATTCTATCCTGCCTAGTCGTTATGAATTTGGGAAAAGTTGTAGATAAAATATAGCATTATAGCTTACTACTCAAACTACTGCTCCATCGCGTGCCCACTTGTTACCTTAGCCTCAATGCCCATTTTTCCTCATGCAATGTACCTCAGGATTTTGTTCTTAGCCCATTACTGTACATATTATACGCTGCCGAAATGTCTCACCCACCTCCCAGTGTACGTCTTTCAATACACAGATGACACTACCTTTTTGTCGCTTGGGACAACAATCCTTCAGCAGAAACTTATAAATAACCCTAAACTACTTTTTTATTTGGTGCAAAAATGGAAATTAACTGTTAATACTGATAAAACACCAGCCCTTCTTTTTCTCTCTTGAAATTCTCTAAACTACACAGAAATTTTGAAATTCTTTACGTGACAGCAGGCGGTCGTATCCTTAGAACCAGCCCTTTATGCAACAAATCTTGGAGTGGTATTTGGTTCGCAATTCACCTATAACCCCATTTCCAAAAACTGAAAGCAATTCTTAGACTATATTTCCTACGCTACATTACTAGTAGAACTTGGGAGGTAATGCCGAGTTACTGCCCAAAACTGTAAAACACTCTTACGGTCACATTGTCTGGTGTCACAATATATTTTGGTCACAGTATTTCAAATCCGTTGCAAATGTTTTTCTGCTTTGTCTTTTTTATTCTACTATGGATCGAAAACTGTTTGCTGTCTTTTCTTTCGTTGCAAACGTTCCTTTAGGTATGGAACTAGGCGAGAATACCAAAAAATGCTCACACGAAATATTATTATGTATATGCAGATATTATTATGTATTTCAGTAAATGATACTTTTTTCTACACGTAATAACATTTCAACACATCTTATTACAGTTAAAAGAACACGTCTCCACATCTTTCTCCGATTGCAAAGTTTAGAATGGGGGGAATCTGGCATCTCTGGTTTACTGTTTCCGAAGATAACCGAAGTTGAACTTGGACGTTAGAAAATGTTTTAGCTCAAAACAGTCATAATAAATGCGCTTATTCTTTTTGGAGTAGGGTGTCCACGGGACATAGCAATACGTCAAACCATTCAATGTATCCGGACCAAATTTTATATTTAAGTTTTTTTTTTTTTAAGATTATCCATGATTAGTTTTCTTCCCATTCCCCAAAATACAGGTTGTTCAGAAAAGGATGAAAATTTTCAAAAGTGCCATTTTCTCGAAAATAGTTCTAAAAAAAATTGTTTATGTTTCATAAGTTATAATTTTGTAACAATCCTACAATATTGCACATTGTAGGTAGGAAATTTGGGGGGGAATTCATAAGGGGAAGTATATTTGGGGCTGTTTTTTTCGATCTATTTTCTAGAACAAACAGTGATTCAAATGATTATGTTTATATTCCATAAATAAATGTTTCATTAACAATGTTAGTACACGATGAAGCCATTTTTTAAATGAAAATTCATAAAAAAGCAGTTCACACTTTGATGGTCCCGTAAACTATTTTCTCCTCATATTTCTTGAATAAATATAATTTGTAATACATAAATATAAACGTACAATGTGACATTGGCCAGTTCTCATAAAAACTTCTCAAAATGTAGTACAGTCTTAGAATAGTGTGTTTTGGAATGAAGTTTTCTAAAAACGTCTATTATGAATTTGTTCCTATTTCATAAGTAAATGTTTCAGTAGTAATTCAATATATAACATGCATTAATTTAAGAAAACCTTTTACTTATTTTTATATTTTAGTTATTTTATTTGATTTGGTTTATAGGACTGAATCATGTAAATGACTTAATACATCTTGTTATGAAGTCATATCCTATCAGTATTGTGTTACTCAACATAAGAATTACGGGAAAGCCGAAAATAGTGAGATTACTAATGCCGTTATTAAGTAGCAAGAACTTGAAGAGTGAAATTTTTTTCAGTTAACTCCAGGGAAGACCATTGGCTATTTAGAACAAATTTTTGGTCAGTAAAGTATATATTTTTGCTATTGAGTATTAGAATTGATGTATCGCTGAAGCCACAGAGTTGATTTGGCATATTTTCAGATAGCTGTAGGGAATAATCGTAGGATAATGACGATGATGATGATTGAGATATCCATCATATGCAAGATAGTAATTGTGATAAAGTGTCACAAAAATGTGCTCTTAATGTATGTATGTGATTGGGAATTGATGGAAAAAAGAGTAAATTTTTTTCTTGTCGACATCGTAATGATTGAAGGTGGTGTATAAAGATGGAAAATTTTGATTCAAATATTTTGGGATATTAGGCAATCAAACTAAAAATAATAGCAAACTGGGCTTTAGAAAACAAAATATAATGTCTGTGGTAGCTAACGTATTGACCGCATTTCACCCAATAAAAGTTGAGTGGCCATATATACATAATACAAAGTAGGGCTATCGCGTTTGAAAATGCGGACCGGGAATAAATAAATAACGTTAACATGTTCTAAATATTCTAAGATCTCTTCCTGGTTGTTACCTATGGGTATGTCAAGCTAAGCGGAATGGTTTCGGCTCTACATAAAAACCCTAATTCTAAATAGCCTACGGTCTCTTCCCTGCATTTAACTGAAAATCTATCAAGAGAACGGTATGGCTTCAGCTTAATATATATTAGTATAGCTCTAATCTTAAAAACCTACTATCACCTCCCTGCAGTTACCTAGAAGTATGCTAAGTTAAGTGAGTAGATTGGTATAGCGGAAAAACATACAAATGTACAGATTTATATGTAAGATGATTGGAACAACTTTATGACTCAACGTGTTTTAAGAACAAAATTTTTAATTGTATTTTTTTCTCAAAAGTTGAACAATCGCGAGCTTGAAAATGGAGATTCACCACAAAATAAATTGGAATTAATTTTAAGTGTATTTTATTATTGATGATTTACATTCATATACAATCAAAGTTCACTAAATCCAAAATTAAGTGCATTTAATAAACGTGAATAATCAAATAAACGAAAAACAAAAGTTACTCAATATACAAGTGGAATGTAATTCGAGAAACCCCTTAGGGAAACTGATTGAAATACGCCTTCTTTTAGTAACCTTTTCACAATTTCCAGTCAAACGATATATTTTTTTTAAATCAAAAGAAATAAACACTTCAGAAAACTCTTGCTGTTAGTTCAACATGATTTTTTTTCTGAAAATAAAATATGATTTGCGAGAAGCCCTTCACCAAACGTATACGAAAGATAGATAGCTTTGCAGTATTTACTTTGGGAAAATAGCTTACCTCTCATGTCTCTTCACTGCAGTATTAAATTGCGTCAGCATTCTAGTATTTACTTGGGAACTTTTTTATATTTTTTTTCTTTCTTTGTGAAGATGAAAGTACTAACGTTTACAAAAATCAATTTCAGATCAAAAGCAACAAGGTTTAAAATATCAATCATAAAATATTATTTCTCAATAATCTCAGCTTGGTTTCGTTTAGAGAGAAGTCAGTATGTTTCTGAGACTACAGGGTAGACCATAAATCCCGTTACACCAATTTCACCATTACGTAACACAATTGATATAGCACTTTGTTTTATATCAACAATCCCACAACTCCATTTTGAGTTCATAGGAAATAGGGGTGCAAGTCGAAATCAGTTTGAACGAGATCATTGCTGACAGTGGCCAATATTAATATTAGTATTAGTAGATGATGTTTGCTTTAGTTCTACATGTATGTCAAAGTGAATTAATCGATCAAACTTTCTTTAACACTTTAAGTGCCATTTGCATATATTTTATGAACATTTGATCAATTGTGGGGATAACCTGTTCTTATATGAGTTTATATATGCACATTTCACGTGTTATTCAAGACGGCAGTGAACAATGCTAGCTCCGGAGAGCTTCTTCTTGGCTAAGGGGTTAGCATAAGCGCCTGTGGCATGACAGATCTGGGTTTAATTCCCGACGGGAGCTCATGTGGTTCGGATTCCACGTTAATCAGTAGGTTTACATTTCGTATAGCCTCGCTGCTGAAAGAAACTCTAAATTTACGATCAATTCAACTCAATGCTAACCCCGAAGTAAAACATCTGATTCGCTTGGGGCTTAAAGTGTTAAAAGAGTTTCCGCTTATTTGCTATCAAAGAAAGGCTATATGCGCTTCATTCAAGTTATATAACACTTATAAACGCGTATATTTAAATGATTGCATACTTTTATACGTAGATACACTCCATTGGCTTTTAGAGTTTTTCGTTGATTATTCTTGTGTAGCATGTTCAAATAGAGATGTTTTAATTCTTAATCTGGCCAAAAGTTATTCTGATGGGCAGTATTCACGAATGAATTATCAATTAAGAAATATATTTTTCTCCAACACAGTATATCCAGTTTCAGTATCCGTCACACATATTACAAACAAAATTCTATACCTTTATCCTGAAGCATGATTTGGTTCGATTAATACTTATAAGTGACAAGTGAAAAGTATGATAATGAAAGGTTTTTTTAAAAAAGAAGAAAGCCATTATTTTACCACTTTCATAAGATCCCGCCTTATACTCTAAGTTACTTTATCCTACCCAATGAGCTTTCTCTCTCTCTCTCTCTCTCTCTCTCTCTCTCACACACACACACACACACACACACACACACACACACACATACACAAACTTAGAATTATCCATGCCTTCCGTTTACTTGCTTATCTGCAGCGAAGTTCTATCTTGTTCATATATGTATATATCGTTGCATGAGAACCAAAGGAACATTAACTCCATTTTCATAGGTTTACAGGCGAGAGGACAAAAATATTATTTTCTTGGAGAGATCTGCTTTTAATAAGATGGTAATTGAGTTACATTACAACACATGATCGACAAGGAGAACAGATGGCGTTATGTTCCATTTACATGAAGTAGGGTTTTCAAAATTATGTCCAAACATGAAGAGAACGAAAACCGCATTTTTGGAGTTAAGTTCCTCTAGTTGTCATGCGACGATATACAGTGTTCTGTAAGATAGGTTTGCTACTAAAATAAGGACTCCCCCCGTCAAAATAAATGTATTCAGTCGGGTTATACCTTCTCGTAGGGGATATGTGGTATTAGTAGATCTAGTAGAATGATTAGGTGGACAAAGCGGAGAACATCTCCGACTTATTTATTACTATCTGGGATGAGTTAAAGTTAGCTGCAAAGAATAATTTTATCAGTTATTTATTTATTTTCCTGATCAAGAACATTTTAATGACATACGCTGCTGGTTATTACTTAACATCTGGTGAAATATCTTCCATAACATAATATTCACACATATTATATACATTCCACAACATTTAACGAAAAACTAAAATAGAATACTGAGGCATGATGTTTTTTTAAAGATTGTCAACTGAGTGCGTCACTGTTACAAGCATGCGTACCAATATTAGGAGAAGACAGACAACAATATATACGATCTGGATAATAGTATATATATATATATATATATATATATATATATATATATATATATATATATATATATATTACAGTACAATAATAACCAAACAATCTGTTCCAAGGAATAAAAGAATAATCTGTAACCAAAGAGAAAAAAAAACATAATTACTATTCGTAACGCACGACATACTTTTCTAAAAATTCTTTTTTCTCGAATATCTCCAAAACAGCGCATGAGGATTTATACATACAGATATCATTATATTCAGTTTGATAAGATTTATCAACTGTTGTAAATCTCATCTTTGGATAAATCTTTCCTTATAATACTGCGGAATTTGTAAAACATGAGCTATTTATATTGATTTCGTGTATGAAATTATTAAAATATTACAGACTTAAATTTATTCACGTACATTAGATTCTTTTACTTCTGACTGGTTTTCACTCTTAATTTTACTACGGCAATGGACACAAAACTATTTTGAAATATTAAACCTAAAGAACTCTAATTTCTGTGCTACCTTTTCTCAAATTCAGAATAAAAAAAAAAAAAGCACGCATTTCTTGCTGTAATGGGGGCAAGTCTTTCAGTTATTGAATTGGTTCACAAGGAGTTTGCAACCCTTGAATATTAAGTTTGGTCTTTTCCGCCAATAGATTTATCGTCTAACGACCGGTTTTGATTTATTTTCCTGAATTTTCCTTGCACAAAAGATTCTCTCCCTACCCTACTCCCCTTTTTATGAGATTCCTGCGGAGAGAGAGAGAGAGAATCGTTAGGCAAAAAGCATGATGTAATATTAGTCCAATCATCGCTGGCAATAGAAAATCAAAATGAAGATACGAATAACCACTTTCAATCTTGCGTAACCATAAATTCTTATCGTCAACAGGGATTTTACAAGTTAAAGGCACCTGTACTCGCTGTTACTTGAATTGTTATGATGATAATTAGATGGGAATTGTTGGGTAATTCAGCTCGTTATATATTAGATTATATCCATAAGTACATACATGAATACAGCAGATGTACGTAGTTTTACAGCTAGGAGTTTTACAGCTCTTGGCTCTGATGAGCGTTGAAATTTGATTAACAGTGACAAGATATGTTCGTCACCATGATTCATATATCTTATGAGCACTAAATGCTGTTGTTTATAAACGTAATCCCCTATTTAGAAAGAAAAGTTAGTCTAATCAAATATTCACTTAATAATAATAATAATAATAATAATAATAATAATAATAATAATAATAATAATAATAATAATAATAATAATAATAATAATAATAATAATAATAATAATAATAATATAGCATCTGTATTAAGTAAGAAGGACTGTTACAAATGTATAGTCTTCATATAATTATTAGGATTTAGATTTCTGGGCTTTCGGGCCATAGCCTTGTTTGCGTGTCATGTATGAAGGATAACGTCAATCGCCAACCATACTACTTATGGAAAGGGAAGGTAGAAAGATTGAGGAATGAAGAGGCCTGGGATTTGTATGTTAGTACCATCCTTACATTTGTCTAGTGTGATTGAGGAAAATCTAGGAAAGCCTTACTTCGGATGGCTGGCCTTTAAAAGCTTTTCCACTTTTTTTCGAACGAATGTCCCCATCATGAATCGAACTCGGGACTACTTGCACCAAAGGCGAGAGCGTTAGCGTGGGGCCACTATATGTAATGATATTCACCTACAAACTTATAAATGTAAAGCTGCTGGGAGAGGTTTCTATCAATGATTCTATAAAATGAGCTTATTAAAAAAATCTTGTATAGAATTAGCTTTAATGGGAAATAAATTTCTGGAGATAAGGCGTATAAAAACCATAGAACATATTGGACTGAACAAAATGATAAGCATGAGAGCAAAAGGTCATGTGCAGGGGCGGGTTGGCGGCGCTGATAGATTACAATGCAGATCCCATTGTATTCATCATCGTCATAGGTATTCTGCCCTTCCTCTCAGATCACTTGGAACAGCTGAGAAACTTCCACGCTCCACGGTCCTCCTCTAACCTCTTCGTCTTGACGCATGATCTTTCTGCTTTTATATCATCCATTAATTGTAGTCTCCTTCGCCCTCTGCCTCTCTTTCCCGCCACAATACCCTCTAGGACATGATACAATTCCTTCTTAGGCAATGTCCCAACCAGTTTCTCTTCCTCTTCTTAACAATATCTAAAAGTGTTCTTTTCTCCCCCACCATTTCTAACACCCACTCATTCGTTTTCCGCTCGACCCAACTAATTCTTTCCACCCTTCTCCACACCCACATTTCGAATGCTTCCAGTCGTTTTTCATTACTTTTACGTAATGTCCATGTTTCCGCCCCATACAGTACAACACTCCACACGAAGCATTTTATGAGTCTTTTTCTCAACTCTTTATTCAAGGTCCCACAAAACAGACTTTACTTCCTCCTAAATGCTTCTTTCGCCATTCCTATCCTTACTTTTATTTCACGTTCTCACTTCATGTCATTACTAAGAATACTATTCATATATCGAAAACTATTCACTTGTTCTAGTTGCTCCCCTCCCACTTTTATATTTGACACAGACCTCTTCGTTCCAATCATCATCATGGTTTTTGTCTTTGTAACATTTATTTTCATCCCATTGTATTAGTAAGTTAAAAATTTTATTTGAAATTGTTTATATATTTTTATCAAATATGAGTTTCTCTCTTAAGGTATAAATAATATAACTTACAAATTATTTGTAGGGTTCATTTTCAAAATGTTTCTTGTAAGCTTTTTATTCACAATTCAAACAGTGACTAAATTATGATTTATTTATTAAATTTTGCTGTTCTTTGGTTTCAAGATCCATAGAAAATATGAAAGTATCTTTCTTAAGGATTTCGAAATCAAATCACAGTAATTACAGCTAAAATTAAGAAAGGATTCCTAGTTTAACCCTTACCTGAATTTGGAATGAAAAATGTACAAGATACGTTTTGAAAATGAGCTCTTCAATTATGAAGGTTTATTAACATATATTTTCTTTTCTCAAAAAAAGGTATCAAATAAAAGAAAAAATCGTATTAAGAAGTAAAAAGAAAATTAGTTTTCAACAAAATTACTTTTTAAAAGTGTCTGTTTTACATGACTTAAAAGTAAAGCATATACCAAAATCAGCTCACACATTCTTCAATTCTCATGCAAATCAAGTGATTCTATATAAGATCGCTCCCCAAGCTTCTTTTCAGAAGATTCATAGAGATCTTTTAATATATATATATATATATATATATATATATATATATATATATATATATATATATATATATATATATATATATATACACATTAAATTTTAGTACGATTTGTTTAAATTATATACCTTTTTTTTAAAGGTTTAGGAACTAGGAATTAGATTTCTGGGTTTTCATCCCGTCTCGCGTATGAGGAATGACGTCCATCGGCTATCACACTACTAGGAGAATTTAGGAGGTAAATGTCGACTAAAAGCAGGAAATTCATGTTACTATTCGGTTCAAAATCTCATGTCGTCGCGAATTCTGTCGAAGAATTTGAAGCTTAAAATATACAAAACGATAATCATGCCTGTTGTTCTGTATGTTGCGAAACATGGCCACTTAGTCTGAGGGAAGAACATAGACTGAAAGTATTTGAGAACAAGATCCTGAGACGAATATTCGGATCCAAGAAGAACGAGAATGGGGAATGGCGAAAACTTCATAACGAGAAATTACATAATTTATATGGTTTACCCAACATGGTTAGGGTCGTCAAGCCTAAGAGGCTTAGGTGGGCAGGTCATGTAGCTAGAATGGAAGAAAGTAGAAACGCTTTCAAAGTCTTGACTGGAAGACCAATCGGAAAACGACCATTAGGAAGACCTAGGCGCAGATGGGAGGACAATATTAAGATGGATCTCGCAGAGGTTGGAATACAAAGTAGAAACTGGATGCAGTTAGCTAAGGATAGAAGTCAATGGAGAGCTTTTGTGAACGGGGCATTGAACCTCTGGGTTCCATAGGCCATAGAGTTAGTTAGTTAGCTAATAGAAATGAAGAAGGAAGGAATCGGCCTGGGGCTATTTTCTGAGGTACCATCCCAGCATTTTGCTGATGTGAATGAAGAAAGGTTAGGAAAACCTCACTCAGGATGGCTGACCTGAAGAAAAAAAAACTTTTTACACTATTTTGACCAAGACCCCTCTTTTTCCAGAAATCAAATCCGGGACATGACAATTTTTCAGAGCAAAGCAACTTTAAAAAAATGTATTTTACTTTTTGTACCTGCCTTTTTATTACAATTTCTGTTATTTGTTTTTTTTAATATAGAAAACTTTTTTAAAGCAAATTTCCCAAATGTGATATGAATAATCTTGAAAATTTGAAATTTTGTTCGATCTTGTGAATGTTAGTTTCTGTGTACTATAGAGCGTCCCACCCTTAGATTGCAGTACAGGAGTAAATGACAATGCTTTTCCTTATGCCCATTGTTGCCAAACTTAGCCTGAATTTTAGAAATTGTTTCTTTTACTAGGTATGAATAAATTATTGTAGAACATTGTATTCTCTATTAAATAATCTGTTTTTCTCACATCAAGAAGAATTTTCAAGTATTGAAATAAATTGAAAGAATGAAATCTTGCTAATGGCAAATTCTAAGGTCGCGTTAAATTTATCACGTCATAAGTTCGGAACTCTAAGAGATACAACGATGAAACTTATACAGCTATTAATACCATATTTGGTGCCAATGTTGGAAAAGTTTGCATTCAAAAAAAACTTCGTGAATTTTAAAATAAAAAATAAAATGTAAGAGAAAGTGCATATACTATTCCAATGCAATATCTAAAAAGTTGACTAGTGAGAAACTTTTTTATTTTTCAGATTAGATGGGGGTGTAAAGATCTGTATCTTGTTGGCTGTCACTATACGTGATTTAAAGTCACAACTTGCGCATTTGTTTAGAACGAATATAATGGGGTTTCTTTTCATTCTTCTTCTGTTTCCAGACTGATAGAGGTGTCAGAAGTGAGTACAGAAACTAGGGAGGTTCAGTTCCTATTCACCATTGCATTTGTCATAATCATCATCATCATATTTTATTGGCAGGCCACTTGCTGCAAATCAGAAGCTTCCACGATCCACGGTCTTCGGTTAACCGCTTCGTCTTCACGTATGATTTTTCTATTTTGATATCGTCCAGTAATTGTAGTCTCTTTTCGTCCCCTCCCTCTTTTTCCTGCCACCATACCCTCTAGCACGTCCTTCATTATACAGTTTTAAAACATCGGAAGTGGGGAGAAGCCGCCTTCACAATATACTTTATTATGTAACTTGTTTAGCAAACGGAATTGGATTAGCGGATATTTTGCTTACGCAGACGAATGAGCGTTCTCGTACGTCACATTTTCTCGTCACTTATCACTATCACCCTAGTCCAGTTTTCACTCTTATCCAAATTCAGTAGCAGTATCTTACCCATTGCTATTCCTTAGTTTGCCGCACAATCGGTACAGGAAATTTGTGTGTGGAACTGTTTAGCCTGCCATTTATTTCAACCATATGTTTTCTATTCGTTTCATATGTTCTCTCGATTTCATATTGCTTCCATCAAGATTTTATTGCAACGATTTATAAACCATCATTAAAAAAAAAACTTCTAACACAATTGTTAGACTGTTATTTCGTACCCTCCAATTCGCCGTTCTAAATGAATTTGCGCGATTGGAATGACAAAAGAGTTGAAAATATATGAATTTAAGAAGGATTTATTTACACTCATCACTCTTTCTGTCTTTCTTGTTCTTTCTTCGAAAGAAAACATACGGCGGAAGAAATATGGCAACAGCGCGCTCCATTTACTCTGTACTGCAATCTAAGAGTGGGACGCTCTATAGATAATTCCGCTTTCATACGAAAAGCTTATCAATCAAACAAGAGATCTTAATTTATAGACACATAAACAGATAAGAAAGTAACAATTGAATATTGTATTGTTTCTCGGCTTATATTGCCATGATAATTTAATAATTGTAGGACATTGAAAATTTTGTTAAGCTAGTGTTGCAAGATTTGAAGTCACGGTTTGAACCATTCTAAATTAAAGAAAAGCATTTAACACATAGGTATACTGTGTATAATTAACATGATCATTTTTCATTGTTAACACTCACAACACTGTCTTTGGTGATATTAGTTGTTTATTTAATGAAATTACGCTAAAAAAGAGATTCGTACATTTTAAAAAGCTCAGAAATTAGTACCATTAGTACGGACTTTTGTTAACTAGTAATCCAATCTAAAC
Source organism: Thermobia domestica (assembly GCF_964235325.1). Taxonomy (NCBI): domain Eukaryota; kingdom Metazoa; phylum Arthropoda; class Insecta; order Zygentoma; family Lepismatidae; genus Thermobia; species Thermobia domestica. The sequence goes on along the minus strand of NC_137462.1, from coordinate 139,164,340 downwards.
CTTAACTTTGAAAAAAAAATAAAAAAAAAAAATAAGACACTTCTAGTAATATTAAGATGTCTAAAAGTGTTGAGCCTTTAAATGTCAAAATTGAGAATAAATTTATCGTTGCTATTTAATTTCTGTGGTTCTTGTCAAAATATTGACACGATATTTTCACAAGTCTCTTTTGAAACTAACCTATCATCATTCATGGGTGTTCTGCAAAGATCTAAGCAAATGATAATCTAGACACCTCCAGGTCCGGCCTATGCGGTGGATAAATTTAAACCTATCATCCAAGTTCTCTCAATTTCTGATCAGTCCTTAAAGATATATGCTTCCTTGCGTTGTCAGTATGATGTACGACACCCATTCTGTTGACCAGGTTAGGCTGTCTTTTGAATTGCCAGGTGCAGTCCAGCTAACTGTTGACAGTTTACAAGTCAGGTTCTATCGTTCTGCACAGTAGCAGCAACTCGCGATATACGACGCCCTACCGACCCCAACAAACGCACAACATAACCTTGTTGATCATTGGTGTAGATTTTGAAACATATAATTGGAACTGTCCTAGCTTCGACCACGAACTCTTTCCCTTGTTGCTCACGTTTCAATGGAGATTCGAAGATAGAAATGCGTTCAAGTAAATAATTTTGTGTTAAATCATTTGGCACCCAAAATAGTTACTTTCTGAAGCGAGCGTTCTCCAAATGATTTAACACTATGGTGAAGGGTGTTTCCATCATTGGTGGTGCTATGACTGATTACAGGCCAGTCTTTGCTTGACTTTTGCCAAAATATCACCCATTTCTTTCTGTGATTGGTCGCACACTATGAGGAGCATCTTAGACATTAAAATTTCAAGAACAGAAACGACTGAACTATTTTTGGACTGTTGGTGTTCATAATATCTCAAAATTTTCATGGCCTGCGCAGCATTTGCTCCTTTATCGAAATAAATGTGTAAAACGTAATGCAATGTTGCGGAAAGTTTACTCATGTTCCTGGTGCAACACCTTACGTGTAATTAAAAGAATTACATTACTTTTGGACACATTTACTAGCTTTAACTGTGAGTTGTCAAATGTCATTAAACCTAAATCGCTGTGACTCACGCACTCTGAGATTTGGGACACTAAGGCCGCTCGTGTGCAAGATGCTTAATATATTTAAGATTTTATCTCATATTATAAGTTTCTTTCCTCATAAATCTGATTTTATTTGAAATAAATTAAAATGAACTGTAAATTATATGCATATACCAATCAAAACTCTAGCCTAATATTAATAGTTTCTTGCAATTAACAATGTTGCATGGATGTCAATAACGTTTCTTTTGTGCTTGTTTTGTTTTCAGTATATAAGTTTCTCATAGCTTCAAATATTTACTTAATTCTTTGGAGCTAAATAAATGATCGTCAATCTCTTGTCGTAATCAAATATAGATAATCTTTCTAAAGCAAGACATTCTTCCAAAAGCTCTTTTCCAAGCAAAGAACCCAAGCGACTTTTGGTTATTTTCATAGTCAGAACATTTGTTCATAAGTTACTTGCGCACGTGTAACAGTCAAAACATATTTATATGCTTTATACACCGATCAACATAATGGGGCATACAGATTTAACTTGTGAAGCAGCTACAGTGCACCAAATAGATACAGTTTACATTGTTTTTCAGCTTTGCTTTTCCATTCAACTTCCTCATTCTCATTATCTTCTATTTCCTGGTTTTTCACTTTTTTCATTTCTATGATCATGGAAACGGATAGGATGTAGTAGGCAATATCCTTTCTTAATGTTTCGTTCGTATCGCAGATAAATCGATAATATAAACTTTGATTGTCATATCTGAAATAACACATTCAACGTGATTATCTCAAACACGTTTGAGGAAAATTGAAAATTCTTGACTCATCTTAGAATAACACGTTTGCTTAAAGACTACCTACTGATATTTTCTTAGCAGTAACAGAAGTATCAATTATCAACTGGAACACCATATTCTACATCATTCAATTTTCTTTTCAAATCTCTGGCAAACTCATTCGCTTTAATTGCAATAGAATTGTAATGTTTCTTTTTTTTACCTTAAATTTGATTCTAATGTACAACAACACAAGCCATTTTTTAGTATTTAGATAATGTAACCAGGTTTTAGAAATAATTTAAACAAGTGCATTAGGTTAGATAGTTCGCTAAAAAGAAAACCGAAAGGAATGGTTTGAAATTTACACTAGTTCTGAAGCAAATACTTGACTATAAATGTGGTTTTAACATCAGTTACGTCGACGATAGTGATTAGACATCGGAGCACCATCACGAGCCTCTTCTGATCTAGCAAAGGTGTCGAAAAATCATCAAAGATGTCTTGAGAGTTTGATCTTTTCTACTTCACCTTGTCCGGTTGACTTGTTGTAATTGGCAAGGATTATATCAATATCCATCGTTTCCCATATCAAACTTAATCATTGTTTGCTTTATATGAAACAGAGATAAAAACGACTGTCCTTGAAGAAATCCAATAATCACGCCTTTCTAACATGCTGCCGCACTTGTCATGACCAACATGTATACCATCCATTTAACTAATAAATAAAATATTTTAAACATCCCCTTCTTGTGAATAGGACAATGGTAGGTGGTGGGGTGGCAATGTTTAATATCAGTTTCCACTTATTCAGATGAAACTGATATTAGACATTACTTTGATATGAGACTGATATAATACATGAGACTGATATTAGATATTAGACAAGTTCTTTGTTATGACGCTTCCAACACGACAGTGTATACTATGGAGAAATGTCCTAAGATTATCACTGACTCTTAAATATTAAGTTCCGTTCATTTTAATTTCCAGAATCAAAATATTTTCCAAATATCAGATATACCGTAAATACGCGCGTAATTTTCGCCCTCGCATAATTTTCGCATCCCAATTTTGAAGGGCATTTTCTGTATATTTTATTTTCCTCGCGTGATTTGCGCACGCGGAAACTTTTTGTGAAACAGCATTTTTCCAGGAATCAATTACGGTAGCTAATGAACAATTGGCAACGCAGCAAAGCCATTGTTGTAAGGTAAGAAACCACACGACTTCTTAATCAATTTTTTAATGTTATTTTTCTACAAATTTAGAATTAGTTGTTTGTTGTCAATTCTTGCTACAAAGAAAATGTGTACCGGTATTTTCGTGTTATTTTGACTGGGGAAAATATTAGATGATGTTCACTGATGTGGCTAATTCTTTTTTCCGCATAATTTATGCACCCTTGTTTCAAAACAACTTTTTTCGTCTAAAAAAAGTGCGAAAATTACGCGAGTAAATACGGTATATCAGCCAATAGATCAAGCTGAATAATACAACATTCTTGACGGTAAATTCTTATGTGCAGTTTCCGAGAAAATCGAAAACTAATTTTTATGGTGCTAAAAGTAGCGTGTACATTTTCCAGTACAAAATATGGATATTTTCATTTCGTAATTAATAGCTATTAAAGTATATTTGAAAGATCTGATAATCACAATTCATAATTTCCTAATTTTTAAATGCAAATATAAAATGCACTAATCGAAACTACAGTAGATATTCAGAAGATTACGGCAGTTTTATAGATAGCAGAAGCTATCTCTAATCAAAAAGACCCCGGTTTGTAACGGAGGGAAAAGTAAACACTATACTTAAGGCTTGTTAGTTATAATTATGAGCCAGACTTATCTTCTAGAAAACACATAATATTCTTTTCTTCAACTACTAGAATATGCTATGTTAACCATGAATATATCCAGCACAGCAACATACAAGAAATGCATATACAATGAATAGTAGTAATATGTGTTGCTAGTATGTCAGATCACTGCACCAGTCTCGAAACAGGAACGCAGATTTTTAACCCAACGAAATGGAAATTTTTTCAAAAATAACTTACATAAATGTAACTTCCCTTTCACATAACATTTACAAAACGTATATTTTAAAAAAAAAATCATCATTGTTTTGTCCTAATGTTTTCATGTATCTATATATACCTAGGTACAATAGTAAAAACATCATAATGGGCCCAATTGATTTAGCGAAAGCGAATGTTACATACTATACATACATAATTAGCAAAGCTCCTGAGTATATACCTTCCATGCTATTAGTGAGAGAGAGAGAGGGGAGTGGGAATCAGAGCTCAACAGGCGTTATCGATCAGTTGTAATCGATGCTGGTGCTCGTTCTCTGATATGTCAACAGGTAGCAACAACTTGTTAATGCCAACACACAGTCATCTGTCATTCAGATCAAGCTCGCCGTGCATTGCAACAAGTAAACTTAGCTTCAAAGGAGTGGAAGCAAATAATGAATATAACACTACACATTTTAGATGATGTGACATCTGCCCTTATCACGTCTTTGCACGTCAACTTATTATTATATCGTCACCAATTGTTAACTTTTATCTTTTATTGGAGAGTTAAGTATAGGCTTCAATTCTCAAATTAATGAATAAAAAGTTGTGAATAAAAGTATAGAGTATATAGAGATTTATTTAATTAGAAATTTGTAAGGAAAATTAAGAACTTTCTATTAAACGTCTAACTCAGTGATAACTAAACGGGGGCCGCAAATAATAATAATAATGTGAATGATTTGCCCCTTTTCTTACATCAACATATAACAAAGAAAAGTGTAGCTGGCTATTATAATATACCTGAACCGAAAACTTGAAAATATTTTATTTAACCTATTAATTTCCAAGCCTTTCCGCAAGGTAATGCTATTAGTTCATTGCCAATTTTTAGAAAAATAAAGGAATTTCATATACTTTGTTTCACATATTCGTGGCTCAGGCACAAATACATGAAACAAGAAGCAGAACGCACAAAATATAATAAATAATCAGAAAATAGGTCTATATGACTTAGGCACATTCAGCGAACTATGACGTCAGAGGGGGTGGAACGAAAATTCAACAAAACAACTGTATGCCTTTTCGCTTTGTTCTACCCTCTGTGTAGCTATTATAAATTAGTGAACACTGTTCATAATCATAATCTTGAAAATATAATTCAAAATAAATTAAGGGGCTTATTTATTAGGGAGTCTGGTTTACCAAAATTCTTTTATTTTGTCTGTGTGTCCGTCTGTCTGAAAGACAAAATAAATCTCGAGAACAACGTCATGGATCAGGATGAAATTTTCGCCGGGATGTAAAGTTGAGTTGAATTTCAGTTTAGCGTCCCTTTCAGCAGCGAGGCTATGTGAGACGTGGACCTACTGATTAACGTGGAATCCGAACCACATGAGCTCCCGCCGGGAATCGAAACCGGGTCTCCCGCGCCCGGGATGTAAAGGGTTAGGAATTGAGTTCGTTGCTGGTGATGATATTCAAAACCTGTAACGTGATGTTAGGAAGCTCCGTCATGGGCCGCTGGTTGTTTAAACCAGGACAAGTAAAGAATATTATGAGACTAGACATTAAACTTTAATGCTTAAGTGAAAAATACATTGGAAATTAATTCTTATATAAAAATAGCAACTATGCAATAACTGATTAAGAAATAGCCTTAGTTCTACGAACTTACTACGCGAGTCAGATAGAAGTATCTCTATTCTAATAATATATATTATCAGGTATTCTAGGACTCTATAAATGAAAACCATATTATAGATATTTTCAATATTTTATAACAATAAATTCGAAAACTTTGACATATGAGAACTTTATCTGAACAAAAATCACAAAGTAGGACGTAACTCTCTTCAATTAATCAATTAAGCATTACAATTAAGCATCAGCATCAAAAAGAGTTAAATGAACTATTTCCAAGAGCAACAACGATTCAACGAATAATTTTACAATTATTGATTCAAAGAACATTTGCGTCTGAATAGAATTTTAATAAAACGTAAATCCAAATATGTATATATATATATATATATATATATATATATATATATATATATATATATATATATATATATATATATATATATATACATATATATATATATATATATATATATATATATATATATATATATATATATATATATATATATATATATACCAAATGTATTTGACACGGTAAGATAATACTCGTACAATACAAAATGTAACACTCACTCACAATAATAATTATATCAGATTGCATTCACCTCTCTAATGGAAATTATAACGCACGTCTATGTAATTAACATTTGCTATTGCATAAGAAACACTTATGAATAACCACACTTCTTGGAATTTATAAACCTTGATTAACTGGAGAACAATATATACTTCAAAAATCGTCTTAAAATTAGAGGAAGTTTGAGTATTATGGAATAGTCGGATAATATGGAATACCTCATTATCTCGCCTGTGATGTGTTCTTCCAAGCGGAGAGGAAAGAACTACTACCTCACGTTCTCATGATGCCCTACAGTCAGTTTCCTTGTGATTATGCCATTCGTTGTGTTGGTAGACGTGAAAATTCGATTTCTTATTCTTGAAAATTTTTGCAGGTAAGTGTTTCACAATCTGTATTTTCCTATTGAAATGTAATAGAATAACAATTCTTTATTTACTATGACGTTTAATATATAGAGTGGCACTTTGATAAGCGCCATTATCCTATACGCCTTCGAATGAGTTTAACAGCTCTTTCGTTTCCAAGATGGCGTGGAGGTCAATACGGAATGCCCGCAAGAAAAGCATGGTATTTCGTATTTCGTATGATATTCTGATTATAAAAATATCTACCGGTATTGGACAATTAAAATATATTTATGATGAGAACAATGCTAAGTGTATTTTTTATTACAGCAAATTTTCTGATGATACAAGGAGCGAGCATGGGTCCAGCGTTCATTATGTTTAATGTGAGCACACAATGACTGTGCCCATCTGAAGCAGAGGAATATATTTATGAGTTTTTCAAGTAATCACATCCAGTTATGGCTTGGCATTCAGAATTTTCATATATTGTCACTGTATTCATTGTATGTTCAACAGAAAACTCATTTCTTTTCTACGTAGCATTTGTATTCTATATTACCCGACTATTTTATATTACCCTCCAAAGTGGTTTCTTTACACATTATAAAATTTGCCCACCCTGTAACTATATTTCTTTATCAAAATACGCATAAATGAAGCCAAATATGTAAGGCGTATACTTGTTTTCCTTTTTGTTTCAATGTGCAAATATTAACTGAGTTACAAGCGAAACAAAAGTGGTATTCCATAATACCCGAACATCCTCTATATATTATTTGGTATAACGGCAAAGATCGTAGAACTTCCAGTCATATGTGTGTCCCATTTTCACACTTTGCTTCTAATGGCTTCACCGTTCGTAAGACGCGTATTCGAAAGTATCAAGTTCAAAATTTCTCCACAAAAGCCGCTATAATAAACCGATGGTTCGGGCGGGTTTGCATAACCTCCAGGTTACATATTCTACCTAGGTAATATCTTACTTTTATAAGTGGTAAAGTTACTACACGCAACACACCGGAAGTGGTAGGAATTTTCCATATCAAGTTTCAATATTGATAGCTACAGAATTAAAACGGTAACATGTAGCAAGAAGCGATTTTCCGCAATCAATCCCAAGAATTTTTTTTCATCTCCTTACTCTCTAGTAGTACCAAATGTAATAGAAACTCATCACAGCTTCCTGTTTCAATGTTGAACTACATAGAGTAAGAACAATAAGATAGCGAGAGGTCTTTTCCTTTTAGTAATCGATTAAACGTTCTAAGAATAGATACCAAATTCTCTCCTAATCCTCTATTCAAGTCAAAAGCGGAAGAAATCAACCACGTCCAGTTTTAACGTTGATCAATTTAGAATAAAAACGATAGTAGATAGCAAGAATAGATTTACGGAATCAATTTACCATTCCAGGGATAGGCAATATCTTTTCTCTTAATATTTTCCTAAAATCAAAATTGGGAGAAATAAGCAACTTCTGGTTTCAACGTTGATCGTCCTAGAGTAAAAAACGGTAATAGATAGCATTTCTACTTTGATCTCTGTACTAAAACTTTAATTGGTAAAAAATCTACTACTTCCGGTTTCAATATTAAATGAAAAAATGTCACGCCATACAAACCAAACTTCTTCACGTGGTGTACAAGTGGCGCTACTACTTGCTAAAGATTACTTAAATAATTTCAATGAATTTGTTTAATAAATACTGAAATAATCACATAAACGTTAATTTTCTTGATCACGAAGTTTTAACAAACGAATTCTGTTTTGCGCACACCAGAAAAAAAGAACATTCCATGATAAAAAATAACTGATATTTTAATACAAATTTCTGTTTACGGTTGTCGCTACATTTAATCAAATTATAAATCAATTAATTCTTCCAAAAGAAAAAAAATAATATAATTAATTGCTTTGCTCGAGAATTTATATTTTATATCGTGTTTTCATACATGATCAACTATCTCTGGCTGAGCCTTCTAAATTTTTTCGATATTCTATGATTCGAACAGATTGAAAAATTGAGTTATTATTTGAAACAAAACATTGACATCTACAATGATTCAAATTATACTCATGGTTGACCGTATTGTCATAATAAGGCATTATTCGATAAAATTAACAGAAAAGTGTTGTGCAGATTTGACAAGTTAGTTAAAACCCAAAGTAAAAAGAACGTAAGAAAATAAGCAATAAATATTATCCATAACATCGAGGAATCAGAACAAGAAACAGAGACAAAAAATAGTCAAATCGTGCATTGATACATGCAATAAATGCACAAATTCAAATACAGAACACCAATTGAACTATGGTCCAGTAAAAACTAAGATGAACACTAGTGATGAATTAGACACACAAAAGAAACTAACTTACAGTGCTAATGTAAATATCTTTCCAACTCATTAGCAAAATTCAATAACGAAATCGACTAGCCTTTTATTCTACAAGCTTCAAGTGAGCGGTTTACACATTATTCAGTTTAAAAAGAAAAGAATCATTCCAAGTTTCTTGGGTCAAAGGCTATTAAGCATCCAATTATACAAAACACAAAACGCATAGTTACGAATGCTAGTTCGTTTGGTCACTTTAAACAGTTTCAATAAATTTGTGCAGTAAAATTATAATTTTCCAACACGAAAATCAATTTTACAGTAAATGCTGGCTGTAAGCAGTAAGGTTTAGTTAAAATTTCAATAATAGCTCATATAACTGACATTTCCTAATGCAAAAGTTAATTTTACAGGTAACGCCAATATAATTCAATTATTTTTATTTGTGTACTACTAAATTTTAAACAAAACCCCTATAATCTTTAAAAAAATGTATCTTCACAAAATATGACGACTTTGACATCGTCACCACGTTAAGATATTTCATGACGTCACCTGGATTTGCTCTATAACCTGCCTATTAACTATCACCCTGCATCTCAGTTTTCACTGATCGAGACTGCTTTGGAACACAGTTTCATCAAATCTATTCTATTTCTTTTCACAAACTTTCCAAATACAATCGAATAAGCCCGACTGTCTGCGATCCACCTTTCATCTTAACAATAGGAACGCACGGCACTCCTTGGGAGCTGTTTAGCGGAATTTTAAAAAGGGATTGCATGAATTCCTGTTTCGCGTGTTATCCGCTCCACGTACATCACTGATGACCTCACCATATGACTTAATAACCTTATCGTTGTGAATGACAACACAAGATATATCGCTGTCATACAGAAATTTAATATCAGAATGGCACTAGTGGCTCTAAATGTACACATGGTAATGAACTGTATTGATTTAAGCCTTCTTGTTTATAGTTCAGGTTCACAACTATAGCAGTAAGTCAGTAACCTTTAACAACCACAATTCACATGAAAAATGTTCCACGCATTCACATAGTAAGAACGATCTCTAAAATCACAGGGATGATAGAAGACAAGAATCACTTATTTTTTTTATCGCGTTCTTAACGATACGTTTATGCTTCGTCCACAGTCGCTACGAACTACGACCTGTTCGCTACAAGATGACATTCATAGATCATTCGATTGTTCATCTTCTTCATAACATGGGAAGGAAAAAGCACATACGATCGAGTCTTAAACTTCTTTACCACATGTAAATCTCGTACTATCCGTGAAATTATTCTTTTAGACGACGGGTTTTCATGTTTCACTGGATACACCTGTGCCTCAGATATTCTACAACGACCAGTAATGTAAGGCATAGCAACAGTGAAAATTTCTTTTGCAAGTTAACACGTCGTTGATTCCTTTCTTTGACACATGGAAACGTTTTATCATTCACTGTTTATTTATTTCGTAAAACTATGATATAATCAATGTCCGAAAGCATAAATGCCGTAACTTTCCAAAATGCCGTAATTTTCGGAAGGGTATGCCCGCACACAACAGATGTCCTCTGAAATGTGTTCACACGTGCAGCTACCTAGAAATCGAATTTGTTACAATCATACCGAAACAAACTTCTGCAACAAACTTCTATCATATTCGCCATCACATTTACCAACTAGTGAGAGGACAACTACATTATGCATGACGTATTGTCAAAGTGGTTTATAGGTTTGTAAGGACTTAAAAGTCCCTGATACCTGTAGGGTCATCTTTGATACTTAAGATAGTAATTTCATCGAAAAGACGGTGGAAAATTTTTCATTACTTTTAGTATTAATTAAGTCAACAGCTGAAACATAATTTTATTGCCATCATGTCATTGAATGACAGAGAGGTCTTTCCGCAATTGTATGGCTAGCATACATTTCCGGTCTCCGTCATACAATTCAACCGTGGCCGAGATCAGAAAGCAAATTAGTTATTTAAATTTTTTTGTCCAGAAAAAGAAATAAGTAAAAACTTTCTAAATCACTTACTTTACCTACCTAAAAGACTGTACAATACCATAAAGACAGGAAAAACACGTTATGGCCAAAAATTTACCTAGAGGGAAGAGCTTCGAAGATTTTTTGATGGGGTATGTTACTTACCCGAGACTCCGTTATATGAGAGATCCCCGACTGGAAATACAAAACCTAATATAAAATGTCGAGTAGTGAAACGGACCGGAAGATTTCGTCTTTATTAAACCAGTGTTTCGTATGGGTGTAAAAAGCAAACATTAGAAGTTTTTTCGGTGACAAACAGCAACTTCGACATAATTTCATTGAAATTATCTCAGGATTCAATCAAACTTATGCTATAAAATAATTTTATTGAAGACATGATATCAGAACTACTTAGAATGAGAGATCTTTTCAGAAGATAGTTCTTTACAAATTTTTCTAAACTCTGCTTTTGTACTTAACAAACATTCGAACAAAAACTCTCAAAATTGTTTGTACGTTACGTTAATAAATTATAAACAGACACAAACTACCTACGAACTATTTTATATTTCCCCTAGAAGCAGCACTTACAAGGATTTTTGGAAACACATTTACGTTACTTCTTTTTTCTATACCTATCTTCAAGTTTTTAAAGTTTTCTCTTGTGCATAAATTTTAAAAGGGGTTGTAAATTTGTTTTCTTGTTCAAATAGCATTACTTAATTAGCCGCCCTCCTTCTGTGTTGAGTTTTTTTTTTTTTTGCTAGCTTTTCTCTTTTTATATAGCCTCTTACGTTCGAGCGTTTAAAGGCGAGTTTTATGGCTGCAGTTGACTGCTAAAACCTCTATAAAATTGACTGTAATGCATTCTCCAATTGGTGGAAAACACTGATGCACTCTAGCGTTACAGAAAGCAATTTCAGTTGTCCATCTCACTTCCCTCTAACGAGCTGAGTTCAATTAGTTTGTCGTTAGTCAACGTACGTTACCATGCAATAGCAACAGGCGGTGGGAAAACAACAGAAATGGACTAGCATTTTCAATTCCTATTTGTTCTTTTCAACAATATTAAAAGGGCTTTTGTTAAGCAAGAGATAGTAATATATCGCGTTTTCTTTTCCAGTGTGTTTGTTGAAATTCTAAGACACATCAAAGTTCAAGGATATTTAAATGTCATTTCAAGTTAGATCATTGAAAATAAGCTACCTGGGGAAGTAGTAGAAGTGGTACGCGGGGATCTGCATGTTTTATATATCGTTGGAAAGGTCACACCGAGTACACTTCATATGTGAAATATCTGGCTTGAATGGGGCCTGTAGGGGGCGTGGCGGCCATTTAAAGATCAGAACCAGGCTCGCTTCGAAATACCAGAAAACGTGTATAAAATAGGAAGCTATGATGTAATTGTTTTGTGACCTGGTATATATAGGTTGAAAAGGTAGCTAAATACGAATCTGACATAAAAATATGTTTACAAATAAAAATGGCGGATCCAACATGACGGACACAAATTACAAAAAAAAAAAAAAAAAAAAGCTATGAATCTGAAATTGGGTATATAGAAACATTTGACATGCTATATATGAATCTAATACCAAAAGTGCAAAATTCAAAATGGAGGATCCAATATGGCGGAAAATATGCAAAACACTGCTATGGAACTGAAAGCGGGTAGGTAGAGGATTTCATGGTTGCGGAATGCGAATCCAATTTTAAAAGGGGGCACGGTGGCTCAGTGGCAGAGCGTTTACCTCCTGTGCTTGGGGTCCCTGGTTCGATCCTAGTCGCGCCGAGGTGGACTTTGTGGTGGACAAACACTGTGCTCGTGGGTTTTCTCGCGGTTCTCCCACTTTCTTCATTCCACCATTTCATTCATTTCTCTTAATCACCGTCTCCTTCAGCCTAACCGGCATAAACGTGGGACGTAAAACTCAAAGATTTCATTTCATTTTCCAAATTTAAAAGTACAAAATGCAATATGACAGATCCAATATGACGAACAAAAAGTACAACAATACAGAATGGACGTATGTGTATCGAGACGAGCCTGGACTCCGTCTCGATCTCGTGTCGATTTGGAAAAGCACATCTTAGTCTTGATGGTACCATTCCTACTCATGAGGATGGATATTTGTCATACATATTGCTTACATGGACATAATGTGAGACCGGAAAGACAGTTACGGAAGCTCAACGATGTTTCAAGCTCCAACGACGCACTTTTCACTGTCATTGTTCGCATCTTCAGATGAGATCTGCAAATAATCGCAACGTACCCTACAGGTGCCACTCAAGCGAGATGTTACAGATGTAAAGTGTTCTCGGTGCCAGCTCTTTAACAATATATAACACATCTCGAACCCCGCGTATCTCTTCGGAGGCGAGGGAGGGAGTTGGTAGTAAAATAATTATTGTCTATGATTGCAATCTGTTCATATCATAAAACTTTCATGTGCGTCACAAATCATGTCCTGCATTCCGTGCCTCAATTCTGGCATGATTGTATAGCAAAACATGCTCCCTGTTTATTGTAAAACATTACCTGTCCCTACTTGCCCCGTTATCTACTATAGGTATTTTTCTACTATATGTGTAATAAAATATTTCCCTTCTGTATATATTTTTTGCACTTTTCGTCCTCCACATTGGATCCGTCATTGTGAATTTTATACTTTTGGTGTCCGATTCATACATAGCGACGTCGAATATCACTACATACTTAATTTCAGATCCATAGTTTTTTTTTTTTTTTTTTGTAATTTATGTCGCCATGATAGATCCGCCATTTTGATTTATAAACATTTGATGTCAGATTCGTATTCAGCTACCTTTTAAACCTATATATACCATGTCACAAAACAATTACATCATAGCTTCTTATTTTGTACACGTTTTCTGGTATTTCTGAGCGTGCTTTGTTCTGAACTTCAAATGTTCGTCACGCCCCCTACAGGCCCCATAGTAGTAATGGGGCGACTTGGCCTCACTTTTTGGCCCCTGGGTCCCTGCCTCAGGACCCATGGTCCCTGGCCGGGGTCAATGACCTAGGGGTACATAGGACCACCCCCTCTAAATTTTGGCAGGGGTACCATGGCCCACCCCCTAAATTTTGGCAGGGGCACATAGGACCACCCCCTTAAATTTTGGAAATTGCCAAATCTAAAAATTTGGTATGGTAGCCTAGGACTATAGTATGTACCTCTATTAGTATTGGGTGTCTATGTCGTTCCCTTTCATGGGTAAAAAATTGCCAAAAAGTCAAATTTCGGGGGGTTTTGACCTAATTTATCCCCTTGGATGAGGTGTTATTACCCTATATGGTTATATGGGCGTATACAGGGGTCCATTCCCTTTCATAAGACATGGGTATATTAATGCACCCCTTGAAAAATTTGGGAGGGGTACCTTGGCCCACCCCTTAAATTTTGGAAATTGCCAAATCTAAAAATTTGGTATGGTAGCCTAGGACCACAGTATGTACCTCTATCAGTATTGGGGGTCAATGTCGTTCCCTTTCATGGGTAAAAAAATTGCCTAAAATTCACATTTCGGAGGTTTTTGACCTAATTTATCCCCTTGGATGAGGTGTTATTACCCTATATGGTTATATGGGCGTATACAGGGGTTCATTACCTATCATAAGACATGGGTATATTAATGCACCCCTTGAAATTTTTGGGAGGGGTACCTTGGCCCACCCCTTCAATTTTGGAAATTGCCCAATTTCAACATTGGGTATTATAGTACAGGACCCTAATATGTATTATGATAAATTTGGGTGGTCCACCTCATTCCCTTTTAGGGGTAAAAAATTGCCAAAAAGTCAAATTTCGGGGGGTTTTGACCTAATTTATCCCCTTGGATGAGGTGTTCTTACCCTATATGGTTATATGGGCGTATACAGGGGTCCATTCCCTTTCATAAGACATGGGTATATTAATGCACCCCTTGAAAAATTTGGGAAGGGTACCTTGGCCCACCCCTTAAATTTTGGAAATTGCCCAATTTAAACATTTGGTATTATAGTACCGGATCCTAACATGTATTATGATAAATTTGGATGGTCCACCTCGTTTCCTTCTAGGGGTACAAAATTGTCAAAATATAAACGTAAGCAATACGTTGTACCACGTGTTTGGTCTTTTGGCCCAATTTATCCTCTTGGATGAGGTTCTATTACCTTATATGGTTATATGGTTATGTATAGGGGTCTATTCCCTATCATAAGACATAAGTACATTTGTGCACTCCTTTAAAAATTTGGGAGGGGTACTTTGGCCCACCCCTTAAATTTTAGAAATTGCTCATTTTATATATTTGGTATTATAGTACTGGACCCTAACATGTATTATGATAAATTTGGGTGGTCCACATCGTTCCCTTTTAGGGGTACAAATTGCCAAAATATAAACGTAAGCAATACGTTGTACCACGTGTTTGGTTTTACCTAAGTTATCCCCTTGGATGAGGTTCTATTACCTTATATGGTTATATGGTTATGTATAGGGGTCTATTCCCTATCATAAGACATAGGTACATTTGTGCACTCCTTTAAAAATTTGGGAGGGGTACTTTGGCCCACCCCTTTAATTTTGGAAATTGCCCCTTTTTACATGTTTGGTATTATAGTATAGAACCCTAATATATATTACTATAAATTTGGGTGGTTTACCACGTTTCCTTTGATGGGTACGAAATTGCCAAATTTTAGTACAACCACGTGTTTGGTTTTGGCTCAATTTATCCCCTTGGATGAGGTCCTATTACCTTATATGGTTATATGATCATGTATAGGGGTCCATTCCATATCCCCTTAAATTTTGGAAATTTTCCAATTTAAGCATTCGGTATCATAGTACATGACCTCAACATGTATCATGATAAATTTGGGTGATCCATCTTGTTCCCTTTCATGGGTAAAAATTACTAAAATATAAACATAAGCAATATGTTGTACCATGCGTTTGGTTTTTGGCCCAATTTCTTCCCTTTGATGGGGTTCTATTACCTTATATGGTTATATGGTCATGTATATGGGTTCATTTCCTATCATAAGACATGGGTACATTGACGCACCCCTTAAAAAATTTGGGAGGGGTATTTTGGCTCATCCAGTCGGTTTTAGAAATTGTTTTAATATAAGCATTTGGTATCATAGTACAGGACTTCAATATGTACCACTATAAATTTGGATGGTCCACATCGTTCCCTTTCATGGGTAAAGAACTACCAAAAATCGAATTTCGGAGGTTATTGACACCTATTTAGCACGTTATATGGTTTATTACCTTTATATGTTTATGTTCCCTTTTAAATTTGGGAATTATCAAATAACAAAATTCGGTAAACGTTTTCTAGGACCCATTGGTGTTCCTCTTATGGCCAAATATTCAAAATTTAAATGTTATTGACCGGTTTTATTATTAAATAAGTACAGGATTTATTACTTTTTTTTCATAAGACACAGGTGTATTTGTGTACCAATCTTAAATTTTGGGAGGGGGTACATTTCTTATTGTCGTATCAATAATTGGTAATTGGATAGTATATCATTCATTGGGTAAATCATTGTCAAATATGAGTATGATCACGTGATCAGTTATTAACCTATGATGGGATATGGAGTCCAGGACATTGGTACATTAAAACTTTGTAGTATAATTTAAGAATTGTCAAATGAAATTACGTCATTGGTTTTGATTATTCACGCCAAATATAAACGTAAGCAAGACGTTGTACCACGTGATTGTCCTTGATGAGGTAGTGTACAGGGATTCATTTCCTTTGTTGTGGTACTTCTTAAGTTTGAGTACACACACTTCTAGAAAACAGTTGGTTCTAATCAGGTAAACAATTGACGGACATTATTGACCTTATTGAACATATAATAATATGATTAACTCTAACACTTAGGTATATCAGGAGAAGTATTCTTTAAATTTGGGAATGGTGATAAACAGAATTTTAACATAAGGCGCGAAATTAGAAACAATACATTGAACTTTAGTCACAGCTCATAGTCTAAGATCATTGGTGGTGATTGATTTGAAATCTGATAGCTATCCTTATTGAATCTTATGACTCATAGACGAAAGGCAATACATGCTACAACACTGGCAAAGTTATTGTTAATGCAATCTGATTGGTTGATCACTATCTTTCGTGCAATCTGATTGGCTGATGATTTTCAAATCTTTGCTGTATTCAGTTTTAAGTTTTGTTTAACATTTAAAAATCTTGGTTTCGTTCAACATTTTGCACTCACTGATAAATATGATCAAAACCATTTATTTGTTAATCGAATAGTTAAAAACCGGATAAAGTTTGACGGTTGACCGTGAAACGTAAAATTTTTTTTAGTTTGAAATTTTTTTGCTTGAAATTTTTTTGTTTGAAAATTTTTTCGTTTCCAAATTTTTTTGTTTCAAAATTTTGTTTGAGATTTTTTCGTTTGAAATTTTTTGTTTGAAAATTTTTTCGTTTGAAATTTTTTGTTTGAAAATTTTTGTTCGAAAATTTTGTTTAAAATTTTTTGTTTAAAATTTTTCGTTTCCAAATTTTTTGTTTGAAATTTTTTGTTTCAAAATTTGGTTTGAAATTTTTTCGCTTCAAATTTTGTTTGAATTTTTTTTGGTTTGAAATTTTTTGTTTGAATTTTTTTTTTCGTTTCAAAATTTTGTTTCAAAGATTTTTGTTTGAAAGTTTGAGTTGACATTTTTAAAAGTTTGTGCACCTATTAGTAAAGAACCGGAACTGTTTAGAGCAAAAACCTTTGACAACATTGTGGTGCAATAGTACACGTCAGAACCTGGGGTTGTACTTGAAATGAAAAAACACAATTCATTGAAATGGATCATTTTATTACACTCCACATACATCCATACCAGATAGTGGTTCTGGATATTGTCGATACAATGTATTTTGAACTTCTTGCACTAGTTTGTCTTTAGCATATAATTTTAATTCCAGTTGAAGTCTTTTAAGGTCTAATGCAATATCAATTGATGGAAACTCAATGTCCATTTGTTCACAAATAAACTGTTTATCAATACAGGTATGCACCCACGAACGATGTTGACAACCATCACAATATCTAGATACATGTTGTACAATATGCATAACACATTTTTCAAAATAGTACTTTTTCAGGAATATACTAGTTTTGTTGCACACTTCCACTGCATGTTTCACACACTGAAATACGCTGATGAATTTGTTCCATTCCGTTTGTGTTAGATACACCATATTGCGAGGGACATGAAATGTACTCTTTTTACGTAACAGCACCATCTTCTCTTCGAGGACTGTACGCAGCACCACTTCATGATTTGAGCCTAATGATTTGACTATGGTCACATTTAGCTCATCATGAAAATAATCGTTCATTTGGTCGATTCGTGAACATAATATTTGCCATTCTTCACAGGTCAGTTGTACACCAAATTGTTCTGCTTTGCCCAATCGAATCACAGGTTCAAATGTTCTAGCACTGATACCAATCATCACATGTTTTGTTTGAAATATATTTATTGGATAATAGCTTGCGAAGATGAACTCTTTATCGTTAGAAGTACACATCTTTCCTTCTGAAAAGCACTTGCTCAAATGATTTCGTGGGATGACACTGTATTTGCTGGTTTATAGTTATTGCTGACGTCATTGGTAAGGAATGTGCTGATGTTTGAATTCATGATTTCATCACAGTTGCTGACGTCATGCCGACCAACCACATTCATACAACTACAGCTGACGTCATTGGAAAGAAATGTGCTGACGTTTGAATTCATGATTTCATCACAATTGCTGACGAATCTGGCTGTGTACTAAATTCAAGTTGATGACTTCGACCCAAGAATCCTTTGTAACATAAAGATACAGATCCAGAATTTAAGAAACGCAGCAGTTCTTCTTGTTTTGATGCTTCCATGGGTAAATATCTTGCTGGTAAAATTATATTCTTATCATTTTCAAGCTTCACTACGATTCTTAATCCAAACTTTGTAGGGATCATTTGGCTAGCTAAGATTCTATAAGGTACATTCTGTTGTAAATCAGTAATCTTGGTAAATGATTTCATCACATCACGCGTGTTTAGAAACTGCAGACAAGTAGCCATGATGATGTTATCATGAATACTAACTCGAACGATACTTATATATGATGCAAAACTGATGACGTTGCATTATTATGTTCTGACGTGTACTATTGCACCATGATAAACAACGTTGCCAGATGTTTTTGTTCTAAACAGTTCCGGCTAGTGCATACCTGTATTGATAAACAATTTATTTGTGATCAAATGGACATTGAGTTTCCATCAATTGATATTGCAATAGATCTTAAAAGCCTTCAACTGGAATTAAAATTATACGCTAAAGACAAACTAGTGCAAGAAGTTCAAAATACATTGTATCGACAATATCCAGAACCACTATCTGGTATGGATGTATGTGGAGTGTAATAAAATGATCCATTTCAATGAATTGTGTTTTTTCATTTCAAGTACAACCCCAGGTTCTGACGTGTACTATTGCACCACAATGTTGTCAAAGGTTTTTGTTCTAAACAGTTCCAGTTCTTTACTAATAAGTGCACAAACTTTTAAAAATGTCAACTCAAACTTTCAAACAAAAATCTTTGAAACAAAATTTTGAAACGAAAAAAAAAATTCAAACAAAAAATTTCAAACCAAAAAAAAATCAAACAAAATTTTGAAGCGAAAAAAATTTCAAACAAAATTTTGAAACAAAAAATTTCAAACAAAAAATTTTGGAAACGAAAAATTTTAAACAAAAAATTTTAAACAAAATTTTCGAACAAAAATTTGCAAACAAAAAATTTCAAACGAAAAAAATTTCAAACAAAAATTTTCAAACGAAAAAATTTTGAAAAAAAAATTTGGAAACGAAAAAAATTTCAAACAAAAAAATTTTAAACAAAAAATTTTGAAACAAAAGTTATCAAAAAAAATTTCAAACAAAATTCTCACACAAAAAAATTCAAACAAAAAATTTGAAAGCAAGAATTTTCAAACAAAATGTTTCAAGCAAAAAAAAATTTCAAACTAAAAAATTTTTACGTTTCACGGTTAACCGTCAAACTTTATCCGGTTTTTAACTATTCGATTAACAAATAAACGGTTTTGATCATATTTATCATTGAGTGCAAAATGTTGAACGAAACCAAGATTTTTAAATGTTAAACAAAACTTAAAACTGAATACAGCAAAGATTTGAAAATCATCAGCCAATCAGATTGCACGAAAGATAGTGATCAACCAATCAGATTGCAGGAAAGATAGTGATCAACCAATCAAATTGCATTAACAATAACTTTGCCAGTGTTGTAGCATGTATTGCCTTTCGTCTATGAGTCATAAGATTCAATAAGGATAGCTATCAGATTTCAAATCAATCACCACCAATGATCTTAGACTATGAGCTGTGACTAAAGTTCAATGTATTGTTTCTAATTTCGCGCCTTATGTTAAAATTCTGTTTATCACCATTCCCAAATTTAAAGAATACTCCTCCTGATATACCTAAGTGTTAGAGTTAATCATATTATTATATGTTCAATAAGGTCAATAATGTCCGTCAATTGTTTACCTGAGTAGAACTAACTGTTTTCTAGAAGTGTGTGTACTCAAACTTAAGAAGTACCACAACAAAGGAAATGAATCCCTGTACACTACCTCATCAAGGACAATCACGTGGTACAACGTCTTGCTTACGTTTATATTTGGCGTGAATAATCAAAACCAATGACGTAATTTCATTTGACAATTCTTAAATTATACTACAAAGTTTTAATGTACCAATGTCCTGGACTCCTAATCCCATCATAGGTTAATAACTGATCACGTGATCATACTCATATTTGACAATGATTTACCCAATGAATGATATACTATCCAATTACCAATTATTGATACGACAATAAGAAATGTACCCCCTCCCAAAATTTAAGATTGGTACACAAATACACCTGTGTCTTATGAAAAAAAAGTAATAAATCCTGTACTTATTCAATAATAAAACCGGTCAATAACATCTAAATTTTGAATATTTGGCCATAAGAGGAACACCAATGGGTCCTAGAAAACGTTTACCGAATTTTGTTATTTGATAATTCCCAAATTTAAAAGGGAACATAAACATATAAAGGTAATAAACCATATAACGTGCTAAATAGGTGTCAATAACCTCCGAAATTCGATTTTTGGTAGTTCTTTACCCATGAAAGGGAACGATGTGGACCATCCAAATTTATAGTGGTACATATTGAAGTCCTGTACTATGATACCAAATGCTTATATTAAAACAATTTCTAAAACCGACTGGATGAGCCAAAATACCCCTCCCAAATTTTTCAAGGGGTGCGTCAATGTACCCATGTCTTATGATAGGAAATGAAGCCATATACATGACCATATAACCATATAAGGTAATAGAACCCCATCAAAGGGAAGAAATTGCGCCAAAAACCAAACGCATGGTACAACATATTGCTTATGTTTATATTTTAGTAATTTTTACCCATGAAAGGGAACAAGATGGATCACCCAAATTTATCATGATACATGTTGAGGTCATGTACTATGATACCGAATGCTTAAATTGGAAAATTTCCAAAATTTAAGGGGATATGGAATGGACCCCTATACATGATCATATAACCATATAAGGTAATAGGACCTCATCCAAGGGGATAAATTGAGCCAAAACCAAACACGTGGTTGTACTAAAATTTGGCAATTTCGTACCCATCAAAGGAAACGTGGTGAACCACCCAAATTTATAGTAATATATATTAGGGTTCTATACTATAATAACAAACATGTAAAAGGGGCAATATCCAAAATTAAAGGGGTGGGCCAAAGTACCCCTCCCAAATTTTTAAAGGAGTGCACAAATATACCCATATCTTATGAAAGGTAATGGACCCCTATACATGACCATATAACTATATAGGATAATAACACCTCATCAAAGGGGATAAAGTCGATCAAAAACCAAACACGTGGTATAACGTATTGCTTACGTTTATATATTGGCAATTTTGTACCCCTAGAAGGAAACGAGGTGGACCATCCAAATTTATCACGATACATATTAGGGTCCTGTGCTATAATACCAAATGTTTAAATTGGCCAATTTCCAAAATTTAAGGGGTGGGCCATGGTACCCCTCCCAAATTTTTCAAGGGGTGCATTAATATACCCATGTCTTATGAAAGGTAATGGACCCCTGTATACGCCCATATAACTATATAGGGTAATAACACCTCATCCAAGGGGATAAATTAGGTCAAAAACCCCCGAAATTTGACTTTTTCTCAATTTTTTACCCCTAAAAGGGAATGAGGTGGACCACCCAAATTTATCATAATACATATTAGGGTCCTGTACTATAATACCCAATGTTGAAATTGGGCAATTTCCAAAATTGAAGGGGTGGGCCAAGGTACCTCTCCCAAAAATTTCAAGGGGTGCATTAATATACCCATGTCTTATGATAGGTAATGAACCCCTGTATACGCCCATATAACCATATAGGGTAATAACACCTCATCCAAGGGGATAAATTAGGTCAAAAACCT
Organism: Thermobia domestica; assembly: GCF_964235325.1. Classification (NCBI taxonomy): domain Eukaryota; kingdom Metazoa; phylum Arthropoda; class Insecta; order Zygentoma; family Lepismatidae; genus Thermobia; species Thermobia domestica. Next base: position 139,141,952 of record NC_137462.1, on the reverse strand, counting down.
CCGAAATGTGAATTTTAGGCAATTTTTTTACCCATGAAAGGGAACGACATTGACCCCCAATACTGATAGAGGTACATACTGTGGTCCTAGGCTACCATACCAAATTTTTAGATTTGGCAATTTCCAAAATTTAAGGGGTGGGCCAAGGTACCCCTCCCAAATTTTTCAAGGGGTGCATTAATATACCCATGTCTTATGAAAGGGAATGGACCCCTGTATACGCCCATATAACCATATAGGGTAATAACACCTCATCCAAGGGGATAAATTAGGTCAAAACCCCCCGAAATTTGACTTTTTGGCAATTTTTTACCCATGAAAGGGAACGACATAGACACCCAATACTAATAGAGGTACATACTATAGTCCTAGGCTACCATACCAAATTTTTAGATTTGGCAATTTCCAAAATTTAAGGGGGTGGTCCTATGTACCCCTGCCAAAATTTAGGGGGTGGGCCATGGTACCCCTGCCAAAATTTAGAGGGGGTGGTCCTATGTACCCCTAGGTCATTGACCCCGGCCAGGGACCATGGGTCCTGAGGCAGGGACCCAGGGGCCAAAAAGTGAGGCCAAGTCGCCCCATTACTACTCCCATTCAAGCGAGATATTTCACATGTGACGTATACTCAGTGTAATATTTTCAACGATATATAACACATGCAGATTCCCGCGTACCACTTCTAGAACTTCCCTAGTTAGTCTTTGTTTATTTAACTGTCCTCCAGATACAGCTTGTGGAGATTCACTTGGAACCAATAACAATCACAGTAACAACACTGGGGAAATCAGCTGCATTTAAAGGTGCTGGAGCTGTATTTAGAGGTAGCCTCAACATTCACCAGCCGAAATAGACAATATCTGGAATCACGGGATTCTCTGGCGGGGCGACAGGGAGGACGCGTACAGCGAAAATTCTGTGTAAAAACAAAAATGAAAGATGGCTGAAGAAGAAAATAAAGGAGGAAAACATGAATGTCATATTTGGTCTTAAGTAGTAATATTAAACTGTGTATATATTTGTTTTAAATTTGTCCTCCGAGAAGGAATGTCTTCTGAATACTGTGGTATGATCGGAGCAAAACAAGAGAAAATAGACTACAATTAATGGATAGTACTAAAGCATATAATTACTATATCAAGACAAAGACAATGAACACAATGGTTTAAAAAATGCAAAAGTTGTCAGATCATAATCCTGAGATGACAGGTGGAATCCCACTAATATATATATATATATATATATATATATATATAGAGAGAGAGAGAGAGAGAGAGAGAGAGAGAGAGAGGGAGAGAGAGAGGAACAGGAGACAAGTTGGATATTCAACAATTTAAAAATGGGAAGAAAATAGATTTGTCTGAAGTAGAAAGGAAAAATATATCAGTTTAGAGAAAGTAGATACAGGAACAAACTAGTTGTAGGAATATTTCGAACATCACGAGTAGAGGTAGGGTATCATGAAGGTAGCACAGCAAAGAAAAATGGATTACAAAACTACGGAAACGAAGCACTGAAAAATGTAAAATAATGTGTGTAAAGTTGAACTTTGAATTGAGAAATGAAGTTCAACAAAGACAGAAACTATACAATAGGCATAAAGGACCTCGACATTCACTATACAGAAACTTATGTAGTAAGTGACTGTCCAGTGATGGAAGGTATGATTAATTATACTGGTAGAGGTAGAAACTCTAACCCGTTAAGTCAAGTAGCTCACGATTTTAACGAAAATTTAGTTGAGGTATGCAAGCATTCTTTCTTGTACTAATTCCTCTCATTTTTACATGCCAGAGACGCCTATGCCTGGAATTCCCTTGATCAGGATGTCAAGTTACCGTATTTTGGCCTAATACTTTCCGATTCTGAAGCGCGAGCTCCAATCTTTGGACTACATCCGTTTTTAAGAAGCTGTGTTAGGGAAACAAAGATTTATGGTATAGAGTGTTTCACAATCCGAACATTAGAGAAGGGTCCAGGGAAACACAAAGTTGAAGGCGTTATTTGTAGTCTCTCATTACACACTGAATGATGTTCAGTGCTAGTTGAGCACAGCATGATACAACAATTCCCATATCACTGAGTACCATCGCTTTTAAGTGACACTATAGATAAAAATCAGGATTTTAAAGGATACTCAAATGGTCCTAGTTGATCAGTTTGGTGCTCAGGAAATTGCAAATCCGATCTGAATGGACATCTTCACTTTAATGTGCACTGCATTATCCTTTGCCGCGGTGGCTCGGTGGTAGAGCGTACACCTCGGGTGCATGGAGTCCTTCATTTGATCCCAGCTGGCGCCAAATGAACTTTGTGGTGGACAAACATCGTGTGCGTGGATTTCCTTAGGGTTCTCCCGTTTTCTCCCACTCTTCTCATTCCACCATATCATTCATTTCTCATCATCACCGTCTCCTTTAGTTTAGCCAACATAATCGTTGTACGTAAAACTTAAAGATTTCAATTCATTTTTAGTTTGGTTGATTGAAATTTATAATCTCTTTTGAGCACCGAAACCATATGAGACGTGGGCCTACAGATTAACGTACCTGGTACCTCATGTACCAAAGGTGCACGTGTTAGCAATTATATCAGCGGGCAGAGCTTTCATTTGCTCATGAATATGCATGATCTTTGCTCAGAAAGCAATCCATCAATTGAACCTCTGATTGGAAAAGGGGAATAAGTACAATTTTTTGCGATTTTAACCTGAGATAGCTGATGTGTTCCTTTAAGATAGTTACATCGTTGAGTAGAAAATAGGAATGTTTGGGCAACTCTATATGACCAATGTAGAAGACAAAATCTCTCGCTGATTAGAAAAAGGGAATAACTACGTTTCTTATTCCCTTCTTCCAGTGATTACAGGACAACACCACAACTGTGAGACTGTGTGTAAGTAGACAACCACCAGAGCCCTGTGCTGTCATTACGATACTTTGCCTTCTTTTCGCATTGCACAATCTATAGAGAACTTTTTGCCCCAATCAGTTACTGATTTACGTGTTTTCAGTGATACGAGTGGTGGTCAAAACTGCAATCGTTCAATGACATGAACGCTTTTCAGCCTGATCGTGTCATAACGGTTCAGCACTCTACAGCAATATTTGCCTGTCAGAGGTCACAGTTTTTACGATGTGACCGAAATTTTGCTGTAATCAAACCAGAACTCAAACGACACAATCGTATTTATTTACCAGCACAGTATAACCGCATGATTGCGAATGCAAGAAATACTAATTCTCCATTTCAGGTTTACGAAGTTGTGAATGAAGAAATCTTAGATTTTAAACATGGATGGCAACCGTTTTACAAGAAATCTTTAGGTAGCATTGTGGACAAAACAGTGAAATTCCAAGTAAATAGAGACACTGTTTACAAAGCAGAATCTCCAGGTTATGTGCAAGATCATAAGTTTATCAATGGACTAAGAACTGATATTTTTCGATTACTCAAAAATAATGTCACAAACGTTCCACTGCAAACGTCAAAGGCATACGATTAATCGCTATCAATCAGAAAAAGATCAACGATTCTTCACAAATCATTAAATACATACCTGACCAATACAGTTTTATAGGATGATTTGTTCATGGAAAACCACTGACCAAGAAACTGTAGAAGACGAAGAGGCACACGGATAGGACCCTATGTAAAGCCATTCTATTGTGACAACGTATTTTGCTACGTATTTTGTTCAGCTGTTTATTGTATTACTTTTCTTGCTGTACGAATAACATGTGTTGTAAAAAAAAAAAAAAAAAAAAACGAACGGTGACAATAAAAGTGTTAGAAGCCTAACATTCGTGATAGTTCGGATACATATATCTAAGATTAACATACAACATTGTATTCAGCATGTACATTTTCATAGCTTTCTATCATAAACTGCACATTACACACCCTACACACAATTACAATTGCGTCCAACTGTAATTGATTGGAAAAAGGGAATATTTTTTCCGTTTTTAAGCTTATCTAACCAATTGCAGTGCTGCAATACAAGATTCTTCTTCTTGTCTTAGTGTTTCTTAGTTCTTTTGCTACAAGTAATCAATTATACACTTTTTGCAACAAATAGAAACAACGCTTCGGGAAGGTTTTTTAGCGTTTTTGAAAACTTAGGTCTGATGCACTTATTCCATTTTTCCAATCAGTGATTCAATTTACTTATATTCTTTTCGGAAGACAAGTTACTAATAATTTGACCGTGTGTTAAGTCAACCATCAGGTTGCCCATAATGCAGTGATCCCTATTCTGGGAGCCCAGCGTCCCAAAATGTAGTTTGTGCCCCTAGGATGTGGATGTATTTGTTTGGATAACTGACAACGAAAAACATGTACTAAACCCTTCCCTTCGAAATTTATATTTAAATCTGTGCCTCTTGTATCAGAAGATAACTATTTAAGTTATTCCTTAGAAGCATTAATCGAATGGAAATTTTATAGTGACCAGTTGCGTGTATTTTGCTTTTGCAGTTGTTCATGTTTCCACTGAAACTAAATTTCCCATTTTCTATTATTTTCATAATAGGAAAATGGCATTTCTGAAGCATAATATTTATTATTTTCACACATAAACCCAGTCTTCATAAATTGTTTATTGATATACCAAAGAGCAACACTACTTTCTATGGGAAAATTGCAATTAAGTATAAAATCCAGTGCTGTCCTCTACTTTTTTTTTTTAGATCCAAGCAATGCAACAATATTACTTTTTATATTTTTTTCTTCTGGTAGTGTATGAAAAATAAACAAGTGGCTCCCTGTGATATCATCATTAAATCTCGTGTCAGATGCTAGTGACGGTTTCAGATTCTGTCTCGCCGTCTCTTGTTCGTTGCTAGCGTACAGAAATTCCTTGACAACGTCTAATTAAGTACTAGTTTCGGTGGCAGCTGCGTGTGCGGTTAATCCTGCTGTTGGTTGTATTCACCAAGAAAGTATTAGTTAGAAGGTTATATGAACTCTTTTCTGAAATATATATATGTATATAATTAAATACGTATATATTAAAAAAATTTCCTCTCTTCTCCGTAGCAAAAAAAATGAGGTAAAAATAAGCGGTGCTTTTGTGAAGGTGGTTATTACGTAGAAAGTTGAAACATAACTGAATCTATACACGAGTTTACTAACTTGTGTGTTTGAATTTGTGAGCTCATAAATGACTTCCACGTGTAAACAGTGATAAATTATAGTTTAAGCACATGTACACTCAGGTGTTTCACGTGATTTTCGAGAGAATTAATCTTATATTGCTTTTGCTGACGTTTAAAGAGAAACCTGGAATCTTACCTGCCCAAAAATGTCATACGTTTGCCTGCACACCAGAATAATTAATTTTTTATCGTTGACTCCTCTGTACTACAATCAGCACTTGCTTATTGTGATCATTTTATTTTATTTATTATTGAGATGTAATTGTATTAAATTCAAACCTTATCATCTTTTAAGTAATGTATTGCAGGAATGTGAATAACGGTAAACAAGTATACGCAGGGATAAAACTGGATCTTTGAAAGGTAGAGAGACGTTACGCCATCCCTATTTTTGCCCATTGTAATATGTTAAGAAGTAGAGCGACGATGCATTCTCCCTCACTATTACCTCGGAGTATATGATCGTTGTTATCAGTATGTGTACATACAAAAGACGAATAACAATTGATACAATCCACTATACCTATCAATGTACTATTATGTATGCGGTACATAAAATGAGGCGTATAGTATCAAAAGCCACCAAATCCATTTTTTTACGGAAATTGAGTTATATATCGCTTGCTATATGTTTGACCTAAAGGAATTCCATGGAAACAGAATTTTGTTTAAAAGCTTAATATTTCATACTAAAAAGAAACTAGTTCAAATATGGAACTTTGTACACGTGTATATAGATCTTCAATGCACGTTTTGCGAGATTACTCGAAACTTAACGATATGGATGTGGCGAATATTGATACTAGGCACCTCAAATATACAACCTGTTCCAGTACAATACAAGCGAGTACGCTGCAATAGGGAGATAGTGTAAGTTGAAACCAGTTAAATAGTAAATTTCTACCACTTGCTGTTTTAGTATAGAGATGCAGTAGAAGATTGAATCTTTTCTTAAAACGCTAAATCATTTTTAAAAAACATGCGTTATTATTAGTAGAAGAAACAAACGAGAAAAAAAGGCCTAACCTGGAAATAATTGCAACACAAATGGTTTTTTCTCTATCACTTCCAAATAGCGTTGCTAATAATATATTCAAAATCCGCTTTCGTAATGCTTGGGGAAAGTCCGCCATCTTGGATTCAATATGGCGGCCACACCGAGACATCGACTCACACTTAAATGACAAAATCTACTCACAGATTTAAGCTGAAAACTTTGTTCCTACGCCATTTTCAAGATAATAGCATACCTTAAGGGATGCAAGTTTGCATGCCTCTATGTACCACCGCCATATTGAAAAATGGCGGCGATTATTAAAAATTAGTTTTTTGTTCAATTGGCAATAATGTTTTATTGGCAGATAACTCATAAACTAACAGAGATATGTAGAAATTTCTTGAAGTAAACGTAAAAGCTCATGATCTTAGCTTTCCAACGAGGGTACTTATGTTCGTCTATCTTACAAAGTAATGGAGCTAGTCAAATTTATGTGGCACTGGGTGTGCGATTTTCGATAATATGACTTTTTTCTCAGGTTCCTGCTAGAAGCTAAGTAGACGCAGTATACGGATTGACCAGTAAATAATTGCAACACAAATAATTTTTTAACCAGGATGTGTAACAAGGTGTATTTAGCTACATATTAAAAATCTTCTACACACCTCCTTGGGGAAAGTCCTCCGAAATTTCGTTGAAATATGACTTCTGAGATTTCGTTCAGATGTCGCTACAGATCGCGATAATCCATCATTGAAATGAAAGAAGATGTGAAAAATTCCTCAAAATTACGATATATCTTCAGTCCTTGTTATGGTTAACGCTACATGTCTATTTGAAAGGCAAGAATTAAAACAGTGTAGCAACATCTTCACTGAAAAAATTGTCCTCGTCTTTACAAAGTTTACACCGTTTTCCACATTATCACAAGTTTCTTCCAGGCAATTGTCACTAATTTATATTAGTAATAGATCACGTTTCTGGCATGAATACTTCATGTCTCTATTGTTTTCATGTATGTGTATATATAATGGATAACAATTAACACAGTGTAGCTATCTAATTATTAAAATGAATGATCATCTTCATAAAATTCTAGAATTTCTTTACACATTGCACAAGTTTCTCTCACATAATGCCCATATTCAATGTACAAACTATATCTACTTTGCACCGCATACGTGTATGTTCATACCTTATATGCATATTCAATACATAAAAACTACATTAATAACTAAAAATAATAATTTTCATTTTCAAAAACTTCAGTTTTGTCTCACATTATCAAAATATTTAACCAGAAAATGGTCACAAATTGATGTACAAAACTGTCCATACTCCTTGCATCAACACACCATACTGACATAGTTTTCTGCGGATATGTATATTTAGTAAATGGCAAATAAGCAGCACACCAATCTAATTACTAAAACAAGTCGTCTTCATTGTCAGAATGTTCTGATTCCCTTTCTACATTATCACAAGTTTGTCCCAGACACTGTCCACAAAATGATGTACAAAGCAGACCATACTACTTGCAAGAACACTTCATGCTTATACAATTTCCATGACAATTACAATGTATGATTTCCAGTATATTATCAGGAGCAGGTTTCCTGTCCATCATCACTGGAAAATACATTCCCTTATGTAGTCGCCATCCCCAATCTTCTGGTCGCATTTGAGAGGATAGACTCTTCCATTCCATGATTTGGTAGTAAACACGCAGAGAATGATATTTAAGTGCATCAGGAGTAGGGGGAAGGTTTTCTTGTCGTACAAAATCTGTTGCTGTACTGATTTTGCTAGAAAACATTCTTATTCTTAAAGCAACAAGAGATTCATCTTCCTTGCATTTGTACAGTCTTGCTGTTGCCTGTTCTCCAGCACGAATAATTTCTTCTTTAAAGGCATTTTTAGAATTAAAAATAGAAATGGATTTCTGAAAGACCTCATCGGAATTAGCTAGTTGTAACGCCACTTGTTTTCCTTTTCCAAAAAATCATGATGTTGTATCACAACCAAGAAATGCATGGATACATAGAAGATTGTTACAGAGTTCGCCAAGGTCTGTTTTCGTAGATTTAATGTCCCAAAGCCTAGTTTCTGTTTTATAAAACAAAGCGTTCGTGTTTGACGGTGATAGACTTAGGAGAAGAATGAGCAGATCAGTATCATTTCCAACAACACAAGTATCTTGGTTTCGTGATTCTTGAATAGCTGTGTTCACTATCAGTGTGTCAGCATCCCTGTCTGAATACAAAACTTGAAATCCAACAGCAGAAAGCTCCAAACCCAATTTTCGAATTAGTCTGTCCCTTTTCATAGAAAGTTTCATTTCTGGAGAAAGGAGCACTTCAGGAGCGCTCAAACCTCTAGTTCTCCTTAGGTGTGTGCAATCCTTTATCGATGGACCACTAATGTAACCATCGAAAATAACTGAAGTGTCACTGAAGTGTGTCTTCATGTAAGAAACGTAGGACTGAAATACTGTTTTGAATGTATGATTCACTGGCCAATTGACCTGGTGGAGCAACCACCCACCGTCAATCACATAATTACAAGACGTTGGTGTATTTGAAGATGAACTTGTCATTTTCCATAAAGCATTAGCCAGTGATGATTTATTTGCTGGTCGTAGATTCTCATAATCTTCAAATAAAGTTCTTGGAACAGAACAAAGCTCATAGGAGAAAACGTCTTCTAGATTCATGTTTCCTCTCATAGCAACAATTGCTAATCATTGAAAAAGCTTGTTATGTTCCATACTGATTGATCCGGTACTCGTATGTATGGATTTTTGTCTGCCATTGTAATGGCTTTATCCTTCTTCGAAAATATGAATGAGTCTGACGAATTTTCCTTCATTTTCAGTAAAATATTTTGTCCAACACATTTTGCTTTATCAACATTGACACGATCTTGGGCAGTTAAACCGTTCGTAATATTAATAAGTTCCTCTTCAGTTCGAAACGGCTGACATAATGTTAAGAAATCAAGTTTTTTTTTTTTTTTTTTTTTGTATCAGCTGCATCCCTACTCATCCTCTTCAATGAAATATCTCTATGCTGGTTGGTGTGCTGCTTATTTGCCATTTACTGAATATACATATCCGCAGAAAACTATGTCAGTATGGTGTGTTGATGCAAGGAGTATGGACAGTTTTGTACATCAATTTGTGACCATTTTCTGGTTAAATATTTTGATAATGTGAGACAAAACTGAAGTTTTTGAAAATGAAAATTATTATTTTTAGTTATTAATGTAGTTTTTATGTATTGAATATGCATATAAGGTATGAACATACACGTATGCGGTGCAAAGTAGATATAGTTTGTACATTGAATATGGGCATTATGTGAGAGAAACTTGTGCAATGTGTAAAGAAATTCTAGAATTTTATGAAGATGATCATTCATTTTAATAATTAGATAGCTACACTGTGTTAATTGTTATCCATTATATATACACATACATGAAAACAATAGAGACATGAAGTATTCATGCCAGAAACGTGATCTATTACTAATATAAATTAGTGACAATTGCCTGGAAGAAACTTGTGATAATGTGGAAAACGGTGTAAACTTTGTAAAGACGAGGACAATTTTTTCAGTGAAGATGTTGCTACACTGTTTTAATTCTTGCCTTTCAAATAGACATGTAGCGTTAACCATAACAAGGACTGAAGATATATCGTAATTTTGAGGAATTTTTCACATCTTCTTTCATTTCAATGATGGATTATCGCGATCTGTAGCGACATCTGAACGAAATCTCAGAAGTCATATTTCAACGAAATTTCGGAGGACTTTCCCCAAGGAGGTGTGTAGAAGATTTTTAATATGTAGCTAAATACACCTTGTTACACATCCTGGTTAAAAAATTATTTGTGTTGCAATTATTTACTGGTCAATCCGTATACTGCGTCTACTTAGCTTCTAGCAGGAACCTGAGAAAAAAGTCATATTATCGAAAATCGCACACCCAGTGCCACATAAATTCGACTAGCTCCGTTACTTTGTAAGATAGACGAACATAAGTACCCTCGTTGGAAAGCTAAGATCATGAGCTTTTACGTTTACTTCAAGAAATTTCTACATATCTCTGTTAGTTTATGAGTTATCTGCCAATAAAACATTATTGCCAATTGAACAAAAAACTAATTTTTAATAATCGCCGCCATTTTTTCAATATGGCGGTGGTATATAGAGGCATGCAAACTTGCATCCCTTAAGGTATGCTATTATCTTGAAAATGGCGCAGGAACAAAGTTTTCAGCTTAAATCTGTGAGTAGATTTTGTCATTTAAGTGTGAGTCGATGTCTCGGTGTGGCCGCCATATTGAATCCAAGATGGCGGACTTTCCCCAAGCATTACGAAAGCGGATTTTGAATATATTATTAGCAACGCTATTTGGAAGTGATAGAGAAAAAACCATTTGTGTTGCAATTATTTCCAGGTCAAACCGTATATTGCCTCTACTATATCTTTGTATTACCGTTTTTGTCCTTTAGGTTTCAATATAAAAATTAGAAACGGTTGATTTCTGTCACTTTTAACTTTGAACAGATGGTTAACGAAGAAGACAAATATTATTTTGAGGACGAAAAAATGTTTCTTGGTATATCATACTGTTTTTACTTGTAAATTAATATTGAAACCGGAAGTAGTCTTAAATTTCAACTAGTTTCAGTTTTGGTAGAGAGTTACGGGTGTTTACGGTTTAGCTTATTTAGACACTGATTCAATATAATAAATCGGTTTTATACGGTTTATTTCTATCCTTTCTGGTTTGAATAGAGAATTAAAGGAGGATATGAAATTTATTTTTCGGACGCTGAATTGATTGCAGAAAATAATTTCTCGATATTTACCGTTATTGCTCTATGTAAATCAATATTGAAACCGGAACTGCTAGTAAATTTCACCCGTTTCCGTTTTTGGTAAAATTTTACGAAAGTCATGTACGTTTTTTTAAAACATTGAATCAATTCCGAAAAAAACAGGTGTTCCTACCTATTACTGCTTTTTCTTCTATGGCGATCAACTTTAACCTTTAAACTACGGTGGTAAATTCTTCAACCTTTAAACTATGGAGGTAATTTACGTTTAACCATTAAACTACATTTAAATCGTTTTCGTAAGGGTTTACAAAGAAGTCCATTTCTTCACTCCTATTTATCGAAGACACATGAAACAAAACGTGTAACAAAAGTTATTGTAGTACCATTTCGAAATCGAAATATCCGTAGTTAAGACAAGAAAAAGGGTGTTTTGAAATCAAAATATCCCGTAGTTTATAGGTTAAAACCTGAAATGGTTGATTTCTACTACTTCCAGTTCGGATAGAGAGTTAACGAAGGATATGGAGTCTATTCTTGGAACACTGAATCGATCGCCGAGAGCAACTTCTCGGTATCTCTTACCGTTTTTGTTCTGATACCTGTCGACAGACGGATTTGCATTGAGATGGATAGACATAGCCGTTCTATAAGGTTTGCGATATACATAGCATAAGTTTGTAAGTAAGAAAAAACTGATCTATCGATTACTGTTGGCAAGAACAGCAATTTTTAGCGACATGAACATTCGTTTTTTTTTTTTTTTTTTAAATCGAAAACTGCACATAAGAATTGATGCTGAAGCAACTCATAATTAACGTTTATTGTCCCATCGTGCTTTCTTGAAAGTCGGCTTTAAAATCCAGAATATCAGTAATAGTTTCATCTTGATAAGTGCTATTGTTATGTTTATTAACTTTTAGGTCAGTTTTTAAGTTTACAGACAATCTAATTTTCCTCGATATTCTCTAAAACTATGCATGAGGATTTGCATTTCATTTGTTCACTTTAATGAGATCTTAACAGCTTGTTTCCAAATCGTACCATGTCCAATTTTATCGGATACTGAGATTTTTATGGTTTTAGATACTTTGTTAATTCTATAATTTGTAGTTAATTATGTGTTAAAACATCTCGTAACCTATAAAAAATATACTAAAATATAGTTTTATTCTAATCAATATTACATTCATAAATATAACCTGTCCAAGAAGTCCTAAATCCATATTTATGCCATAGTTACTCATTTTCTGTTTTATTAGGTAACGCAACATTTTTGTAACAGAATGCGCTCTGCCCTTTACAAAATTTTATCAGCTGATAAATGTTTCTGTGACCTTCTTTATTGACTATCGGGGGGCAAAGTAGCTCAATGGTAAAACGTTTACATCTGGTGTGTGTGGTCCATGGTTCGATCCTCGACCAAGTAAGTTTGAGGTAGACAACATCGTGTCCGTGGGTCTTCTCGGGTTACTCTAGTTTCCTCCCACTTTTCCATCCCACCAATTCTTCAATCATCATTGATTTACCTTAATCATCGTCTTCCTTATCTTAAAGGGTCACTGGTCGTTAAACTGAAAAATTTAATTTTGTTACATTTATTGAATCGTTCTAAAAATTTAAACGACTTTCTTTCTACGTATTATGGGAAATCGAGTCTTATGGAAAGAGTGACTACTTGATATGAATTGATATTTTTGGAAATGGATTGGACATCAATTTCTACACTTAGTTTGTTTGTGGCATAAAATTCGGTTGTGAAATGAGCAAAAGGCAAATTATTTCATACTTAATTTCAGCAATCGGCGCAGATGTACTTAGTGTACTCTAGTTTCAGACAGCTCAATACAATATTATTAAAAACAATATTATTAAGTGTAATTATTACATTTGTTTCTCTGTTTCACTTGGATATAAAATAACAAAAGCAAACCATTTTTATATACAATATTTGTCGTGTCAATTTTCCACTGTTTCCATTAGGGTAAATTTCCCTAAGCACGAAACTGTGGTTAGTTTAGTCTAGCTTCAAACAGCTCATGTATTTAAGGTGTCAAACATTGAAAACTCACGCTTGTTTTAAAATGTTCCATTACAGGGATAAATCAAGCTATAGACCACTCTTACGACGGAGAGCCAAATATTTGTGTACTTACTAGTTAGAAACAATAGACTGGGAGATGAATATACAACTAAAGAGTCCTCATTTACAAACATATTAATTTGTGGTCTTCACAGAGGATCCAACTGTACAATATTGTTGAGAACATTGATTTCACGAAATTTAGCAGCGAATGTCTTGTATTTAACACACATGGCCGATAGGTTATACTGACACCCAGTGTATTGAATCAGTGAATGGCGTATAGCCATCGCGCCGTAATAGAAGTGTTTATTGGTTATGGACTACAGTTATAGTTGTTGTGGTCGAGAGCCTCCGCCGATGACACTGATTACCAGCTCAGATTGTACGTACGGACAATGTTGGATGCAATGCAGTGTAAAGGGCCTATCAGATGGTAACAGTACTGTAACTGTTGTTTTACTTTAGGATATATGTATGGGTGCATATTATCAAAGATAGGGAGTAGGCGAGATACTAAATATCTAGGCCTGTTTGCTGTGTTTTGTCCCTAATTTGCTTGCTTCGTCACAACAATTCTCTCTCCCTCTCTGTCTCTCTATTTATTTCTGTCAGTATCTCTTTGTCTGTACGTCGCTCTGTTCCGTATGCCATTAAACTTGTTATGGCAAAGCCGAGATCCGAAATATAAACAACCATTACAACAAGCGCCATATGAATTGAGATTTCATGCTTCAACTGCAAGATCAATCTCTCTTGACATACCAGCTTTTTTTCCTTTCGTTCAAAAGCAAATGTACTGAATGTTTCATGTATTTCATTCCCTTTTTGACTTTTTAGTGTTACCAAGTCCTCTTTGCTGTAGTTGATGTTTGCGAATTTAATGTTTGCCTTTGAAAGCTAAAACCCCCATCAGCTATCCAATTTTAAGTACGTACGTGTTGTGTTGTTTGATTTGAATATTATTGTTGTTCATGATGATGCTGAAGTGTGTGTGCTTTTTATCAACACTTCACCCTATGAATGATTTGTTAAAAAAAAGGAATGAGAGTTTGGTTAATAGTTGTCACTTTACATCAGAATACCCAGTCAACATCTATTGTTCGTCTTCATACATTTATTGTGGTGTTGTTCTATACACCCACACACGTAAACTGTTTTTATCACTTCGTTTTCATTTGGTGAGATTTATAAATGAATTATTTACTGATACAAGAAACATTTTTAGAGAAAGCAATTATCGTAGGATATACGACTCTTGTGGTTCTTGTTTAGATATGTCTCTGAAGATCCTTTTAGTGTGTTCTACAGGAATTCATCTTCTGAACTTGAAAAGAAACTTGCAATCAATCTAAAACGTCATTGAAATTGTCCAAATGTTTATGTTAATTGAAGCAAGAAACATCAAACATACCATACATTATTTGTACTATTATTAAGTGTTAAGGGTTGAATTTGAAGTTAAAAGTGGATGTTCATGCCAATATTCAAATATATATCTAGTGCTCTCAAAATGGCACCTACGGACTACAGAGGACCATTCTACAAGTCAAAATAAAGCGAAAATTGTATATACTTGTAGACTTTTCGAGTCCTTGTCTGGAAACACGAACTGCACTATGTGGAAAGGCGTAGATATAGAATCATAGAAAAGGTCTACCAATCTATCAAATACTTACATCAATCCTTCCCAGATAGCTGTTAAAGTCGATAGGCGTTGACACCAACACCGTTTATTGACGTAACTATCGATGTAACTGCTTGTTGGATTTGTAGAGCAATGTTAATGGTTCCAGGTTATTCTAGGAGGTTATTACATAGTAAAAGTTTTGATTCCCCATAACGGCTGAAGGAGACCCTGGACGATATAACTTATATAGCATTTTTGCTTTAGTTTGACTTAAAGAATAGCGCTCTCTTGCCCGTGCGTGCCATTTTTTAGATCACCCGATTTATATATATATAGTAAGTGTACCAACTATGAGACCCATGCCTGATATGATATCCCAATCTGATACAGAAAATAAGTGCTGGAACCTTGAGACATGCAGTGAAACTGTTGTGTCATGAGGTGTGCCCGCTTTTCCGACATCATTTGCAATATTAATCAATTGAAAGAAGAACTAGGATATATTTTGTGTGCGAAGCAAGTGTGTAGCTTTTTTTGTTATCTCCAGCTTATAAATGAGCTGAGATAATAAGGTAAGTGTTTAATTTCTGATTGTTTTGCTATTGGATGTTTCTCGTTACGAAGACGTGCGGTCTAAAATCTGAATATTTCAATGTATTGCATTGTTTTGTTTCTCTGTTCGAAAGAGATGAACGCTTATGCTTTAACATGATACCCCATGCGGGGCCTACCCTACAGGAGTAAGGTGTCACTTGAAGAACAAATTTTGTGGAAATTTAAAACACATTTAGGAACAAAAGGAGGACTACGTTCATGTTTGTAGCATAAGAACATCGAAGTTTGATATATGTGTATGTAATGTAAAGGAGGTATTTGTTTACAACTTAGAGGATAGGGAGAAATATTGGACATAAAGCATTACAAGTGTCATGTGCTACGTTAAGTCTAAGAAACTTTTTCCTGTAAGCATACGTGTACCTAGCTCTAGTGTGATTTCCAAAATTATATAAATGAATCATTGTATGACAGAGTTTATTCTTTTTTTTAAGGTGTTTAATTTGTTTCAGTGGCACTGCCACGAGTATAGGTTACTTTTTTTTTTTTTTTTTTTACGATAACAGCGATGATAAGTTCCCTTCTTTACTTCCTCACGAATCGTTGCTGCTTGAATTTTCCTCTGCAACTGTTCCAGTGAATGTATTAATATTAACACACAAGATATAGGTGACGCTGACGCTGAATGCCTCTTCTGTGGCCATTTCATCTCTCAGGACCTCAATGAGAAACAACGGAGAAAATAATATGCGCTGCAATCTTTGGGCACATGAAACCTGCGGTGGTACAGACATTCATTTCATCTGTCCGGCATGCCAGTCTGGGAAATGACTCCAAATAGGCGATCCCTGTAAAGGGCTCAAATCAGGAATCATATATTCTTTTAAAATGTACGTTCAGAATTTTTGTATACAATAAGGGAAAAATGTAAAGCCAAACATCATTTGTAACTTTAGCAACAAAAAGTACATTCAATACTTAACATTTCCTCATTTTTCGGTACTTAGTTCTTTCCATATTTTTAGATAGAGCTTATCAGAAAAAAACAGTTTCATATTCGATATATATATCTTGAAGTTTTTTTGAGGTATCAAGGGACTATTCTTTGAAAAGAATATACTCAATTTAAATTACGTAATGAATTGATTCGCGTGGTTATAGAAAAGACAGATCGTCTATTCAAGTTACACAATGAGAAACGATACTCGTTTGTACTGTAATAAATGTTATTTATCTGAATCTTTTATAGGGACTAACATTTTTCCTCTTCGCAGTTGATATTAAAATATCAAAAGATATTGATTACACTTTCCTGCAGGTAAACACTAAACGCTTCTGAAATATAAAACTGGAAAGATAACAAACGTATCAGTAATGTTATATTTGTTTTTGTAAATAACACGTTTTATTGAACACTAGTTAAAATTTTTCGTATGGTAAATAGAGGTCTGTTTAATAACCAATAACTACCAGCAATTCTGTTTATGGTAAATTTTTCACCTTTTTATTCATCTGAATAGTGTTAAGAATTATAGTATTTGTGTGTGCTAATAGTAGTGTTTTTATACATTTCATAAATCCGCGGATATCTGGTAAAAGACATACAAAACCAGAGACTGATTTTCAAACTACTATGAGGTAGAGGACTGCACGGCCCAGAATTTTTAGTCCGGGCCCGGCCCGGCCAGTGAGTTTAGAATATGAGGCCCGACCTGAGTCCGAAACATGTTTTAGCAATTAGACACGAGCCAGGCCCGAACTCGTGTGGTAATCAAATGAGGTCGAATTATAGAAACTTAATAATTAACGCAAAACTGTGTTTTTATTTACATCAATTAAAGATTTAGTTTTGCAGTTGTGCTTTAAAAGTTCTTCAGAAAGAATGGCAATATATATCCTTGTATATTTACAAAGTTATGCCCGAAAATGCCCGAGAAATATAGTTGTATAAAAATATGATCGTAAATATAAATTTAAACATTTACGACCCGAGCCCTTCACGGGCCCGAAGTGATATACTTTGCAGGCCCGAGTCCGACTCCTTGCAGACCTCTACTATGGGATAATTTATACTCGTATTCATTCAACGCGTCTTTGACGTGGGAGATCCGGGTTCGATTCCCGGCGGGAGCTCATGTGGTTCGGATTCCACGTTAATCAGTAGGTCCACGTCTCATATAGCCTCGCTGCTGAAAGGGACGTTAAACTCAAAATCATCTCAACCCGTATTAATTCAAGTTCAATCTCATTTAGGTAATTCCTAAATTTTTAACGTCCAATCCACGAAAATTGAAACATTGCAAGTGATTCAGCACTAATTGAGGACAGTTTAAAGAAATTAGATAAATAAAGGATGATTCACCATGATGCGTATATATAAACTATTGAGATTTAACAGTATAAGAGAAACAACTGAATCGCTCAGCTGTTTTTTTTTTTTTTTTTTTTGCCGCCTCTCTACATCTTTCTCTCTACTAATTATATTTTCCTGTTTTCACATAAGTTTTGACATAAATACATGAACATAGTTCTACATTATCACCTCAAACTATAATTAATTAAGAAAAGACTATTGGCGTTCCTTATGATGTTAATCATCCCCAGTAAATTATAGTTTGGCTGGATAAATTATAGTATGTAAATTTTGTCACAATGCATAATAATTTAACGGGAGTATTTTTGATGATATGAAGCTGAATCGGAGCTTTTTGTACTTAGATATCGGATACTATCCTTGTGCCAAATATAAGTAATGCACGTCTCTGGCTTTATTGTTGATGAACGTTTTCGCCTGCTATGAGTAAAGAGTAAAGTACAAATCAGTGTTTCCGTGAGACGACGTACTAGATTACTCCTTATACGGATGTCTGTGGGTATTGCAGATTTCGTGCGATCGTTTATGGTGATCTTTAAATTTGGGGTGATAATCAGTATAGAGTATGCTATTACCTTAAGGGGGCTCCAACCAGGAGAACTTTAGCGATATCCTAAGAATGTAATAAATTTAAATCCATCGGAATTATTGGGTTCTGTTTGGACATCAGCTTGCGCTACAGTCTAACACTGAAATGGAAGGTAACAGTTAGAACCTAAAATACAAGGTGTTTACGGTAAAATGCTCTCTTAACCAATTTCCATTGGTCAGACTCAATGAACAATAAAGTGATAACATACAATATAACAGCGAAGCTTACTTGTTATCATTTTTTATGTTACATCAGCTGATAATGCTTTTTCTTAGTTACTTAGACAATCACATGTTATAAGCTAGAGAAAGAAGAAGATAAAGCTTTCATCAAAATAGTTCCTTTAGATAGATGCTGGAGGACTTCGTAACACCGTGTGTATGTCAATAGCTATCTATTATAAACGAAAGAAGGTACAACACATATATTCGATGAGTTTCTCTACGACATTTATTTTTAAAATACTAACAATTTTACCCTCGTAATATTCTTATATGGTTCAGAAGTTAGTGTTTCCACTTACGATATCATGTTTCAACCTTATAATATATGTCCCTTACCCTTATGCTTTTCGTCTGACCAATTAACTCGATGTTTATTATTTTCCATGTACAAACTTTGCTTTAGTAGACTTACATCCGATTAAAACTACTCGCTGATCAAAACAATACCTTTATTGTATAATTTAATAACGTGTAACAGTTTCGTCGACTATTCACTTGGCTTCATCAGACACTATCTTGATAGTGAAACTGATAGTGTCTGATGAAGCCAAGTGGATAGTTGACGAAACTGTTACATGTTATTAATTTTTACCATAAACGCATTGTTTTACTCAGCGAGTAGTTTTAATGGATGTTTACAAAACATTTTGGATCAGTTTTAGAAGAAAACTTGAAACCTCTGGGAATTTCTTGTTTGTAGGCACGAAACCCAAAACAATAAAAAGAGGAATTTTTGTTGAGGAATTTAATAAATTTCATTTAAATTTAACTAAGTTTGAGATCTTATTTAGAAGATAGCTGAAAGTATTTTAGGCCAAGTGTGACGAATAAATTAAAATACAATCAATTAAAATAGTTGATGGCATTTTAAGAAAATTGTAACGAACAAATCAAGACACAAGAATTCTAGTACCAGATTTATGTATACAATTTTCTTGAAATTCCTGTTTTTCGTTACAAATATTCCAGTATGAAATAGGTTTTAATAATTTACAATAAGCTGAAAAAAATGAAGATTTTTCCTGTTCATATTCGGTAGAAGCACATAAAATTGATTTGTTTCCGCCTATATTGTTATATGGCAAATAACTGTGATACCAGTTTAATTAGATAATTATTTATTATTGGAAGCACTTTGACATTATATATTTAAAAGTTCAACAGACTCAAGTTGAAAGAATTTACTGTGTTATAGTTGAACGAAAATGCAACAAGGAAACATCAGATCAAAATTGACTAAAATATAAATAAATCATAACCACAGAAGCACAGACGAAACTCAATTAGTTACTAAATAACAAAACCAAAACAGAAGAATAATGCTGACACAAGCAGAGTAAATAAAGTACTGTAATACATGTAAAAATCATAATAGAAGAAAGAATAGAATGGGGAAACAATACTAGCTTTCAACAGACATGAAAATATAGACGAAATCATAAACAATGTTAGAGAATGAATATTTTAAAAATAATGTGCTTTCAGAAAAAGATATTCACAAAGGAAAATATAACAAACAATGGAAAATCATTCATGTAGAAGTTTGGACGGAAAGAAGTAAAAATGACAAATCAAAGAAGTATGAAAAGAGTACTTTAGAAAAAAGGAATAGAGAGAACATGACAAATATCTAATTGAATTGAGTCACTCATAAAAGCTTTCTCTGGTAGAGTGGAATAACAGTACCAACAGTTAAAATGTTTTGTTACTTTGTTTTATGGTAAGCAAAAATTATATTCATTTACAATGAATGTAGACTATTTCAATACAAACAACACATGTATTGCATTTACAGGATACAAAGACCAAGTAGTCAATGAGGATGAAAAAATATTAAAGAAAAATTTATCGTCCATTGAGACATTTATACTAAGATAGAAGTAAGCAAAAACGTAAATGTAAAAAAATTACTCTTAGTCAAATGTGAAATGATGAGCTATTGCCAATTAATACAATAATTTTACTTAGTTGCTATCAATGCGTTCGAGAAACTTACATCAGAGAAATTGAACATGTAGCTAAATTACTGTTTATTTATGCAATGAAACAATAGCAAGCATTTTGTACAAAGCGTCACAAAGGATTCATACATACTTGTAATTAATTCCATTATTTTACTTTGTTTGCATTAACAAAAGTGCTAAAAATTCAATAATAATTTAGTGAAAAGTTTCCAAAATTGAAGAAAGCAAAGTAAAATAATGTACCAATAATTGTATCATAGTTGTCAAGCATGCAGCTAAACAATGTGCATGTTTTGACAACAATGTACATTTTGAACAAAACACTACAAAAGAAACATGCAAGAAGTATTAGGTGGTAGCATAATTCACCCATTTAAAATTATATTCTTTTCCTCACAATGGAAGAATCTAACAAACATTTACTGCAAAGATGTCCTTATTAGAAAAAACAAAGTAAAATAATGGGTTAATTATGTCGCCGTCTGATGGTGCATATATGCTTATTGTACAAAATATTATGTTTCATTAATAGCAGCGAAATGAAAAATATTACTTTAACGCCATGTTGAATGTCTGTTTCAATTCTCGTTTCCGAAATATTGATTATTCTTAAGTAAAATTATTGTATTAATCGGTAGTAGCTCAATGTTGTATAATCCTCATCGCTGGTCTATTAGTTATCGAATATGTCTTTGAAACACGGTATCCCAAATTCGATTTCTGACGGAAATACATTAAAGTTTGAATAAATTTCGGTTGTTCGTATTCCACCTTAGATTGTAGGTTCATGTTTCGTAGAGCCTTGGTGTTGAAAAGGCGGGTAAACTCCGAATCAGCAAACCAATTATTACTTTATTTATGCTTAAAGATATTTTCAACATTGTTATTTTTGCTTATTTTTGCATAAATGAGTTCATTATTGCCACAGTCGAAGCATACATTTTGAGGAACTCTAAAAATGTAATAACTCAATTAATCCATTAATTTGCATTATTTTCGTCACAAAACTGCTAATATTCCATAAGAATTTACTGAAAACAATTCAAAAATATTGAGAAAATAAAACAAAATAGTAGATCAAATTTGTCATCTTCTGATAGATATATGGGAGTTTTATTTTTTGCAATACTTTCGATAAAATGTATTTTGTTTCGTTGAGTTGAGTTCCATGTTGAGTTTTTAGCTGCAATTCTCTCCTTCGAACTGTAAGTAGTTAATAAATAAAATTATTGCATTACTCAGAAGTACGTGTACTTCATTATTATACATGATAATTCATCTTAATCCATCCACAGGAATATCTCAAAAACTACAAAAAATATCAAACAATATCAATGAAATTTGTTCGTCTCGACGAGGATTATTCAATGATACTAAACTCGACTATCTCTTACCGCCCCTTCAGGATGGAACAAAGGGCAACTTTGAAATCCTCAGGAACGTCTTGTATCTATATATTATATATTCAAATTCTCCAAAAGAAAATACACACATTAGAGTGATCTTGATGAACCCACATTCCTGGGGCAGAAGATCAATTTTTAAATCCTAATTTGGTAACCAATTGTTTTTATTTGAGACTCAGATTCTCCAGAAAAAATTGCATTAGTTTGACCTACGACGCACATCCTTAACGCAACCCCTGAGATAGGGTGGTCAACTTTGCAATCTTAAACGAGAACCTTAACTTTTAAATTGCAGATTCGGATTCCCTTTAAAAAATACATTAAATTGGCCTAGAATTAGTCGAAATAATTAAACTACTTTAAGCGCTACCCAGAAACAGTGTCGTGAACCTAGTATTTTACTGTTCCATTTGGGTTGCTTGTTTCAGGGAGTACCTTCGCGTATCACAGGTAAGATTATCCAGTTTTAAACTTGTTCCAAAACATTGCCATCTGCTTGAATACATAACTGCAATAAAAAATAAACGTTCTCAATAACGATTTGAAAGTTGACCTGCCACACTCAGGAATGGGATGTGTTATTGCTGTAACAATTATATAATGGAAAAACGAAATCCTAAAACGTAAAATGAAAAATGAAATGAATCTTCTGGTTTAATGTCCCACGATAACTGAACTAAGACTAAAGAAGTCGATGATAAATGCGAGTTACTAATGTCCAATTAAAGTCATGGAATGTTGAAGCGGAAGTAAATGGGAGAACCTCGAGAAAGCCCACGGTGATGATATTAGACCACCTCCACACTCACATGAAAATCCAAGGTACATTCTTACAAATGATCATGTCATTAGAAGTCTAGACAACAAAACATCCTTATTAAAATTTACTTTTATCAACCGCGTCATGCAATTACAGCCAGTTGTGTAATGCTAAAGTTTTTGGTGGGTATACTTTCGATCGTTTTAAAAATAAGAGTATACCCACCCTTAATATACGCTCATTCTTTTGGAAATTTAAGGTCAGTGTACTCTAGACTATGAACATATTAGATGATTACACGGCATACGTCGTATACTCCCATACACGAACCATTACATCCCTCATTTTGGCACGCAGTTGCTCCTAAATGCTTGCAACAAGTGCAGAGAAGTGACCGGAGTTATTATGATAGTACTGTAATAATTTTAGAACAATCTGGCTTCTATCATCTTACGTTTCCATCCTTCATGTACCATGAAACCACATAAATGTTTTATTTTTTGGATCAGGAGTCCATAGAGGTCAGACCATGCGATAGTGGCCACGACTCCTTCGTCATGAATATGTTGTTATTGATGTTATTACTACTATCAATTTTGTGTCTCCACTTCGAATAATCTATAATATATTTCGGAATAAAATATTTTCTCTGTGTATCATAGATTCTTTTACGTATTTTTCTAATGTTGTTGTCACTGATTTACACCATGCATTATTTGTATGTACTACTTCTGCCCTCTACCGTAATGTCTTTCAGATTTCGTTGTCTCTTTCTACAAAACTATAATTTTGTCTAACTTAATTCTCATATTCTCCACACTAGTCGGTGTAGTAATGCCAGAATCAAAAACAGTTGCATATATACTTATTTGACAGATATTCATATTTTCTTTTTGCACCTCAGTTGAGATTAGATGTGTTGAGAGCAAATTACCGTCAATAAATTATTATGCCACTTAAAAAGCAAGAACATGCAATGTCTGTGTGCGTTTTATCACCGCCACTGAACCTATATGCGTTTCTTGTGCTCTGTTTTTTATGTTATTTTCCTTTTCTAAAAGAAATCTGTTATTAATTATCTTGACTGGAATTCTGTAAGAATTTATGTAATATTCTAAAACGCTTAGCAATAGGTTAAAAACAAAACAACACTACTCACACAGCAGTAGAGAGAAAACACCAAATATTCATCGTATACCTAATGTTTAATATCATTAGAAAACAAATTATAATTAATAATTAGTTTAAAATTAGCTGTATGGTTTTGCTGCGAAATAAAATCTAATTACAAGATAAATCATAGTGGAATGTCTCCGGAGAAAAGCATTGAAATCATTACAACTTTTAAAATGGTATATTATTCAGTTTTATATTTTCTAACAGCTTTAGCACTGAGAGTTAATTGCCTTCAATAAATTAATCCTCCATATATATATATATATATATATAAATATATATATACTTTTTTAAAGGTAGCTAGGTGTTATTCATAACACCAAGGAAGAGCTAGGACTGTTACCTCTTTCATGTTCACTGAAGCATATTATTCGACGTATTAGCAACTCTATCATTTAAAAACAAATTTAAACGTAATAGATATATTTATTTATTTATTATTTTTTGTTTGGTTCTATTCATGTAAAATTATTGCAATATTAACGTTTTTTTCACATATATATGTTAGTATTTTAGCACCTCAGCAATTATAGCATTTTTCAATAGCTTATACTTTTAAATATTTTTTGAATGACGGATTAACTGTCAAAATATACCTATTGATACTTAGAAGCTCCGGGGTTCGGATTGATACATTGGTAGATTGATTAACCTATACTTTCAGTACCGCTTTATGGAGTTGTAGACTCAGTTTGATGCGACACCGCAAAATAAATTCAGATTTCCCATAGAAAAGACTAAAACGCTACCCAGTAAGCCAGGGATGTAGCCATAGGGAACAAATGGGGGCATGTCCCTCAAAATCTCGTCTGTTATGTATTTATTAAACTTGTTTAATATATATATATATATATATATATATATATATATATATATATATATATATATATATATATATATATATATATATATATATATATATATATATATATATATATATATATATATATATATATATATATATAGCATGTGAGGAATGTATAAAATAGAATACGAAAGCAAAATTTAAAAAAAATAATTAAAACCATGTCAGCACATTCAAATTACTAAAACAACTAACATTAATTACCCACCTCATTACTGTAATATCCTAACTGATTGCACACACTGTAGCAAATTTATTACTATGTTTTTCCATGATAGTATCTGAAATTAATTTTATTTTTTCTTTGACTTTTTTTAAAAACCATTTATAATCACATAAAGGCAAAATCAAGCAAATTGGCTCTCATAAACGATTTTTGTTTCCTTACGAACAGCTTATTAGTACATTTTCTACTAGCTGTGACTATAACTACACATACTATTAAAATTCAATAAGGTATCACATTGCAAAATATAATAACAACAATAACAATAAGTATGAAGATGAAATTGATATTGAAATATACTTATATCAAGCCAGTGGTGGATCCAGGACGGACTTCTTAGGAGAGGGTTGTAATACTGCTACTTAAAGCTACTTTTAAGAGTTCCAAACTCTAGAATGGGTTTTATTTATATATAAAATAAGAAAGTTTCCCTTTCTGGGGGTGCGATTGCCCCGATTCTCCCTCTGGATCCGCCCTCCATCAAGCAGAAAAAAGGATGACTATTTGCAGTGTGCATAATGAGAAACACTATAGATAAAAATTATGGTTAACTCCTAAATTTTACTTTTGTTTAATTATAACAATAGCATACAAAAGATGAAGGATGTAAGTATCAATCGATAATGACACACAGATAAACAAAATGAGAATCTCGAGGGTAAATTCCCATCAGTAGTTTGTCGATAAAAATGCGACAGAAAGGTATCGTATCTATTATTCTCTCCTAATTGTAACACAATGATGAAGTGGAACTGACATTCTTTCGTGTTGGACAACCTTAACTCAGTCATTTCTATTTAGTGTGTGTGGTGGTAACCGTCTGTATTGTGAAAATTGTATCGTTTCACTGAGTATTCGGAACATTCTTGCAGAATGTCCAGTATACTCTGACCTCTGAGAACGTTTCGAGACTAAATAAAAGTCATATTACATTTAGGAAGATAATGCACACTCTAATACATTTCTTATTTTAATTTTTGAGAGTGAAATAGCTAGTGTACACAGAGATTTTTGTTTTACATTCTTCCTATTATGTATTACTATTATTGCGATTTTTTACTTATTTTCTTATGATAAAGTTTGTTAATATTTTTGCGGACACTCTTCTCATGCCCAAATTCTCGTTGAAAATTGAATGTACCCATTCGATTGAATGCCTTCCGCTTGGGCATCGTCAAGCTTTTGACAAAAATTGATGAGTCCTCCAAAATTAGCATATTTGTGGTAATATAGTATCCTTAGATAGCAACACTGAATAAAAAGTATGGTATTTTAACTTATGTTGTACATACAAATTTGAAATATATAATAAAATGACTTGCTGCTATTTGAAAAACTTTATATTGAGATGGCAACAATATTAATCTGGTGATGTTATCGAGTATGTGGAGCTTTTTACCAATCCCGAAATTTGCTTGGTACAAAATTTCAGCTATATCTGTCAATTAGTTTATAAGCTTCAACTTGGGGTCACTTTAGAGATTCACCCTGATGGTACCGAAATCTTGAAAGTGCTTAAGGCCTTAAAGGGTCTTAATCCGGTCCTGGGCCCATACGACTCATATAGCCTGAATGGTGATAGGAGCTCTCAATTATAATCCAACCAACTACCTGTTTTCTCCTATTAGTAACAGTCATTTCGCTATTAGTGAACCTCATACTTCCAATTTTACGGCACTATATGTAGATTAGATTACACGTTTTTGTTATGTAGCTTAGTCCGTCATTATTATTCACTTCTTCTTTCTTTACATGCATTTGGATACATGAGTTTCCTTTACAATAAATAAGTTTCATCCCTCTTTGCTGTATTCACTTCCCTCGGAGGCGTGAAAGACCAACAAAAAGATAAGGAGAAAATGAAGGTTGAAGTAATTAATACAAGAATATGAACAGACGTTAAAATAAAAAAAGGAGGAACGCTCCCTTTTATTGATTTTGCGTTCGTTCGACCGCCGTTCTCCTTATTTTCTCAAAGCAAACTGGCTGTGAGCAAAGCACCCCGCAGAGAACTCCGCTATGATTGATTACAAAGAGCGAGAACGCAAGAAAAGAGATTCCAAACACACAATAACTAGCTATAGGAGAAGAGATGAAAAGGACAAAGGCATCTCAGCTAAAGAATTCGTTTATAAGTACTCCTACTCCATCCTATCATCTGTCTGAAAATAGACAAAATTTCTTTTTCTTCTTGTACACTCAGAGGATGATGCTTATTTTTTCTTCTTAAAACTCTGCTGTTTTTTTTAACTGAGCTTATTATGGTGTTAAGACAATTTCTATACCATATTTTTTATTTTATTTATCTCATCTGGAAATTAAAAATAAATCAAACCAGAGTAGGTAATGTGACAACACTAAGATTGTGTACTGAAATTGAAGTGTATAGTTATAATAAATGATTGATTTAAAATAAATGATTTGCAAGCCAGTAGCGGATATAGAAGATAAACACTGGGGGGGCGGCCGGAACCCAGACTATGACAGAAATGAGTTCACTATAAACTTCTAACAAGATACAATAAATAAAAACTTAAATTTCTTTTCTCACTCAAAAAACTGGGGATCTAGGACCCCTCGTCCCAGGGCTAACTTTCCTCTATTGCAAGCTCAATAGTGAAGCGTATTATAATGCAACAAGGGACAAATCCCTGTCAGTCTCCAATGCTCCACATCCACCCGAAAGCCTTCGAAGACTCCGCATTAAGTTCTTGTAAAAATTCCAACAAATTTAAATGACAACCTCTGACAGATCCCTAACCCCAAAAGTCTCACCGCTTTTTTTTTAATCTTTTTAAGTTTAGGAAAGCTGGCTTCTGATATTTGAACAGAATACGTAGTGCTTTTAAGATGCTATTGTGGAAGGCTTTACAATAATAGCTGCGGTAGCTCTCCTGACAAACTTTAAACGTTGAATAAGTCAGAAGTATTCGAATAATATAATACTTTACATTATATGTATTATAAACAATGTAATATTTATTTAGAAGTGTTGAATTTGTAAACATATAAACGTTACAGTTTTATCTCTTCGAAACTTTTTTAAAAATATCATAATTCATGTATTTAGCACACAATCTGTACTGTATTTATCCTGCGATCCCATTTATAGGACGACATAAGTTTTCGAACTATCCAAACGAGTAGAAAGAGACATGACTGTATTCATGCTTTAGAACTTATATGCAGAATAGTTAAAGAGTAATTAAAATTAAAGTGAAACTGATCATCAGTGTATCATTGTGACAGTTATGAAAATTTTATATGTACTATCTCTGTTGAAATAGAATGATATATTAGGCTGAATTTTTAAAATAATGTTATCCGTTTATGACTCCCTAAAGGAAAGAAGTCTCCGCAGAACTAACTTGACGACTTGTGTTGCTCAATGTGTAAAGGAAGTCTTGAGTGAGTGGGTAACTTACTGGTCAATATGTAGACCAAACCGTTTAAGTTAAAAACTTGAAATTTGGCGAGTACATAGGATTTCTATTGTAAGGTGCCACTAAGGAAATACTTTTTTGTAATATTGACTCACAGAAGTGAAGAAATAGGGTTGACTTAATTATATTATATTGTCTATATCTCGGAACACGTGAAGTTTAGAAACATGACATTTGATATATGTACTTCTCATTAAAAGTAATTAGACACGTATTTAGGCGTTTATTTAACCTAGAAGGGAAGAAAATGAGATGGTCAAGAAAAAAAGGGATGGGATTACAATTTAACAAGTTTTAGGAATTAAATATCATGGTAACTATGGCATGAAAAAAAGTGATAAAGGATTGGACACCTAGATTTTAGGAGACTCAACAAAGGATTAAAGACATTTCGTAAACAAGAAAATGGAAGATTTGGGTTAGCTCAGTGATCTAAAGACTGTAGAATATCAAATACTATGTTGAAACAGTTCTCTAAGCAAGATGAAGTTTGTGAAAATGCAAGAATAACAAATAATAGTTTGACCAAGCACTTTTTATGTTTTTCCAGATTAAGTCTGATATTCCTGCACATCGGTTGTAGAACAGTTATAATGATTCACTGTTTTCCTGTTGAAGTCAAATAACATCATATTTGACATCGTTAGATAAATTAACATCGTTATTTTAAGAGACAACATTAAGATGAGAAAATTATGGCTGTATCTCTGAATCCTCTAATATTAGGGAAATGAAATTTGGCATTTAAGATTTTTATTTAAAATAATTTAAAATGTGTTTCAACGTTCTTGATATTAGTCCTAGCATGAAAGAAAAATATGTGAAAAGAAAAAGGACTGGGAGTTGCTGATATTATTATTATTATTATTATTATTATTATTATTATTATTATTATTATTATTATTATTATTATTATTATTATTATCAAAATATGAAACACATATTATTCGACAAATATTCAAAAAGAAACGGGAATACAATACTCCAGCTTATCAAATGTTTATCAGTTTTAGAAAGGCTTACAACTCGGTTAGGAGAGAAACATTGTACAACATTCTTACAGAATTTGGTATACCAAGAAATCTAATTAGATTAATTAAGATATATTTAAATGAATCCGAAAGTAAAGTCCGGGTGGGAAAATTCTTGCTAACGAGCTTTCACTTCGAGAATGTCTTGAAACAAGAAGATGCGCTGTTGCCATTATTATTCAAATTTGTCCTGAAGTACGCTATAAGGAAAACCAAAGATAACAACCAGGGCCTAGAGCTGAATAGTATTCACTAGGTTCGGCGTATACTGATGAAAAATGGGATGATAGGAGAACAATAGAAAGAAATTCAGAAGTCTTAGGGACATGGAAGTAAATACAAGAAATTCGTCGGTATCATAACATTGCAAATTACGGGTGCCTGAAAATATCAAATAATACTTTCGGTAAAGTGGATATTTTAAAATATCCAATAAACTATCAATATTAACAGACCAAAATTATATTCACGAAGAAATTAAATATTAACTAAAAACAAGGAATTCGCGTTATTATTCAGCTCAAAATCTTTTGTCGTCGCAAATCCTTTTGAATAATTTGAAGCTTAAAGTATATAAAACGATAACTATGCCTGTTGTTCTGCATGGTTGCCAAACATGATCTCTTACTTTGAGGGAAGAACGTAGAATGGAAGTTTTTGAAGACAATATTCTGAGGAACGGGAATGTGGAATGGCGAAAACTTTATGACGAGGAGCTATATAATTTCTACTGTTGTTAGGGTCATCAAATCTAGGAGGCTCAGCACGATCAGCAGAAATCGGCTGATCAAAGAAGATCCATACATAAGTGTGCAGGATTACCAGAGTTGCTACCTTGTTGTACAATGTAGGCTATGCATTTACTTAATGTAGGTTAAATTCCACTATCTTTATGAATTCTTACAATGGATTTAGTTTGTATGGATTCTTACAGTATTTGTGTTAAATGTGAGTTTTCGCTCAATAAGAATTCTATATAACAGATTTTACTGTAAAAAAAATAATCCTTTAAAAGAACATGAAACGGATGTCCTGAGAAAGTTAATCTGTCCTGGAATTCTCGAGTATATGTAGTTTAAAGTCCTACAGCATTTAGATGTTAATTCAGCGAAAAGCTTGTAGCACTCTATTGACATAAATGTAAAAATACATTTTGAAAGGTAAAGACTTTCTCTTATTGAATTACATATGTTGTAGCTCTTGTCTTTGAACATATCGAATAAATCATCTTTGTATGCCTTTGAATATAATTTATTCATTCTCTTGATAGATAAATTACTGCAACTTCAGTAAACTCTGTACTTGTATTTTATGGTATCCTCTTTTGCTATCAAAGTGTACCTACCGCTGGTAGTGATGAGTTATTTTTGCGTCTTCAATATTACGATGGAGTTATATAAGTCCATTAAGAGAACTGAAGCACCACCAGCGAGTCATATTCCTCCTCCTCACTGTGAAAGTCGTCCCTTTTCTCTGTGTGAGTGTGTCTCTTTCCAGTTGTGTCTTTTCTCTCTCTCTGTCTCTC
The DNA here is from genome assembly GCF_964235325.1 of Thermobia domestica. Classification (NCBI taxonomy): domain Eukaryota; kingdom Metazoa; phylum Arthropoda; class Insecta; order Zygentoma; family Lepismatidae; genus Thermobia; species Thermobia domestica. The sequence continues at coordinate 139,111,098 of NC_137462.1, read as the reverse complement.
AGTCTCTTCTCCCACCAACATTCCACAATTTCTCCGCAGTCATCCCACAGATGAGAGAATTAACTAAGTTTTACGTGGAGAAACATCTCCTGTGCGATAAGGAATGATTGAATTTATGGTTTTTAGATTTTACCAATTTCTAAAGCCATTTCTGGAAAGCAAGTTAACAGAGTATCTAGAACAAAATAAAACAGTGTATTGCAAAAGGCAAGTAGAAGCTATACAACATCATAGAAGCCAGTTTTCTATTCAACTTTCTCTTTCTTCCTTTCTTTCTCTCTCTTTTTCTCTTTATATGCAGCCTCACTGTCTAATAAAACTACAAAGACATACAAAAAGAAGAAAAAGAACATTTTTAATTCTTTAAATCCAATTGAAGTTACAATATCCTATTTGCAGCTACCGCACGCGTTATTTTGAAATCCATTTAAAGGAATTCCATCATAAGTGCGGTACCGAATCGAATGTAAAAGAGTGTATTCACTTTTTAAGCTTTGGTCTCTGTGAATGACTGTTGTTTGATGAGACGAACAAAAATGCTGTGTTATAAGTTTTGCTGCTTTGATTTCTTTCTTTTTTTTTTTTAGAAAAAAAACTTAATGGAGTTTCTTCGTACTTCATAGCTGTTGTTCCTTTGTGAAACTTCAATATAATGTAGCCGAGCTGAACACCATTCTTTGCAAAAGGGAAATAAGTTTATAAGAAATATTACAAATAGTATATATCATCTCTCCCCTTTCTTTAGGAGACATATTCCAATTTAAATGAAAGATGAGAGCCCGGTTTGATTCAAGTACTAAATAGTCTATGTTCACTCATTTCCCTTTTCATCTAATCACTTCCCTGTGATCTATTCTTCCATTGGTGCTCTGTTTGTCGCTGGACACAGCGTGCCTGGTTTTGTTTCATAAGTTTCTGAGTATCCTCGCTGTATGGTTTGTGTTGAAGCAATGGAGTATACGAGTATTTTATGACCTGTAACAAGAAAAATGGATCATATTAAAATGTACAACTTTATAATACTATTGGATCCATTGTTGTGGGGTGAAAAATTCTGTTTTTCTTATATTTTTGAACTTCAGCCGGCGCTACCCCCTTTACTATATGCTATTTCATTAATGTGATACGATAAAAAAATCAATTCAAGGTAGGCACCATTGATTTTTAAAATTATTTTCAACTGGTACAGCAGTTCGACCGTGATTCGATCAGAAACAAGATTATATTCAGTTTTATTAATGCAGATAACAGGTGACTTAGCCAGTTGGATCCATTATGTTTTATTTAAATATATCTTTCTGTTTACAATGTAATACATACTTTACCGTAAATGCACAAAAATACACACATTTTGTTTGACAGCTGACAGTAAACTAATTTATTTGCTCATTACTCTTACTGTTGTTTATTTAATGGATAATTATATGAGATTCTCTGAATTCAGAAATGTTTAGAAATGTAAGTTTGTTCTCGAGTTGTGCTCGAGTTCTTCACACGGATTATCTCGCACTAGTTTTCAACAGTAGTTTTCTATCATGAACACGTTCCATTGACTATGATACCTTGATTCCATTATTTTTTATATTTTGATGGAACCTCTCAGCCTCTCCTTCACTCAATGAACCGTAGCGCAGGTAAGGGTGAAGGCAATATAACTACAAACTTGTGTGACATTTGAGTGTATGAATTTTGTGGAACATGATTTTTACATAATTTTGTTCTCATCGGTCATGTTTGATATTGTATAAGGACCTGTCAGCAACATCTATAGATAAATCCCCCCTAAAGCTCTAAAACTCGACGTCGATTGTGGAATTTCTGAGGCAGAATCTTTTCTAAGCTTTTAATGAGTTGACTCAGAAAGCTTATGCTATCGAATTGCTATCAGCGAATAATCTCTACTAAAACGTAAAGAACTCGAGACATTTCTGAAAAGGCTAATCGCGTGTGATGAAAAGTGAGCAACAATGTGAGAAAAAATGTCGTGGTTTACACGAAGAGAAGCTTTACAGTCTGTGATAAAGCCCACACTAACTCCCCAGGAATGTTATGTGGTGTGTTTGGTGGCATTGGAGAGCATCATGCATCACGAGCTGCTGTCGTCGGGCAGAACATAGACTCGGCTTATGCTATCGAGAATTACCTAGAGCGTACTTAGCAAATCACAAGAAACGGCGAGAGCTGGCAAATAGATAGGATATCGAATACCAAGCTCACAAAGTCAGACCACAAACATCTTTAACGACCCATCAGAAAAGGAAAGAAATTAGCTCGGACTTTTAAATTCATCTACCTATAGCCCAAGTCTGACACTATAAGACAATTATTTGTTTCTATTTCAGCAGAACTCTGAATGTTGCTAAGCTACTTACAAATGATACCTGTGAGAAATACATGTCATAACTTTTTTTTTTACCAGAAACCAGAAGAGTTCTAAAGTGATGAGGGTATGGTATTGGCGGGAAAATAACAGAAAGGTATACAAATGTTTTGCAGGGGTTTCATAATATTATTTTCGAATCACAATACGTATATTATCGATTTCAATCTGCTAAAGCTCAATATTTTTCAAATAACCTGATTTAAGTAGTACATAAGAGTAAATAATTATCCACATGTACTTCAGGAAAGGCGACCAACTAGTAATGAGTGGTAAGCAGGTGCTATTAGATAATAAAAACGGAGCGGCATGAGAGTGCCTCATGGAGAGTGCAGATTCCAACGAATTGTAACTTTGGTTGCATATGTAATAGGAAATATATCTCATGGTCGCGATAATTTCAATTTGGAGTGTAATAATTGAAATTTTGATATAAAATCATAAATCACGATAAATCAACAATCGCGATAGTCGAAGCTTCGATAATGGAGATAGTAGTGTAGATTTTGGGTTTCCAAGAACAACTTTTCTTGTATCTTAGTAACACGTTCATAATAGAAATACAATATTATTGTAATGTCTTCGATTTATTTCATTAACATACAGTTTGGTTTATTTCATTAATATGAAGTATACAAGATAGGGCAGATATGCTAAGACAATTGGTTACTGGTGACTATAACGTCCCTTTCCATCTTTGATGATATACTGTAACACGCCTATCTGCAGCTTAATATGAGACCTGAATTACATTAACTTGCATAGGAAATTAAAGCCGAGTTTTCCAATATGCTAAAAGGAGTATAACTAGATAATTTCATCTTAATATCAGATTCGTGGTAGTAACCACATGTCCTCATTTCCCATCCCCGACGAAGGAAAGTGTTTGAAATGATCATTTTCATAATTTACAATTGGAAAATTTACAAATAAAATTCATTCTTCATATGTAAAAGTCAAATATATTGCACGTATATGCACTAGCACTTTTTAAATGAGGTTGGACTGAAGGAGGAGAGAAAATAAAACTGTCGCAATTTTTAAACATTACTCTCTTGTTGTTATTTGTTTTTTTTTTTTTTGTTTCAAACATTGCTTTAAGAGAATGATCAAATAGATTTAAATTACTAATTTAAACGTATAGTTTGTTTTTACTTTAATTAAATAATATTTTCCATCGCAATTAATAGATCAAATTAATATCGAAACACTTTCGTATACCACGTGGGACAGTTATTGATTTGAAAATTACGAGGTCCAATGAAATCTAAACGAATGATTATGGTACTACGGAAATAAAAAATAAAAAAACCTTCACTATTTTTTATTTTTAATAAATCTATACTTGTAATTATTATTCTCCAGCTTTTTCCTTTATTATTTCGTGTTTTCTTTCTAAACCCCCAGGACGAATCCATTTTATGAAAGTATCAAATCCGTGGAACAAATCTACGCCGTTCATACGTTTAGATCGATAGACTATTCACTCACGTAAAGTTAATACATTGCTGTATTGTACTGTTATGCATTGCACTTTGCTTTGATATGGAGGGAAAATCGCGATGTTTGTATCTTGTTCTCCATCCTCTACAAATAATAACAAAATAGAAAAGTTTTGATATTTGTTTCACGTTCGTACATACAGGTAGGAAGAAGAGCGATATGAGTAGAAAGGAGGGGATCCATATGTATTATACATGTGATTGCAATATGACGTAGTAGAGTCTCATGTTGTACATGGATTGCATCAATAAAATTGATGGACAGTGTCATGTAACTGGATTAAAGGACGGAAAGGACAGATTTCCAGAGTTGTTAGATTGGTTGTGTCGACCGAAAGTATTGGAAATGCTTTAGGCTAAACAGCTAGCGGTACGGTTTGAAACGAAGCTTTATCACATATATGTGAAATAACAATGAATTTTCAAAGCAATAATTATATTGTGTTATAAAAAAAAGTAGTATTTGGACTCTGCGAAACGAAACTAATTGTAACTAAAGCCTTGTAACTAAACTTTCAGTATGCTCTCCATCACATTAAAAAAATAATTTATATATCTAAATACAGATGAAATCTTTTCTGTGTGTGTCGCATTTTTTAAACACAAAACGACTGAATCATTTCAAGAGAATTTTTCCACCTACTTAACACTTGGTTCAGGAAGTTTTTTTTTGTATGACTTAGCATCTCTAGTAGAAATGCAAAAAAAAAAAAAAAAAAAAAAGCTATTTTTGTGGGGGATGGAGTTTTCTCTCATAAAAGGACGGATTTCGAAAAACCGAAATTTTCGTTATATTGTTTTACTTTTGATGATTTTTTTTATTCAAGTATCATCTTTGTTTTCCTATAATGGACTCTACAAATAAGCAAAATACTCTTTACAACATTCAATACTTAATTATAGGTTCTATATTCAGCCGGGTCGGCCTACCTTTACAGCTTTTCTAACTGGCATTTCACTGAAGTTCAGAAGGTGTAAGTTACGGAACCGAACATATCAGAATAGTCATGTTCGTTGCTTAACAACTCGACGAAGTGAATGAAAATGCACATCTTCATATGTGTTGTTTACCTATTGCCTAAACTTAAACTGGGAGATAAGAAGAAAATATCGTAAACCAAGAAAGAGACACAAACTCATTATTTTTTTGTTTTGATGGAAAATTTGGCTCATATCTCGTTATTTTCGAGAAACACTTTACTGTGAACGTAAGATATTCTATTAAAACACAATGTAAGTTCCATTTACATAATTAACGCTATAAACAGCCATATTAGGTATGATGTTTATTTAAGAGTTGCAAAAATACATGGTATACATAATTTATTCTTTCTTTAGTCTTATATTATGTCAATATATTTGGAGTGGGAATCTTGAGTATAACATTTAACCTTCTCCTGCTCGAATTCTTAATGGTTTCAATAAATAGTATGTATATAGATAGATAGATAGATTTGTTCCGCTTACCCTACGGCATAAAATACGTTTAACCCCCAAAATTTTTTCTAACTTAAGTTTATTCATAAATTACAAATGACAAATGTGTTCCACTAGGTCTAACTAGGATACTTATTGGTAAAATTATTAAATTTTTACTAAAACATTACTGTCCTAGAACATTACTTTAATAGTTTCCACAAACAATTCATTCGAATTAGAAATTTAATTATGTTTACTGATTTGCCCTTATTTACTTTCTCATCAAGTGACTGTATTATTCTTCATGACTGAACCTCTCATGTTTTTTTCTTCAGAATGCAGTAATTAAATGTATTCTTGTGTTATAATCCTAAAAGTAAAGTAGTAGTATCATTATTTCTTCACTAAATTTGAAACATTAAAAAGACCAACATTTTCTAGGCAGAAAACTATAGAAAAGAACAGTTTCTTTTCAAAGACTGTTTTTCCGAGCTCTCGCTTCTTTAGTTACCAGACATTCACTTTTTTCCTAGAAGTGTTCTGTTTTTTCCTTGCCCTAGGAATAAACTGGGCTTCAAGATCCTCAGCTAACTTTCTTGTTTCCACTTTTTTTTGTCTGTTTTGATAGTGTCCATCTAGCACTTCTCTCATGATACAGTTCCTACTCAGCCAATATCCCAACCAATTTCTTTTCCTCTTTTCAATTACAACTAGAACTGTTCTTTTCTCCTTTCTGCTCATTCGTTTTCTTTTCTACACAGTTTATTCTCTCAATTCTTCTCTACACTCACATTTTGATAGTTTCTAGTTGATTTTCATTGCTTTGTGTAATGTACATGTTTCCGCCCATTTAGTACAATACTACCCAATGTGCATTTTAAGAGTTTTTATCTAAACTCTTAATTCATGCACGCACAAAATATACTTTTCTTCCTATTAATAATTACTATCCTTGTTTTTATTCACGTTTGAATTTCATATCGTCACTTATAATACTTCCCAGGGATCAAAATCTGTTCATTTGTTCTATTTTCTGCCCTCCTACTTATATACAGAGCAGATGTTACAGAAAATGAGGGAGAGGAAGATGTGGAAACATGTTGATACAGAAGAAGGCAGAAAGATGTACAGAAAGTTAAATAATGAATTACGAAGAGAAACAGACAGGGCGAGGGAAGAGTTTTACAAAAGAAAATGCGAGGACATAGAAGAATTAGAAAGAGTTGGGAAATATGAGGAAATGTACAAGGAGGTGAAATCTATGGAATTTCGGAAGAAACAAGGAGGTATTACGATGGCAGTAGAAAATAAGAATGGGAAGGTAGTCACTGAGAGAAATGAGGTCATAGGAAGTTGAAAAGAATACATTGAAGACTTATATGAGAGTAGATATAGACCGTGTAGCCTAAATGTTGAAGTAGAAAATGAAGTAGGCGAGGATGATAAAGGATTTAGTATTCTTAGGGATGAGTTTGGAAAGGCTATATCCGAGATTAGGAATGGAAAGGCAACCGGAATAGATAACATACCAATCGAATTCATTAAAAATATAGGAGACAAGGGAAAGAAAGAATTGTGGCGACTATGCAATGAAATATATGAAACAGGAGAATGGCCAAAAGACTTTCTGAAAACGATCATGATACCGATGGCTAAGAAATCAAACCCAAAGAGATGTGAGGATTATAGAACTATTAGTCTCATATCTCATAAGCTAAAATTCTGCTCCAAATACTGAACAGAAGATTATATGAAAGAACAAATAAAGAAGTTGAGGAGGAGCAGTTCGGGTTCAGAAGAGGCAATGGCACAAGAGATGCAATTGGATTATTAAGGGCGATCGGTGAAAGATTTATAGAAAAAGGGAAAGAGGTGAATGTTATATTTAATGATCTAGAAAAGGCTTTTGACCGCGTGAATTGGGAATTGTTGTTGGGAGTTCTAACGAAGATAGGGTTGGAATGGAAAGATAGAAGACTTATAAGAAACTTATACATGAATCAACAAGCAAGTGCTAGGATAGGGGAAGAACTGACGGAAGAGAGTGCAATTGGAAGGGGAGTTCGACAAGGATGCTGCCTCACGCCAACACTATTTAATATCTATCTAGAAGAGATAGTGAAAAAGAGTTTACATGATGATGATGGTATTTCGGTAGGAGGTAGAATGATTAGATGCATAAGATTTACAGCTGATATGGCGCTTGTTGGAGAATCTGAAAACAAAATCAATAAAATGTTAGAAAAAATGAGAAAGGGCTTTGAAGAATATGGGATGAAAATAAATGTTAGAAAGACAAAAGCCATGGTGATTGGAACGAAGGGGTCTGTGTCAAATATAAAAGTAGGAGGGAAGAAAATAGAACAAGTGAATAGTTTTCGATATCTGGGTAGTATTCTTAGTAACAACATGAAGTGTGAACGTGAAATAAAAGCAAGGATAGGAATGGCGAAAGAAGCCTTTAGGAGGAAGAAAAGTCTGTTTTGTGGGACCTTGAAGAAAGAGTTGAGAAAAAGACTCATAAAATGCTTCGTGTGGAGTGTTGTACTGTATGGGGCGGAAACGTGGACATTACGTAAAGGTGATTAAAGTCGACTGGAAGCCTTCGAAATGTGGGTGTGGAGAAGAATGGAAAGAATTGGTTGGGTCGAGCGCAAATCGAATGAGAGAGTGTTAGAAATGGTGGGTGAGAAAAGAACACTTTTAGATATTATTAGGAAGAGGAAGAGAAACTGGTTGGGACATTGCCTAAGAAGAGATTGTATCATGAGGGACGTCCTAGAGGGTATGGTGTCGGGAAAGAGAGGGAGGGGGCGAAGGAGACTACAATTAATGGATTATATAAAAACAGAAATATCATACGCGAAGACGAAGAGGTTAGCGGAGGACCGTGGAACATGGAAGCTTCTCAGCTGCGGCAAGTGACCTGCCAATAAAGGCAGAATACCTATGATGATGATGATGATGATGATGATATATATTTGATAACGACCGCTTCCTTTCCATCGCCAAGGCTCTTTCTTTCTAAAATTTACTTTTATTCTATATTCTTCACCCTAGTTTTACTCTATGGTGGTAACTCTAATTTCGCATTGATATTGAACTGTTGACAACTTTGATAATTGATTATCAAAATATTCATTGCATTGCCATGGAGCTAATTTCTCAATGTTGCAGCTGGTCTCTGTGTCTACGTTAAGTATTATTTTAATTTTCATAGCATTTGTGCAAAGTTGTTAGAGACAATCATTATTCCTGCCGCACTATTCAGTTTTTTTCATGGTTGCGATATTGCCTTATTGTTTACAATCCTTTGGACTTGTGCTCGACAAATGCCGTGTAGGTAGGTTTTCTCGGGATTCTAGTTTCCTCCCACATTCTTTATTAAACTATTTCTTTTAATTCTCATCATCAACGTCTCCTTTAGTTTAGCCGGCATAACCATGGAACGTAAAACTTAAAAACATAAATTTTCTTAGGGCTCTTGTGAGTTCAGTAGCCCATCTTTTTAAATGAAAATTGCCTGGAAACATTTTGTCAAATATTTAGTTAGTTGTTGATACGTAGACAGGAGATATGTCCTGGCGGCCCAAATCCTTCTTTCTAAAAAGAGTATAACCAGGTATAGCAGAGACAAGTTACAGAGATATTTTCGGTGAATCAAAAATAAATTAGTCTGTTGCTCCAGATTCCACTTAAGGGTTCAAATTACTCTTAAAACTATTTTCTCCTTCATGTCCTTGCGTGTTTATATGTCTTTCTCGTTTTGTAATTTAAATTTCAATTCTCTGGGTTATAGTATTTTATCATGACTGAAATCAGAATGTAATCTTTAACGTGTGCAATTTGCTACATACACGAGTGTTTTTTGTCTCTTAGTTAACAGCGCGATCTTAGGGTAATGGAGTGAGCATTCGTTTCGTAATTTAGAGGTTCTGGATCGATTCTTGCCGAGCAAATTAAGGAAATTTTACCACTTATAATATAATATTGATACTTCAGATTTATAATAACACGAAAAATACTCAATATCTCTTGGTTTTACACGTTAGAGTTGAAACGACTTTCTTCACAGGGCAAATACTAACAACATGACTTTATACATCTACAACTTTGATTCGCATTTCCTGAGAAAGTAGCGTGTTTAGCAAATAATTCATGAATACATAAGGGTCATTCTTAAGCCCTAGTATGAGTCATAAATGTATCTGAAACGTTACTGTTTCCTTGTAATTGTACCGAACTTCTTCCATTATTACTACTTATGCTAGAAATAAGAATAATATTTTCGTTCACCATTTTCAACACGTTCCATCTATACTTTCAATTAAAATTTGTAAATAAGAACTATTCTCTTTTAATTTCGTATGTATATTTTGTTAAAATATCAATATAACGCATACATAATCCGAAGTCTTTTTCCTAAAGGAAGGTAATTATTATGTATCGTGAAGAAGACAAATTCTACTTAGTTTCTGTTAAGGTATCCGATGTTTCAATCTTCAAATTGTCCAGGAGCTGATACCTTCTTTTTTCCCCTCTTTTCCTTCCGAACAATAATTCTTCCAAAGTATCTCTTAGAAGGCAATTCATCTTTGGAAAGGTCCAAGTCAATTTCTTTTCCTTTTTCCTCTTAACCTGAGTATGCTTATTTGCATTGGAATAGGATGCAATATTGGGGTCTCAAATCTTCAGTAATAATAATAATAATAATAATAATAATAATAATAATAATAATAATAATAATAATAATAATAATAATAATAATAATAATAATAATAATAATAATATAGATATAGATATAGATATAGATATTAAATTCCGTATGAGAACAGATTGCATTTAAATCTGTAAAATCAAACCTAACATTATTCTAAAGTTACAAAATAGTCAGGTTTGGAGAGAAGTATCTGGACCATAAAGACATATCCTCTGTGTACGTCTGATTTCGGTCATGATATAATACTATAGCTCAGAGACTTGAAATTTAAATTAGAAAAAAGACATGCAAACACGCAAGGATATGAAGAAGAAAATGGTCTTAAGAATAATTCGAAACCTTAAGTGGAACCTGGTGCCAAAGACCATTTTTTTTCTGATTCTCCGAAAATATCTTTGTAATTTGTCTCTATTATACCTCGTTATACTCATTTATGAAGGAGGATTGGACCGCCAGAACATATCCCCTGTGTACATCCCAACAACTAGCTAAATGTTTAATAAAACGTTTCTAGTCAATTTTCATCTAAAAAGTAGGGCTACTGAACTCACAAGAGCCGTAAAGATGTTATGTTTTAAGTTTATCATTCCATGGTTATGCCGGCTAAACTAAAGGAGACATTGATGATGAGAATGAAAGAAATAGTGGAATAAAGAACGTGGGAGGCAAGAGAGCCGCGAAAAAACCTACTTACACGGCATTTTCGAGAACAAGTCTCAGTAGGCGGGAACTGGGATAGGTAGACGGACACAAGCTCCAGATCTGAGCAAGCTAAGAATAAAACAACCATAAAAAATGCTTAACCTTTTTGGAACAGTGTGAAACATTAAATTCACAAAACTTCAGTAATAATAATAATAATAATAATAATAATAATAATAATAATAATAATAATAATAATAATAATAATAATAATAATAATAATAATAATAGTAATAGTAATTTTAAAATTTTAAAGTTGCCGTAAAATTAGACAAAACTTACAGAAAATTCGGGATTTCGAGGAGGGAATCCGGACCTCCAGGACACTCCTCTGCAACTACCAAAATTTTTATCGAAAGTGTTCCACTAAAGTTTCATGTGAAAAGTATTCTGCTGTACGTTTTAAGAAAAATAACTGTAATAAAAATAACTAAATGTCACTGAAAAATAAGATAAATAAGAAACTATATTTTAAGATATATAGAAGTAGTGATAAAAGCTACGCCAGTAAAAATACCTACACAGACCATAATAAATTCAACTAGCTCATAAGATTCTGTCTACAGAGCAATTGTTATTTAAAGAATGGACATACACTGTATACTATCTCGAGAATCGAAATAAGACGAGAAATGTTATGATACGTTTTGTTTCGTCCCGATTGTCACCTCTAAGGTGAGACGATAATTTGAGTTAGCATTGTCCCTTCTCGAATGTAAAATATTAATGCTCGTCTCGATATTGTTTTGTTTGAGAAACGAGATGAGAAATAACTCTTCTTGTGGGCAACACTGAACAAAACTAAAATATTCTAATCAAATGTCACGTTTCAGCTTGTAATAGTATGACCTGAATGACAATAAGCTCCTGACGTTTAATCTTCTGCGAGATAATTACTATTATTACTATTATTATTCCTGAAGGTTTGATTGTTCAAATATTAAAACATCTGAATAATCAAATATCTGAAGATAATAAAACGTGTGTAATCGCCTATCAATCGTCACAAAAAATTCTAAAGTAAAAAAGTACTTGTCCTCCGTGGATCCTGTAACGCCCCCATCCGTAGCCTAGCAGACAAGGTGGGAAAATCCGATCCAAGGACCTTCAGATGACGAGTCGATGACCTTGACAACTACACGGTAAGTGATTTGTTTTTAGTGTGTTCACGTTTATTTTATTTTCTTCTACTTACAAAGCTCTACGTTATTTTTCTTCGTTTCTAAAGGTCTTTCGTATATGTTTTATGATGGTATAAGTAAATAATCTTTGGCATAGTTCATATAATTAATTTGAGTTGTTCTTAAACCTTTGGGTTAGAATTTTGTTTCGTCTCCACATCAAACTACATATATGACAGATGTAATTATCACACTCTGCATTTGGTTCCAAAAGAGTCGCCATTACCTGATCAAGGATCTATGTCCGCCATAATTCATAACATCGATTCCAGGCACTCGCGCAAATCCCGGGGTTTGAGGGGGACACGTATCTTGAAATTGGGGGACTGTCCGCCAATACTTCACTTTGAAATGTATTTTGAGAGAGAAATGTTATAATTTTTGTCCGGTTGCCACAAAGGAAAGTGTGGTGAAAATGATGTCCCCCAGAATAAGCGTCAAATCTTCAAAACGTTGAAGACAACTCCTGTTCCCTGAACCTCCATAACATTTTTTTCAACTTCATAAATATTTTGGACGTCACTTGAACAAATAAAGAAGATAATGGGAACGGTCTTACCCGTCCCTCCAAACGTTGATAGTTTTGCGCCTTTGATTCCAGGAAGGGCTAAACAATGTAGACTCGCGACAAAAGTCTTTGTGACAAATAGTAATGTATTATATTATCATACATGGCGCTCCATTTAGATTTTTTCTTTTTAATTCAAACTTATTTTTCAGTTCCCGTTCTCTCCTCCTATCATTTGATGAATATAACGCTCGAGTTAGGAGACTTCGGCAGTAGTGAAAGAATAGTCGAGGTGTTATAAGCAGTGGTCTAGAAAGCCTTGGATCGTGAGTTCAAAACCACTGTAGTCAACATAATACTTTTAATTTGTTCTTGCAAGTTGTATCATGACTTCTCTTTGCTCAAAGTTTTCCGTCTGCAGATGAGATTCAAGGACCATGCACATATTAACCGAAAGAAAGAAAGAGTGGAGATATCTCCTATTGAAATATTATCAGACACATTCATCGATATTCATAATTGATTATGTTTTGTTCATTTTTGTTTATTCTTCTTTACGAAATTAGAGTTCTCGATTACTTAGAATATTGCAAAGGATAGTGAATGATATATTACAGCCCCGTATTCTTTTGATATCGTATATGCTTCTAATAAAAATATGCTTGTATTATTACTTGGGGATTAAATTGCACAAACGCATGTTATGTGTAAACAAACTACGACTATTTGTCATATTTTAAACATATGGCATGTTTTCTATTGATGCACATCTTGGTTTTACTTTCTTAGATTGTCTTTCTTTTTTCTTTTTATTTTTCTTTTGCTTTTTTTCATTTTCCGAATACACTGGAAACCAATAATATTACATCAGAAAATATTCTTGTTAGCTTTAAAGTGTAAATGAATAATAATAATAATAATAATAATACATTTTAAAAATAAAAGATAGGATGATTTTGCTGATTAAAAAAATATTCTCGCAGAAAACGATGAGAGTCAAATCATCTCAACCTGATACAGTTTTCAGAAAGTTTTAGTAGAAATATTAAAACTCATAATTTACGAAAGTGAAGGTAACGTTGAATCGAATAATGTAAAATATTCAGAGATTTTACAAAATACTGTAACTTGGAAAATAAAATGGATGTTTGATCAACATTGATTTTTCCTGGACATATCAGGACATATCCTGGACATAACGGTATCTTCTATCCTATTTTTTTATTCGTTCAGAGGTATGGATATTTTTATACTTTTTGCTGTTTGCTACAGCTACATATCTCATAAAAAAAACTAGAGCACGTCTAGAACGTCTTGTGTAGTTCTCAACCTACCAACTTTAAAGGTATTTTTTGTTATTTAACTTTGCAGGAAATAAGAAGTATGAAAATAAGAAGTATGAATGTATTTTTGCTCGTGTACATACTTATTATGTTGTTCGTTGTCAATAATAAGTGATAGATTGTACCTATTCATTGCTAATAATAATTTTAGATGTTATCTATTATATTGTTCTTTGCCAATAATAAATGATAGATGATGCCAATTGGTCATCTTACTGCTAACAATGACACACTTATTGCTAACAGTGACACACATATAACCGGAAATTGTATTACATCACATGTAAATGAAAATCTTGTTCCCACATCACTTTTCTTTACTTGTGTTTGATTTTACATAATATTATATTCAGAAAACTGTCATGTAGAAAATATATATGTGATTAGAATTTACTTTATATTCCTGGTCTTTACTAGAAAGTGGTCACCAAAATTTGAAGTTGTTTTTCTTTTCTTCCACCTTTTCCATCGCTACTTCCTAAGTAATTATAATTCTACTCAAATAAATCGGTCTGGGAATATTAACACTTTTTCTATTCAGTCTTATTTTCTTCAACAACTGCTTTTTTAAAATCTTTTTTTCTACTCCTCTCTCGTTTCGTCTTTTTCATGTGTCAACTTAGTAGACGGTGTGAAACCTCGCACAATCAAACTCTTTCCTCTGTCACCCAAGTCACGTACTCAACTCTAGATTTTGTTGTCGACTCTTCTCGCTTTTTTAGTTAAAAAATAAAAAAGAAAACTTTCCTTCTGCTTATAAAAATTGTCTTCACTTACTTTTCTTTTACTTTATCTCTTTCGTCTTCTTTCTCTTTTCTTTTCTACTCTAAACTTACGATAACACCGAAGTCTTACTTTTTTGTAACTTTATTTCTCCACTTTTCTTTACTTGAATAAAAATTAAAATTCCACTAAGATTTACATATAACAAATACTTATAACATAGGTAATTTTTCATCAGTAGCCTATACATCAATATTTTTGAGTACTCTACTTCCGAAATCCAGTCTTATTTAAATATACATGAAATTATAACTTGTATTAAATAGTGTGTAACTTTGCTGTAAAAGTGTAACAAAAGTGTCTAGGGAAGCTTTTGAAATTGAAATATTTTAAATAAAATGAAATTTACGAGAAGTGAAAGTTTTACTTAAATATATTAAAACATTATTATTATTATTATTATTATTATTATTATTATTATTATTATTATTATTATTATTATTATTATTATTATTATTATTATTATTATTATTTTATTGATGAATAAATTCAAAAGATATAACTTGCTTAATTATATTATTTATTAATTGACTTCATATTTAAATGAAAGGAAATTTGTGGTAAAATATAAAGGGAAATTTTCTGCTATTCATAGTAATATCTCCATGGTACCCCAGCGTTCTAATGTTGGTCCTCTAGTGATTTTACTATATATTAATGATTTTGTGTTGATTTATCTTGCAAGTATCTTTTGTATGCTAATGACATCAAAATTCAGTTAAATTAAGTCCAACCAAAATTAAGATACTCTGCAAAAGAATATTGAAATGATCCGAAGAGATTTCTCTACCCCTGAACTTTAATAAAACGCAAGGAATAAAATTTTCGAGGAAAGTTAACCCTTTAATGTAAAAATAGAGGATAGGAAATCAATATACTAAAGTTGTCAAGCATATTAGAGATTTAGGTGTAATATTAGATGAAAGACTGTTTTTTTTTTTCAGAAAAATCTTCAGGTTGCAATCTCCGAAGCTAGGAAGAATTTAACAAGTTGAAATGGTTATGTCGAAATTTTACTAATATTAACAACTGTAAAATTCTCTGTATGTGTTATATTAGGTCTCATCTTGAATATTGTACTGTAATTTGAAATAGTGAAGCAAGATATTTTAGTTCCTCGATTGAATCAGTTCAAAATTCATTCCTAACCTGGCTAAAATGGAAATTTAAAGAAAGAAGAGGGGCGAGCTTGTGAGACATAAAAGCGGACCTTAATCTTACCCTTCTCTCTGACAGATGTCGGCTCTTTGACTTGAAGCGTTCACCTCTGGTGCTTGAGGTCCCGGGTTCGATCCCAGCCTCCGCCAAGTAAACTTTGTGGTGGACAAACACCGTGTGCGTGGGTTTTCTCGGGGTTCTCCCGTTTCCTCCCACTTTCTTCATTCCACCATTTCACTCATTTCTCACTATCACCGTCTCCTTTAGCCTAACCGGCATAAGCGTGGGACGTTAAACTTAAAGATTTAAAGATTTTTTTGACTTGATATTTTTCATGTATAGTAATTGTGTATGCAGATTTTCTTCTGGAGAACTTTTTTTTCATTTATAAGAATTGCTCATAGAAACATTAATAATTTTGTTCCGTTTATAATTAAATATTTAGTAAGGTATATATATAGTACTTTTTCATCAATCGTATGAACTCTTTTTTTAATTCTGAACAGATACATGTGTCTGTTTCTTATTTTTGGTATTTCTGAAGGCAATCTTTTGTAGTGTATTACTACGCGATTTTTGTTTTTTATGAGTGTTAGGGAACAATCGTTTTAGTCTTTTTTCATTTTTCTTTCTTTTCAACTTCATAGTCAGTCATTATCTGTTTTCTTATTTACATATTGTTATTCTTTAATCTATTTTTAATATTTGTACTTCATTTGTATTTATATATTACAATATAATCTTAAGATGTAATTAGCGCTTGTTTATTTCTTTTTGGGCACTAGTGGCTGTATGCTGTTTGCTAACGAATAAACATGTAAACATTGTTATTATCACTACTATTATTATGTCTTAATCGATGTTACCGTTTCTAGAAGTGCAAATCTTATTCTTGAAATGATTTTAACACACTGTAATAAAACATTATATAGGATAACATTATATGGTATATGTTCAGTGTTTATTCTCCGAGTTTAATGTGTATTTTAGATTAAATATAAAAGTGTAGAATTACGTCCCACGTCGTCTCTTGTTAAAAAAAAGACTTTAAACTAAAACTAACAAACAACCATAAATTATTTTGTCTTTAGTCTGCAAGTCAGTGGTCAAATTATTCATTATGGACATAACTATTACCCCATCACCAGAATATTATTCTCCTTGCAGGTCCAGATCATATAGGACCAGGTGTAACTAGCATTTATTTCTACTAGACTCCGTGACTTCCTCATGTATATACGCTTTGGCACAATACAAGCAAGCTAAAAGTATTCTTTCAGACTATGAAAGTATAACTCAGTATACTTTCCACACACTAGCATATATATCTATTATTATTATTATTATTATTATTATTATTATTATTATTATTATTATTATTATTATTATTATTTTTATTCAGACCTAATTATGAAATATAATAATAATAAATTGGAAACATTATGCTTCGTTAGGGAAATCAAAGTACTAAGTGGATGATTAATTTTAGATGGTTTAATTGTTTCAAATGTAGACTTGCTTAATTTTTCTAAATATTTCCTTCCATATAAAAAGTATTCATTTTTGTAACCAGAGGTGCAACCACGGAGGGTCCACCAT
Source organism: Thermobia domestica (assembly GCF_964235325.1). NCBI lineage: Eukaryota > Metazoa > Arthropoda > Insecta > Zygentoma > Lepismatidae > Thermobia > Thermobia domestica. The sequence goes on along the minus strand of NC_137462.1, from coordinate 139,093,803 downwards.
ATCACGACCACCAAACTCCCTAACTCAACATACATTTGTAAACTTTCTCAATAAATCTATATTTGTGTAACAGGAAAAATGATAGAATGTACCTGAAAAATTGATCTTATACTTCATCTATTCTCTTATAAAACTAATCCTGCTCTATCATTTTGTTTGAAAATATAAGTGAAAGTATTTTTACAATTACTTATTGTCTTTTCGGATGTATAATAATACACGTTCAATATTACATAGAGATACAGTGGCTTCTAGTATTGGATCCAGCCCCTCCCAACAAAAAATTTCTGAGTTCACGCCTGCATGTAAGTATAAACAAATTTATTATACACATAATAGATAAACTCCACTTGGGAGGGCAGGAAATCGTTGATGGGTCGAGCCTCCGTTTGTTCTCCCTTCTTTCCCATTTCCTTTCACTACACGCCCTGAAGTAACTGTAGCTAAATATATCAACACCACTATTCACTGATCATATTTCCTTTATCAAGTAGAAAACGTGTGCAAGTTGCTGTTAGAAACTTTCCGTTAACCTTCATACTCTATACATATTCTCATATGTGATCCTTTGTAGCATTGTTTCTTTCAGAAAATATGTTCCGTGTGAAAGCGCACTTACCAGTCGGAGAAGAATCAATTATTTTCACACGGTACTATTCTATTTATTATTATTATATTATAGACGTATTATTTTGGTCTCTTTTGCGGGGCACTTTCAGAGCTCTAGGGGGACAGTCCCCTAAAAAAAATATTTCTAGAAGAAACACTGGTTTGTAGTGTAGTTGCTAACATTACCACTCTTAAGTGTGAGCGGTCCTGGATTCGATTTCTGGTGGAAAATACTCGATGGGAAAAGTATGAAAGCATTTTCAGACCAACTGGCCTGAGTAAGATTTATCCTGAAGTTTGCTCGTTCATATCAAACAATGTCGGGATTATACCTAACGTAGAATGTTTCAGGCTTCTTACTTCCTTACGCATTATTTTTCTCTTTCTCGCTGAGGGTCGTAATCTCTCCTTCATAAGTGATGGGCCAAAATGACCATACATATCGAAAGCCCAAGAACATGATTTCTAATTCCTAATATTCTCATTCACAAGGTCCACCTAAGGAGTGTAAAACAAACCACCGAATCAAACACAAATATTCAATTGAAACCACATTAACAATTAATACAATCTTATATGCTAAGTCCTTTATTTCATTTATATATGTAGAAGTTGTTAGAAATGATTTACATCGTGATTATTCGACTATCATTAGAAATGTGCTAATTACTTTAGCTATGAAACATTTTTTCTGTAATATTGGAACACTTTTTTTCCTTATTTCACTGGGTTTATATTGAACTGCATTATAAAAATGCGAACATAACAAACATTGGTAAGCCATGGCAACCATAACATATGTATAGACATTCCGAGTATTGAAACAGTTAAAAAAAGTGATAAATAAATAAATGTAAGGTATGTTCTGATTGGAGAGTTTTGAAACCTCACTCAAATGCCTATCATAGTTGTTTTATTCATATTATAATCATGCTTTAAAAATAATATTGAATGCAACACAATAAAAAAATCACCGTTCCGTAAAAAGCCAAGAGTTTAATAATGTTTTAAAATTGCTTAGCCGCAACAGTGCGGGGTAGAGAGGGGAGAAAAGCGACAAAAATCGAGGGAGGGAGACAGTAAGTGATGAGTATAATCCATCACTAGGTTATCGATTGTACATGCCAGCAGGTTTTATATATATTATTATTAATATTATTATGTTCTATTCCATCTGGTGGATTGGAGTCGGAACATCGAATACCGATATATATACATTTTTTGAGTGTAAACAAAGGAATTAAGATCGCTCTAAAGGTTTTAAATATTTTATTAAACTCCCTGTTTTTTAAAAAAAAGTATCTCTCGACAGGATGCTATAAACAGACTCATAAAAATACTACAAAACTGAGAGACCAACTGGTGGGAAAATAAGAAGATAAAAAAATGTCATAAATTGTATTTTCTCTCATCTTTGAAGCAGCAACGTTGTATTGAGAATATCAGAGACACTCCAGGAAAGCGCTTGATGAAAATATAAAATGAAAATTTCATAACATTGCCAAGTCAGTCCTCTCTGAAATTTAATACTCAATCTAACGTCATTGTTTATATTCTTCTCATATTTTTTATTGTTTCTTTCCTTTCTTATTCTTTTTACCTCAAAGGTTCGTAAACGAGGATATCGCATTTCCTTGTTTGTTTATTAAAATATCTAGAAAGGTAATTTAATGCCTTAATTTTCGTAAACCAATGCAGACTTAATGATAATTTTGTTTCCATCATTCTTCGGTATATTTATTTAAAAGAAAGTCAAAAATATGTAAATATACGGGATGTATAATTTAAAGGTTAGAAGTATTATTAAGTGAGCTAATGTTCAATAGCTTGCAGCACTTTATTTATGTTCGTATTTTAATTAGTTTTCTGGTTTCACACACGTCTAAAGACTAGCTGAATCTATAACCATGAGATTATGAAGAGCTTGCATTTTCCAGATATATAGATTTTTTATTTGTGACTAGCTCTAACCAGCCATGTTGTCCTCGACTATTCATTTAGAACTTCAGTTTACAGGAATAGAAAAGAGCCCTACTCCATTCCCCGCTATTTATCCTATACTGTTATATAAACCTGCATAACAGAGATGGTATTGGGATGGCATACACGCAAGACAATTGACAAACCCATAAATGTGCATACATTTACAGATATATTTTCACATGCCCAACTTCGACCTTCCCTCCCCCCCACACACACAATCATTCGAGAAGAAAATCGAAGAAAAGATTTGTTACATGATTAGATCAATTGAAGATCTATCAGCGTACCAAATTTATAATGGCATTTATTCTATGGCTTTAGGAAACTGTTTTCTGTGCGAAAAGCTAATGACAGCCAGCCAGACAAATAGGCACCCATAAATATATTAGTTTTATTATTATTATATTATTATTATTATTATTATTATTATTATTATTATTATTATTATTATTATTATTATTATTATTATTATTATTATTATTATTATTAAAGATGAAGGTGAGAGGGTTTGTTTCGTTACTGAATGCAGGCTACAGAAGTGTTCAGTCGTAAAGCATTCTCAATAACGAATAAAACAAACTAACTGGAAGGTGTATATTTGTCTCACAATTATTTAACCTATTTGTTTTCGGGGAATCTTACATTTGGTATTGTTATTTTATTTTTGTTTCTCAACATTACAATGAAAATGTTAGGGAGAAAATGGTGACATAGTTGTGATGGGTACGGTACCACATAAAAAGCAAAATGATCTGTGCACATGATAATGTGCTTAAAGCTGAGTAGTTTTATTATATACTGTCAACATAAAAAAAGAGTTTTTGTCCCTTTAAATGGTACCCTTAGACATTCTATATTCGTATTCTCCTAGTGCATGATCAAACAATTGAGTACAGACTGCTTAAAATGCGTACAGACTAATGTCAGTGGCGGATCCAAAACTATCATTTGGGAGTGAAAGATCGTGTCATGGACAATTAATGTAAGATCCATACAAAAACAGAACAAGGAAGTGGAAAATACGTTATTAAAATACAATCTTTACTACATTTTGATTACACCATCACAAGCAATAAAATCGTTCCTAAACATAATATATATACAAAGATAATTTCCAAGTAAAAATGTCACTACTATAATTTATCTCTCATACAAGTAGTAAGGGCGTCACTATTAGAATAACGATACATATATTTTTCATATATAGGACGTTAGTAAATGATCTATTCCAGCAGCTCGAAACTGTCAACTTGGTCAGACTAGCAATAAACGACATAAATCTTTAACGTCATTAAAAGGAATCATTTCTCTCGGAAACTATCCGTGAGGATTTTTTCTCTTTCGGAACAGCTATTACTTTTGGCGCCAAGCTACTCAGCGAGCCGAACATGGAAGGGGAGTAATGAGTTGCGCACAGTGAAAGGACTGTTTTCAGTATGTGTGAGCTGTTAGAAAATTGTTTTCGCGCTGTTGTAGAAACGTCTGCTGTGAAACTGGATTCAGAGGTGCACGTACAAGTGCTCACAGCTGTTCCGAAAGTAATCTACCTATCTGCCCTTGTTCTCAGGAGACGTGATCTATCGGTTAACATGGAGGGCTTAGAGCACAAGTGAATTACGATCAATTATCAATGTTGAGATCGGAAAAAGAAAACATAAAGTTTGTACGTTACGCTAAGTACATGCAAATTTTAACATGTTTTTTCTTAGTTATTACATATTCTTGATATTCTCGAAAACTACGCATGAAGGTTTACATTTAATTGTACAATTTTGCTCCAAAATAGATTTTTTATAACGTAAATTTTCAACAAAGTACATGACAGATAATCTATATGAGATTTTATCTTGAAACGAGATGAGTTTTTATCTTTTCATTTATATCAAAATGCATATTCTAAGGTGAAAAGGGGTTTAAGTTTTTCGTGAAGAATAATGCTATAAATGTATTCATGCCACTAGAAGAACGGATGCAAAGGGTGAAATGTGAGGTGTGAGACCGTTGATCGAGTAGACGCAGGAGTCTGCGTCCGAAATTTTCAGCTAGTCGAAGGAATGCATTTTTAAAATGAAGATAATGGAAAATCCCTTGCATTACTTCTTTGTTTCGGGGTGATTATAAGTTAGTTTAACTTGCATCGTAATTTTCTATTCTATATACTAAACTGATTACAGCAATAGATGTCCAAGTTGTTATTCATAATTAAGGTTATATATTTGAGTAGTGTACTAAAATTGTTTTCCAGGTTGCTTTGCCAACATTAAATTATCATTAGTAATAATTTGAGAATATTTTCTACGGGAAATAACTTTAATATACTTAAGTAGAGAACATAATACTACCAAAAACTTAATATGGGAGGAGATATGGCTCCGGGATTTTTTTTTTTTTTTTTTTTTTTTTTAGTTCCAGAGAAGAATCCCACCTACGGGCTCTCCTAATATTAAGACTGATTATCTCTATCGTCTTAACGATGTTAAATGTTAACGTTATCTTTGTTTCATAACTTATTATGCTTTCTATAGTTTCTTTTAAAATACATTGTTATTGATCAAATTCGAGAATACTTAACAACAAACAATTGGATGTGTATCAGTTTGGTTTTCGAAGTAACCATGTCACATGCACAAGATTAGTGACCCCGTAGCAGATCATAAATGATCGGATATTGATATGAGAAGATTGATAGTCTTTGCCATACGTGACTGTAGTAATACGTTTCAAACAATTTATTACGACATATTGCTTCATAAATTGTCCTTATTTAATTTCTCAGAATCAGTAATAAACTGGTTTCACTCTTACCTCCACCAACATAAACAAAATGTAAGGATTGATCAGAATCATATATCTACGTTGGGTTGTATCTACATTGAACTAACGAAAGGTAGCGTGCTAGGTCACCTTCTATTTGTTCCTTTCATTAATTATCTTCCTAAAATTTTGACATGTTTACCAAGATATTACGCGATCGATCCCAAAAAGAAATCTAGAATGCGATTAAGAAAATAAATGACGTTTTAAGAAAAATCACGAATTATAATTAAATGTAACAAAATCACAGTTCATCCTAAGTGGTTTCGAAGAATTCCTTCTTCTATTAGTACCTTTCAACTCCTAAATATGAAATTGTCCAATACTGTTATTCCATTCTCAACAACTATCAAAAGCTTTTGGAGTTATACATGAAAATTTATTGTGGTCAGATCAAATAAATGGAGTTTGTAAAAGAGCATTTGATGTCTCCCATACGCAAAAGGGCTAAAAGGTTTCTTAGACATATCTCTGAAGATCAAACTCGTCAAAGCATTTATCATTCCTAATCTTGACTATTGCGACTCAGCCTATTCGGATCTTCGATAAATACACTTGGAAAGAGTGCAAAATACTTTTATTTGGTTTATGTTCAATGTAAATAACAGTGAATATCTCATACTTGTATCATTTCATTTACAAAACTGTTATGGCTAGCTCTAGTAGGAAAAAAACAATGACATAGTCTAACTCTTATGTACAAAATTATTATTATGTCAGAACCATCGTATCTATCACGTAGATTCTTTTATTTATCGGACTTTCACAATAGAGGCTTAAGTTTACGAGATAATTTGTGGTTCTTCATGTCCAATTATAACTTTGATTCATACTTCAAATTCTTCAGAATAAATACTACCCGCCTTTGGATCACTTTACCTCAGGCAATGCATAATGTTTCAACAGTTGCCATTAAAAAAATATGTGAATCCACTTCCCTTAGAAAAAGGTAAAAATATAGATAGTGTAGGAGATATCTTCATCAAACCAGATTATTAATTACTTCGAGCGAAGAGACATCTTATAACCAACGTTTGTTCAGGAATTTCCACTGCTTATATATTTATATTTTTAGCTATCACTATATATAGTATTTAATTCAGGTTACTTTTTTTTTAGATTGTAGACTTTCTACATAGATCTCCTTTGTACTTTATCTTCTGTTTTGCAATGTTTAACTATTTTCTTTACTGAAGTAATATATTTTATCTTATGTGGGTTAAAATCCTTTTCTTCGGTAATAATTCATACTTTCATGTATTAATGTGTTTTGAAACAATGTATGCATGTGTTTAAGTGATCTGCGATAATTGTTGAAGCTTGACTTAGTGATGTAAAACAAATCATCACTAATAGACGAATAAATAAATAAATAAATAAATAAATAAATAATATTTCTGTTCTCTTTGAAATAAATTGGAATTTAGAATGATTTAATTTACTGATAAATTAGATTGTGTGATATTAAATTTTAATGCGTAATAATCAAATTTAAGTAATATTGAGCCATATGTAGGAAAGAGTTTGACGGGTGATTAGCCTCGAACTAAAGATTTATGTAATGCAAGCATGTGCAAGTTGGAAGAAAGGGCGGGATAATCATAGTGGACTTCCTGGCATCAAGGACTGTACGAGACAATGTATAACATTTTTACAAGAGTGAATAGCCATATTTGATAGTGAAAGTTGTTCATCGTATTATAACATCACTGTTATAAGGATAACCAAAATTGTTATAATGACTACTTACTAAGAAAAGAAGAAAAATCTTTGTATTTACCATTTTAGTGTGAAACTTGACCCTTCATGTCCTGAACTGGCCTCCCATTGGTTGGTCGTACACTGAATGTTCGAAGGTGGACGAAATGTTCAAGGTTGACATCAGTTATCTAGGAAGAATTTTCAATTCCGTTTCAGAGATTATATAATTAATGCAGTTTTAATAACTGGTTAAGCGCACCATATATAAGAATTCAGAGCGCCAGCGCGTGCACATGACTGGTCTAACGCGTTATCATAATTCATGTATAAAGAAATGTTTTGATTACGTTATCCACTGCTGACGCCTATATCCATAGAACAAGCCACAACCGTTCAGCAAGTGTTGTACAAACACATTAGCAATAAAGAAAAAAAGGTAAGAGAATATTAAACACCATTCTGTCTTAGCTTGTTTCTCATACTGTATTTAGAAAATCGTGTGGAAAAGCAGTGACTTGTTTGTTTTGATAAAAACTCAGATAAATATCACAAACATTCTTTTGAAAATATAAACTATAATCATGCGCTAAGCAAATCATACATGAAACTGTTTCTGAATATGGTCCATTAAATTTATAAGCAACGTAAATTGATTTTGAAAAAAGGGAAGGGTCATTTCATCTACACCTGATGAAGAAATCACTAATATAACGTCATTAAAAGTTCAATTTAATTCAGAAGGAAGCAGAAAAATATTTTTCACAAGTATAAGACGTAAACTTATGGAATGCTTATTTTAGTAGCAGAATAGGTTGGTTTTGTCTAAATAGTTGCTTAATACGTATTTTTAAATCGTACAAGCTATGTTTGTCACTGTTAAGAAAATACAAGTAGATAGATACAACATGGTAATTCACATTACACTTTGCTTTATGTACTGGACATAGAAAACAACAATTTCTTCCATCCACATGCATGAACATCTTTAACATGCCTTGAAAGAGTAACGCACTTGTGTATTTCGACTTACCAAAGCCACTTCGCTTGACGACAGTGTATGCTTGATACTCCGTAACTGATACATCACTCTTAAACCTAGCGTACTCTTAATCTCTATCTAATGGTCATATAGCATGTACAGCTACTTTTAACACACCTGATGTATTACTTCAAAATCGTTGTTGGAAATATCCGATTCGTTATTTTAAATTTCGAGAAAAAATTGTGTAATCACTATCACGCTTACTTCTACATAATTTGCTACTTGATCTTACAGTTATCCGCATTAATGTTTTGTTAGAGTTATTGTTCCTTTTTGGCAGCGACACTATATGAGTTGTAAGTGGAATACGAAACAACTTAATACTATGTCTAAATTTGAAGACTCTCCTACCAATAATCGAACCCAGTACTCTGTGCACCAGAGGAGCGTCCGCTAGCCATTAAACCAGAGAGTAGGTCTCAACACAAAAGTGTTTTAAAAACGGCCATATCAATCGAATCAATATATATTTAGTAACATGTATCATTAAAATCAGGGATAGCCTACCTTTTTAGGTCTGAGGGCTACTTTCCATCTCAGAAACCACTGTTTATCCACTTCATTTGTTTAATAAACCGCTAGGGAATCATAATCGATTGTTAAAGAAAGTATAACACAGACCACCTCGGACTATCTCTCATAACTTGCCGGTCGACTAGTAGATCACGGCCCATACGTTGGCCAACCTTGTTACAATATTGTAGGAACTTTAGAATAATTGTTCTGTTTTCTTCTCTTTTTTGCTAAGAACACTTTTTTGCCAATCGAGATTTATGTCACGGTTGTACACGGCGCCTTTGTATAAGTAATCACGGAATTGGTTTCAGCTCGGTATAATTTGAACAATTCTGTCTCATTACTTCTTTCAGCTCATAAGATATATAATCTTTCAGAAACCTGCTCTTGCCTTCCTGACCATTAATATTCTTTCAGATTATACATCTACAAGCTCAGAGCAACTAGACCAAGTGGATTATACTTCCGTTAATGCTAATGTAAAGTCTTCGTTAGAGCCCAAAGGTACTGATGAGAATGTTTATAAAATTTTAATTTAATACGCGCTTGCCTATTGTAGATATATGAGACATTATGGAGAGTTTTGCCAGATAGTTATTCTGCATATTTTTTATTACAAACATTCTCTTGAAAATATACACCACTCCATATACAGATAATCATATGGACGTGATGTTTCCCTCTGACTTTGAAAACAGCTTGTGGCATTCAGAGTTAATGCTTCCGGGCAGTATTGTATTTTCCGTTGCCCATCCACTCCACAATATTAAAAAAAATAGCTATATGTAGTAGTACGAGATATTTTTCGTATGGGATATAGTTTTTTGGACATTAAATCATTTTCAGTTGATGTGTGGTATTGAAATGAAATGAGGTTTGGGTGGTAGCATAGAGAGGGAAAGAGCAAGGGAAAAAGAGACAGAGAAAGCGTGGTTGAAAAGAGAAGGGACGAAAAATGAGTGAAAGAGAGGGAGAATTTTTTGTGAGAATTAATATATAACAAAATTATCGATTCCCACTGTTCCATGCTAGTGGTTTCAATATCGACAAGTTATATACTTTTTCATTATTTTTTGCCGCATGACATCATCGGTTCAGGGGGTAAACTTTTTCTTTCTTTCACCCCCCTCCTCATCCCCCTATTCATCCACTTTTTTTCTCCTAAATCATCACTCTGTTGCGAGCCGCGAATTATTGTCATCGCTTCCCATCGATCGCTATAGAGATCGAAGATTCGTCGAGGTGGTAAATCGACCCGGTGGGAATGTGCGTCCTCGCGCAAAATGGTAACACAGCGTCAACAACCAGGAATGAGATGTACTGTACATATATGTGTATGTTGCTGCTGCTTATACGTTCGCATACATGTACGCTTAAGGGGAAAACCAAACGTCCTATGATGATGCTTTTCTCTGCAATGTTTAGCCTAAAGAAACATATGAATGTTGTTCTTTTCCTGTAAGAATAGGATTTCTTTAGTACTAGTACATCTTGTTTTTTCTACATGGGAAGTTGTGTTGGACGGCTAGAAACTTAGCGGAGAGAAGTACGATAAAAGTAAACATTAGTTTCTATTTTCGATTAATTGCGTTATTGTGCGACATGCATTAGCAAGATTACCAGTCACTCCCGTTTTGGATCTTGGAATAGATTAATTTGTTTTCAGTCGACCAATCTAAAATAATATTGAAAACTTCCATAAAAGTTCTATACTGTACTATATAAACTTTCCGATTTATTTATTCTACATTATTACTTCTCCAATGTAAAATTAGATTGAAAACTTCCATAAAATATCGACGATGATAAGTACTGTATAAATTTCCCGAATTATTTCTTCTACAGTATTTACTGTATTTTTACAGACAAACAGGAAAGGAACGTACAATGCAAGTTATTTTAATATGTACCGTACTTGCAAGTAAAATTATATATTTTTGCGTCAGTAAGCTATATTGTTCTTACTTTGAAGTTAGACAAGATTCTTAATGCGATACGGTTTTGAGTATTTTGCTCTCGATGAATTTTAACTACATTTACTCCCCGACTTACGTTATTAATGCATTCGATAAACTTTTACGTAACCTGAGTTTCAGGTGAGTCGAGGTAAATCGCTTAAGAGAAATTTTATAAGAAACTATAACGTTTATTATTATTATTATTATTATTATTATTATTATTATTATTATTATTATTATTATTATTATTATTATTATTATTATTATTATTATTATTATTATTATTATTATTATTATTATTCGTGTTACATAAGATTTGACAATTCAACGCTGCATTAAAAATCCGCAGAAAAGGATCAGGACAAAGACCATGAATGATCAATATTTTGGACGGAAGAGAGTATCAAGGTTTACGGAGAGGGGAGCCAGGTAAAAAAATTGGGAACCTTTGTTTCATTACATATGTCGTTACATACTTAAACGGATACGAAAGACCCAAAATATATAAAGGTCACCAAGAAACTTCTGTCGCTTTCCCACCCATTACCTTCGAACATCGATATGTGACCTAAGACATACCTCCAAGATCAAAAATAGTCCCCATCAGAATCGATGACCTTCTGACAATATTCTGGAAGGCCATGAATTCCATCTCCATAGAACTTGGGGGGCCGTGAAGCTAACAAGGTATCAAGTGCATTTTGCACCTCTACTAGGGATTTGGACTGACATCCTCTAAGGCGATTGACCAAGGAATGGAACAGGTCATAATCTGACTGTGAAATGTCCGAGGAGTATGGAGGATGACATAGTGTTTCCCATCCAAGGCATAAAATGGTGCCCCGGGTCATCCTAGCCACGTGGGGCTTAGCGTTGTCCTGTAACAAGAGGACTCTTTTGCGATTCAGAAGTGCTGGTTCGAGAATTTTGAGTTTTTCTTTAACACGACTTAGCTGCGGCCAGTATACAGTTGCATTGATGCTCTGAACAGCTGGTAGTGGTTCCCAATGCACAATGTCTCGAGCAGTCCACCAAACACACAGGAGGACATTCTTCTGTGCAGTGCTGATTTCGGCTGTTTTGGAAACGGTTTATGGGATGCAAACCAAATATGACGGCGCCGTGGAGCATCGAACACGAATGTGGACCCACTTCTCATCACATGTCAACACCCTGTCTGGAAATGGCTCCTACCTCAGACGAGACAGCAAAGGAACAGGTGTCTGCTCGCGTTGCCTTCTGGCTCGGAATCAAATCATCTGTGAGACCCATCAACCTAACTTTTAGTACGTCCCAAGTTGATGGAGGTGATGCCAAATAGTTTTTCCAATAACACTGAATTAAAGTTCGATTTCCGCACATGTCTGGCCACTTTTTGTCTCAATTGCTGCCTGAAGATCTTCATTTAGTACATGTGTTGTTCTTCCGTTCTTCGAGTGTTTCGCCACCGTCCTTAAACTTGTTAAATCATGGCTGCAGTGTCCGCCTAGTCACGATACCCTCACCAAAGGTCTAGCATATGGATTATTCGCACCTGCATTGTTGATAGTTAGCGTCAGTGCACGTAGAAATTGAAAAGAAGTGGCCGGACTAGTCAACAGAAAGTGTCGTATACCACGCCGACAATGGCAGATCACTCATATGTTTAACGACCCTCCAAAGATTGAGAAAGCTTTGTTAAGAGATCTTAATGTATTTACAGTATACCCTTGATTTAAGCGCCTTCAAACTATCATTTATTTCGGTTGCTGCAGAACTCCTTGAATGGTGCTACATTAGTTCTAAGAGATGCCTGTGTCGTACTTTTTTGAGCAGAAACCATAGAATTTTTATAGCGAATTATATTGTTGACGGAGAAATGGCGGAAAGTCATTGAGTAAAATGGCACATCTCTGGTTTCATCATAATAACAATAAATATATTCTCAATTTTGACTCCCAAAAACTCAATTCTTTTTAGACAACCTGATATTGATAACATGGAATTGAGGGAACAAATATGTTGTAAAACCGTTCATTAATGGTGAATATGTTTCATGAGTAAATAGAAATTATGACTTTATTAAACAAATATAGCTTCCTAGGCTATAAGATATAATATTGAACGACCTGTTCATTTATCCAATAGCTTCCTATTAGGTAACTTACTTTTCTTACTTTCTAGCAGTTTTCACTGCCTTGCAATTTATTTACTTTTTCTTGAATCTTACAATGCAAAATGGATATTGGTAGGTGTCCTAATCATGAAGTTTTTTTTAAAAGGTAAAACCATCTTCATTTTGATCTTCTTGTCAGAAGTCAAAACAACAACAATTCTTCTTGAATTGATTTATATATATGGTTCTCCAGTTCATCCTACAAGTGGGCCCAATTCTTCTTAGGGTCACTTGCTGCAGCAATGTCTGGTGTTCTCATTCAGAGAGCCATGAACAGGTAACACCATTAAATCAAATAAAGTCAGCCTACTAGATCTTTAATTTCAACACAAAATTTTGATAATTAGCATAATAATATATTTGTTCGGTTTCGCTGACGTTTAAGTGAATCTGTTGCTTCTGCATTCAAGAGCCCAGCCTAAACCGACTATATGTAAGATTGTATGCAGGGCCATACTTAGAAGTGTGGGTTCTAATTAGTAACAGTATTGATTTTACCTAAGTTTACAACTAATTTGCAATGTGTTCTTTCTACCTAACAAGCCGAGAGTGTAAAGTACTGTTTACGTTTTGAACATTTCAATAATAAGGCAGGGAGATGAAACCAAGCATGCTGCTAATATAAAACTTAAAAAAAAAAAGTACAAATGTCTCACACAAAATGACTAACAGAGAATTTTAAGTATTCAGAAAGTCATAAATGCTTAAAAAAACGGGTGTGGTGTCTGCGAAGGAAGGTTTCCCGATGCACTGCATCTTTTAGACCATTTATTGTTTATGACTCTGGGAGTGTAATGAAGGGACTTAATCAACATGTTTACTTTTATCTGTGCATGCCACATTCAAACAAATTTTGTTTCCCACGTCATTGTGGAAAAGGTGGGTGAAAAAAAGTATTATTTATGTTTACTTGTGGTTATAAAAGTTAACTATATTTTTTCGATCGAGGTTTAAAGTAAATCACCGAGAAAACAAGTTTTATAAACAACTATTTTATAAAATGCACTAAAATGATTATTGTATTGATATGATAAATGAAATAAGTGGAACTAGACTAAAAGCATTCAACGCTCTTGCATAAAGTTGAGGATAAAAGTCTTTATGTGTATTAGGAAAATGTGTTGCTATAATCTATCTATAACAAATGGATTCCATGCTTATTGCAATGTGCTTATTATATGTTCATAACTACAGACCTACCATATAATAGTCAATAATAGAAGCGTCATTTATATATTAAATCGCACCCAATGTTTTTAGTTTTAATGTAATTTCTTTCATTTAACCGCACTGAAAAAAACTCTTTCTTGTTAGTGTATTTTATAAAAATGTTTTTAGAAGATTTGTACAATTGTCAGTTAGGTTTTAGCCTTTATTTAATACCCTGCAATCAAATTATGTACTTCTAGCTTCGTTATCTTGAAAATATTACATGATTTCTGTGTGCGTGATAATATGTATATTTCTATGAACAGTTTACAATACTTCAAGCCAGAAGGTACACAGGAGGGGGTTCTGGGGGTCTGCCCTCCCGGGAATATCGACTTTTCTCTAAATTTAATCCAAAGTTGTGAGGTGATTTTTAAAACATTGAATATAATTTATATTCATATTGAATTTGGACAACCCGGAAATAAGTTCTTGTGTGCGTGCATGCTTACAATGTTCACTGAAACTGTTTGCAAAAGGATAAATATACAACTATATAAAAATATATTTAGCCACGCTAATAATTTGCAGACACAGTACACAAGAACGTTGTATACGAAAGAGTAAAAGAACATTTCTGGAAAGCGATAGTTACCAACTTCATTTTTAAAGGAGCTACATGGAGATCCGAAAAGAGCTCGGAGATCTTGTGTCACGTATTGAGTTAATGCTTAATAATTTGAATTTCTTACGCAAATACTCGACACAAATACCATATATTCGTATTTGTAAAGTTAATTTTACAATTTCTCTTTATCACATTCTCTTGCCTGCGACTCTCACAACAAAATTTTCGGCTGGTATATTAAGCTCTTAGATTAATTCTGGTTATCATTTGATAATCATAGTGAAATAACATTAGGCGGAAATGAATTCGAATGAAATATTTAAGTTTTACGTCTCACACTTATGCCCACTAGGCTAAAGAAGACGGTTATAATGGGAAATGAATGGAATGGTAGAATGAAGAAAGTAGGAGGAAACGGGAGAACCCCGAGAAAACCCACGCACACGGTGTTTGTCCACCACAAAGTTCACTTTGTGCGAGCTGGGATCGAACCCAGAATCCTATGCACCAGAGGTGAAAACAATAGGCTGAAGTTTCACATTAGCCATTCATTTTCAATTGTACTTCAATTGCAGTTTTTCGATAACTTTATTCCTCTTTTACTCCAATTACACTAGAGGGGCGCGGTGGCTCAGTGGTAGAGCGTTCACCTCTGGTGCTTGGGGTCCCGGGTTCGATCCCAGCCCCCGCCAAGTGAACTTTGTGGTGGACAAACACCGTGCTCGTGGGTTTTCTCGGGGTTCTACCGTTTCCTCCCACTTTCTTCATTCCACCATTTCACTCATCTCTCATAATCACCGTCTCCTTTAGCCTAACCGGCATAAGCGTGGGACGTAAAACTCAAATATTTCATTTTCCCAATTACACTAGTTAACAAATTTAAACTTTTTGTTTGTTACATGAGAAAAATCACCTGATCTTAAAGGAACTTTTTGCGCTGAATTCGAATATGCACTCGGTTTCTCTCCATCACGTACAGTTTTCCCGTAACAGAGGGATTTTCGGGAAATTCCCTCAAAAATTTCCCTTTTTCAGATATTTTATTCCCCTAGCTCCTGTCCCCTTACATTTAGTAACATAGAAATTATACCTAAGTATACCTTGATTTATATTTAATAAACCCTAAAAGTTTCGTAAAAATCGCTTTGTTCTTTCTAGAGAAATAAATATATTTGTATGTATACTGTGTGCACTGTTTATTGCACCTGATAGTAATGCTTTCAGATCTCCTGAGTTGGGGTAAAAACGATTTGCTTTATTACTACAAACACAGACATAAAAATGAATATTCACAATAGTCAACAACACACTTGTATTGCTCTCTGTAAATTAGAAACGTGTATAAAAATAGAATGTACTTCCAACGTATATTTTTTTTTAAACGTACAGTATATGTATATCTTAATTCATATATATACAATTCTCCAAGTTTTTTCGTTTTGTTCATGAAATGGTTATCAATATTTGTTATCAAATGTAACAGAATGCAAAACAAAGAAAGAATGGAATACAGACTCATTGTTGACAACAATGAACTAATGCAGTCTGAATTTTCCACTACGGTATCGTTTCCCCCCTCCCCCCGCGCATTTCTTTCTTTCTTCTGTTCTTGACACCTGGTGAGGGAGTTTTGTACATTTTTATATTGACGTGTGGTTTAACACTACTTCACTTTCAAAGTTGTCTTTGCTGATAATAGTGCTTTCATGTTTGATCTTAACGGCATTATACCCAACTAAGACCAGAAGTTTAGTTTGTGATCAGTACAATGGCGTCAAGAGGACGGCGTTCGTGTGTTAACTCACCAAATAGTTTTTGTTATGTGTGTGGCCAGTTTGTAGTCAAAGGACAGTGTAGATCCATTACGCCATCGGTGAAACTAGCATATTATATATATTTCGGATGTCATGTGGGAGATCAGGACAAAACTTGGGCACCCAACATAATTTGTGCGTCGTGCTACGTCACTTTACTTGCATGGGCCAAAGGGAAATGGAGGTTCATGAAATTTGCTGTACCAATGGTGTGGAGAGAACCCACCAACCATCTGGATGATTGTTATTTTTGTCTCACAGTAGTTAAGGGACATTCTAAAAAAAGCAAATACACACTAAGTTATCCCAACGTTAAATCCGCAATTAGACCTATTCCGCACGGGGATGAACTTCCACTTCCCGAGCCCCCTACCAACTGGGAAGAGATATGGCCAAAAGACTCTGATGATGATCATGACCTTGATGAACCATTGACATCGACTTGTACATCCAAGGATTCAACGTTCATCCCTGACTGTGTTCGCGAGCCACATTTCATCCGCCAATGTGAACTTAATGACCTAGTCCGTGATTTGCACCTGACAAAACAAGAGGCGGAACTTCTGGGATCAAGGCTCCAGCAGTGGAACTTATTGGATGCAGAAACGAACATATCAGTGTACAGGAAAAGGCATGTTCAATTTTCAAGCTATTTCTCAATGCAAGATAATGTGTGCGTATGTACGGATATAAATGGGTTGATGGCGGAGCTAGGAATTCCTTACATTCCAAAAGAATGGAGGTTATTTATCGACGCGTCAAAGGTCAGCCTTAAAGGTGTCCTTTTACATAATGGAAATAAAAAACCTTCTATACCACTTGCGCACTCAGTGAAGATTAAGTAATCCTATGACACCATGTCAACTTTGCTAAATCTTATAAATTACAAGGACCATTGTTGGCAAATATGTTGTGATCTCAAGGTAGTTGGTATTTTATTAGGACTGCAGTGCGGTTACACGAAGTACCAATGTTTTTTATGTTTATGGGATAGCCGAGCTGATGACAAACATTATGAATTAAAGGAATGGGAACCTAGAGTGAATTACGTACCTGGAGAATGCAACGTCAAATACGCTCCTTTGGTAGATCCTAATAAGATATTACTACCGCCACTTCATATCAAGTTAGGACTTATGAAAAACTTTGTCAAAGCCATGGACACATCTGGTGAAGGTTTCAAGTATTTGCGAGATAAGTTCCCTAACCTGAGTGATGCTAAGATTTCAGCGGGAGTGTTTATTGGTCCCCAAATTAGGAAATTAATGCTTGATGATAGCTTTGACAGCAAGTTAAACAGTGCTGAGCTAGCTGCCTGGACAGCATTTAAGTGTGTTGTGCGCAACTTTCTGGGCAATAACAAAGCTGAGAGTTACACAGAAATCGTACAGGACATGATACAGAAATACAAAGAGTTGGGTTGTAGGATGTCTTTAAAAATCCACTTTTTGCACTCCCACCTCAGCTTCTTTCCTGCTAACCTAGGTGCTCTCAGCGACGAACAGGGGGAAAGATTCCACCAAGATATAATGGCAATGGAGAAAAGGTACCAGGGACGATGGGATCCTTCAATGATGGGGGACTATTGTTGGGGTCTTGTTAGAGAATGCAACATTTCTTACAAAAGAAGGAAGTAGTGTACGTTTTTGTAACCCAATGGAAGTTTCATATATTGTGATAGTTTTGATTGTCTTTTCATGACCTTTTGGTACATTTGTATTATTGTTTATTGTAAATTGTCACATTTGTAAATTATATTGTATTATATTTTATATATGTGTTTGTGGTAATAAAGCAAAACGTTTTACCTCAACTTAAGAGATCTGAAAGCTTTACTATAAGGTGCAATAAACAGTACACACAGTATACATACAAACATACTTATTTCTCTAGAAAGAATAAAGCGATTATTACGAAACTTGGAGGGTTTGTTAAATATGAATCAAAGTATATTTAGGTATAATTTCTATGTTAGTATATCGAAGGGGACAAGATCTTGGGGTGTAAAATAAACGAAAAGGGAAATTTTTGAGGGATTTTCCCGAAAATCCCTCTGTTACGGGAAAATAGTACGTGATGGAGAAAAACCGAGTGCATATTCGAATTCAGCGCAAAAAGTTCCTTTTAGAACAGGTATTTTCTTTTATGTAACAAAACCTTTGTTAACTAGTGTTGTTTGTTTTAAAATCCATTCTTTATTTGTTTAATATTCTTTACTATATTTAATAATGCACATAAACATGGAAATTAGTATAATTTTAAAATGATCTTTAAAAAATATTTTTTCGCTACTAGATCTAATTACGTTTATCTTTTACATCTCCCATATTAACCCCCAGCTTGAAAAATCCTAAGGTAGAACAAAAATGGTTTTGTCATCGGATTTACGAAAAGTATGTGCAGAAAATTTTAGAACTCTAGTTAGTAAGCAAGTGTCTGAAAGTTTAGCTGCTAGACTTGAAACTAACAAACAGGGAAATAACATAACATAGTAAAAGCATTGGAAAAAGTAACGCTACATTATATGAGTGGACACTTGTCCAGTGTTTGAAAAGTAAAAGAAACTGAAAGTCTTCTTTTCTTTCACTGCAAAGTGAGAGGCTATCCCTAAAATAACCCTTGATAAAATCGTTGCGTGGACATGTCTCGAGGAGTAAAAGTGGTGTTTTTCATGTCTCTTACGTTGTCCCTATTTTAGCTGTCATCATGTGTGTAATCTTCCCTCTTCCGGAAAACGTGACTGCACTGTCTAACATCTGGAGGGTCTAGGCCAGGTCAGTCTTTTTTATTATTATTATTCTGAACCTGTTTGTTATTGTCTGACTGGCTGTATAGCGCCTTTTTACTTCAACATTTTCGAGACGTTTGACATATTTTTCATTGTTTCTTAGCTTTTCTTTTATCACTACTCCCTGTGCTACTCACTTTCTTTTCCTTCTTTCTTCGTCTGTTTTTTCGAATTGTACTTAAAAAACTTAAGGGTGTAGAATACTTCTACCATCTCTGTTTTTGCAGTCTATTGATTTATATGGGAGAGTACTCTATTTTTCTTTGAAATAAACGGAAAATTTTAATAACTTAATATTCGTGGTATTATTTTCAGATCTATTTGAATACCTCTAACTTCTTGAAAATTAAAATTCTTGTTGTTTCTAATTAAATTAATATATATTTAAAAAAAGTTAAACCTAATTTAATAATTATACTTTAATAAAAAAATGTTTTGTGACAAAACAGGGAAATTTACTCAAATTAACGTTTACTTATTATAGCCTATTATATTAGTGAAGTCATTTGAGGAAGTTTGACTAAGTCTAAACTTGAATTTCCAATATCAATAAAACGGAAATGAAAGGCCTATACAAGAATAGCTTTTACATACGTAATAAGCAAACCAATGTCATCCTCATGTTAAGTTTAATGTGGATTGGTATTGTTAACACTACTGGTAAAGTAAACACCACTCTTGATCGACATAATAGAAAAATATTGGGAAAAAATATTCTCAGAAGCCACAACAAGGAAATTATTGTCACTGTGGGGCTCAGTGATGGCAAGTTAGTGGATTTTCTTCTAATTATAATGGTTCAAGAAAGAAATGCTGATTTTATATTGTTAATGTTTAAATGTAGGAGATTTTTCAAGTATTGACAACTAGCAAAATAAATTTCTTTACATGAAAAACATGTTAATTTAGCAAAATCCATTACTATTAGGGAGTAGTAAGCAACTCATTTATTACGATAGTTCCAGATATAACTGTGAAACCATTTCAACTGACAATAATTAATAATGAAATAAAAACCATCCCATGTGGTCTAGCGGCTGTCGCGCGTGCCATAGATGCACGAGGTCTCGGGTTCGATTAACGGTAGGATGTCATTGAACACAATAGAGTGGTCTAAAATCTACCTTAAATTGTAGATCCACATCTCACATAACCTCGGTGCTGAAAAGGAACAATAAACGTCCACAAACAAAGGAACAAGTGGTGTAATTTTAGAAATGAATCAGTTATACCTTTTTTTTATTTCAAAGTGCCATATTAACTTTGGAATAAACTATTCGGTAAACTTTTGGAATAGATTTCTTCTCTGTTCTAACTAATCTCCAATCAAGCCAAGCGAATATTCGAAAAATTAAATGAAATATTTCAGTTTTACGTCCAATAATTATACCGGCTTGGATAAAAGAGACGGTGATGATGAGAAATGAATCAAATGGTGGAATGAAGAAAGTAGGAAGAAGAACGGGAAAACTCCGAGAATACCCACGCACACGGCGTTTGTCCACCACAAAGTTCACTTGGAGCGAGCTGAGATCGAACCAGGGAACCTTCAGATGAACACTCTACTACTGAGCCCCTACGACCCCACTAATATTCGAATATGTCATAACCAGTTCGTGTTAGAATTCTTGTATGACTTAGCACTATTGAGTCACACCCTTGTGAATTGATCAGTCGTAAGTCAAATTATTTAAAAAGACTTTTGAGAATAGCTTTAAGGTGATCGCGCATTATTTCTCAAATAATGGATACTTTTCATCCACAGCATATACTGTATTATTTACGATATAACTTTTAGTGAACTATCCCGTTTGGTATTTCAAGGAAAATTTGATCATCAGAACCAATATATCTTTGTTATAAAAGGAGTACAGTAATTCAATTGTAAAGCGGTCATCTCTGTGTGAGAGGGGCCGTAGTTCGATCCAAGCCTTGTGTGTTTATGTTGGATAACTTCGTGTCCGCGCATCTTCTATGGGTTTTTCCGCTTTTCCCACATTCTCATTCTACCAATTATATAATAATCACTCAATTTCATGAATCACCCATCTCCTTTTAGCCTACAGACAAGCAATATGGACCCAAAACTACGAAATTAACGATTCTTTACTATGATCATGTACAAAAAATTGTGGTATTTCATTATGTGTAATTTGGTGACTTGGTATATTCAGTGTGTATTTATATTCACCTCGAAAATTCCAGAATATACTATTTTTCTGAACATATATATATATATATATATATATATATATATATATATATATATATATATATATATATATATATATATATATATATATATATATATATATATTCTCATTTAAATAACAGAAGATGTTGAAAGTGTTTGTTTCCGCTTTTATCCTGCTTGCTTAGTTATATAAATCTTTGCCTGCTTGCTTTATGATAATGTGCTATCGCTTTATCCGTCAAGCTTCCTTCGAACCAGCTAAAGTAGACCATTTACCACAATGTTCTATTGAACAGTTGGTTCCTTCCCTTGACACTGCCTTTCCCTCACTCTGTTTCTCTTCACTTGGAAATCTAATAACACACCCCACTACTACCGCCATCAAAGATAATATACTGAAGGGTATTTTACTTCTACCCTTTTCCCGAAACAAACTCGAAGAGAGAAGCGGAATTTCTGCTCCATGCCAGATTTTTTTTTTTTTTTAAATAAACCTCTCAAGTGAGCTGTATCTAGATTTCATCTGCAGTTTATGGACTTCACACACACACACACACACACACACACACATATATATATATATATATATATATATATATATATATATATATATATATATATATATATATATAGACACGTAAGAAAAAATATGGAATATATCAGAATGAATAAAACAACAGAATGTATATTTGATGATACTAAGAAAAACTCTCTCATTATATGTATATATATATATATATATATATAAAGAAATACTGACCTGGCAAAAGTTTATCTTTATAGTATCTCAATTAGTTTCTGTCATTGCTTTCATTACTGCATGTGACAATTTATCTTACTCCTTTTTTCGTATAAGATTTATATCTTTTCTTGACTTCAACATACAATAAGGAAAATTATATACAGTAGAAATACGACATACCGTGCCTCGAAACAATGCGGGATCGCTAAGTGCAGTTGAACTTCTAACTTCTCTTATGTGTGCAGTGTAGTTCGATTTTCGAGTTCATTGACATCGAGAATTGTTGTAGGTACCTTCCCAAGAATTTACTGTTACGTTAAGTGAAAATCGTTTACTCTATAATTTCTGATTTTTTTAGTGTTTCCCTCCATTAAACTATTTACTTTAAGAAAACACTATAATTGAGTTTTTTTTAAAGATTAAATTCGTGAATTTTATCTGAAGACTTAAAATGTAAGTAAAGAAAAGCCCAATTGAAATGTATTACATTATACGGAATTGTTATTACAGTAGTAAAGTTATGTTTATAAAATTGAGAATATTTCTTAAATTACCGTATTATATTAACTTTCATTACATTGTGATGTGATTATAACACAGGTGTAAATCATGTCTTACGACAATGAAATTCCATAAATTGTATATGTAAAATTTAAAGGACTGGGATTAACATTTAGATTTCTGGACTCTTCACATCTATGAAGGATGACGTCCCCCGTCGATTTGTACTCAAACAAACGGAAGGAGGAAAGAATTGGAGATGGAAGGAAGCGGCCGGGATCGGACCTGTATGTTAGGAACTATACTATTTATTTAGTGTAAATGAGGAAAACCCAGGAAAACCTCACTCAGATAGCTGAAATGGTATTTGAGTAAAGCTTTTACCGACCAAGTGTCTCCATTGGGTACCAAAACAGGACCATTCGTACCAAAGATGGAAGTGTTCCTGACTGTAAAATTTAAAATTACGATAACTTCGCAGATCAGAATAAAAACGACAATATTTTATTTCTTTTTTAAAGAATATACCTTTTGTCTTTATCTTTTAATGTACAGATATAAATCGTGAAAGAAGTATTTAGATAGAATAAAACTCTATATAGTGGTCCCTTCAGTAAACAGTTAAGAGAAAGACTTAAAATGTTTTGCGAGAATTATTGCAATCTGCGAATCGGAAACTTGGCTTAATGTTATCCACGACACAAGCCATTTCTGGTCCCTTCTCGAGAATAACACAAGAAGTACATTTTCCAATTTTAGTCAAGACGAGAATAGAGAGAAGAACGAGCAGTTTTAGTAATCACTTAATAAATACTAGTTGATCGAGGTTTTAGATCTTTTAAACTGGTTTAGTGTTTCATGATTAATACGATAAAAACTATAAATAGATAAAGTGGTTATACGAACACAATGAAGAACGTTTGTCAACGTAAGCCATTACACAATGTTCTCAAGTAATAAATATCGGTTTAATATTGTTTTATCACACAGTTCGTGGACATCTCATGATAGGACGGATTCTGATGATCTCTAGATGGAATTATGGGGAAAATGCGGACATAAATATTGTATATAAATTACAAAACGAAATGGGAAATGTTCGAGGAAAACACGCATTAAATGGATTATGAAAAATCTAGTTATGCTTGTGTTTATTTGCTAGGGAATATGCATTTACCTTTGTGAACCACTAGCGCAGCATGTAATGGTGGTCACAAATTGAATTAAAAAGTGAATAATGAGATCAACATAAGTTAAATAAGAAAGGAAATAAACTAAAACTAACTGTAAATGATTTGAATAAAATCACAATGATTGATAATTCTAGACCTCGGCTGTATAAGGCGATAACCCACAGTTTCCTTATTTTTGGAAAAATGGAATTGAATGTTTAAGAGCATTGCATGTATTTAATCTGCTGCAAGAAAGTTTTCAGTTTACAGCTTCCTCAAGAACATGTATCTCTTCTGCTGATTCTAAATTTTTGTCTATTTAGCATTCGAATTACAGATTATACAAAAATAAAATTAAAATAGTTTGTTTGTACTTATTGATGGTTATCACCATTTACGTGCATATGCATTGTTAGTTATTATCTTTTATAAGAAAAGTACTTCTATTGATGTTTCAATTCGAATTTTTATTTAACGCTTGTAAGTACCTGTGACACAGATCGGGATAGAGAGGAGGAAGGAATCAGCTTCGATCTATTTGAAGGTCCATCTCGGCATTTACTTGATGTGTCCAACGAAAATATAGTATTAAGAATAGCACTTATTACATTGTTTCGTAAATACGTTGATGGCAAAGCAATGGCTAGCTTTTGACTGAAAAATTACATTTAACAAAATGCTAATTAGAAATCCTTAATCTAGAACTAGTGGCACAGAGATACCTTTCATATTCTATACGCAATTATAACACTACTCTGATATACAAAATCTGACAAATTTTCACTTCAAATTAGTACTATAAGCACATTTGCATTTGTACTTGTAGCTGGATATTTGAGTTGAGTTGATTTTGGGTTTAACGTCCCGTTCAGCAGCGAGGCTATATGAGACGTGGACCTACTGATTAACGTGGAATCCGAACCACATGAGCTCCCGCCGGGAATCGAACCCGGGTCTCCCACGCCAAAGGCGCGTACGCTAACCGCTTAGCCACGGAGGAGCTCAGCTGGATATTTAGTTTAAACCTGCGGCATGAGGTACTTTATATGCTGCTTAAGTTTACCCACTACCAAATCATCTAACTCCCCTACTAAAACTACCTATCGCAGTATGAAGAAGCAAGTTAGGCTGTGTAACTCACAATATTTCAAATCCAGCACTTGATGGATTACAATAGTCAATAAAATCGTTAATACACCCGAGTCTATTAATATAAAATATATCATCGGGAGAAAAAACGAGTTTGAGACCTCTGCATTTCACTCTGTAAAATTTCTTACGAACACTTTAACGAAATGAAATCACTATAACAATATATCAGACATTAAAACAGTAGCAACTGGAATAGTTTACTCCCTTTACACTACGCAACCCGCACTAATTTCTTGTAGTTACTTGTAGATCTACGTAGGTACTTTTATCTGAAATCCACTATCACTACCCATTACATTAATTGTCGTAAGTATGTAGTCCCGACAGTTCTATTCATCAGTAGAGTCCTCAGACTGTTCATCTGAACGTACTTCCTGGGAAAACCTTTGTTGTAGATAGAAGTCATGGTACGCTGGAGGAATCCATTTCAGACATGACATGACATCATCATATTTTATTTTATGGAGTGGAATTTTCGAAGTATACTTTCTCACAAGTGAAATAGATGACAAGTCAATTTGATGTCTATCTCGCTTTTCGAGACTGATGTTTACAAAATCGTTGGAATCTGGTGCATGAGAAGTTGACACTGCCAAATTATATGGATGATACTTCTCATATTTCATTCTTGCGACTTCACTCAGTTTGTAAGGGCTTCCACTTTCATATTTGGTTGGTTTTCGAATTGCGTCAAGAAGACTCGAAATTTTTTATAAAAATGTTTACGTACAATTTTAATATTCATGATTGCGGCAAAGAACAAGGATAATGCTTCCTATGGGATGAATCTGTTACAGGTCGAGGGTCTGAAGAAATAGCAAGTTGTCTTCATCGTTTCTTTGAAAAAACTGACTTACGTGGAGAAACACTAACAGTGTTCTCGGACAATTGCTGTGGAGAAAACAAAAACTGGGTACTTGTGTCTTTTGACTGCATCTTTTGAGTAGCGGAAGGTTTAATACCATACAACATTACTTCCCTGTTGTTGGACAAACTATGCCGTCAGATAGGGACTTTGCAGCTATTGAGAAAAGCAATCAATCATAAACAATTACGTTTATGATTAACATCTCTCATTTGAATTTGAATTCTATTTGAGGCGTTTAAGCATCTCTGCCACAGCCCGGGATAGGAGAGGGGAGGTTAGTCAGTCAGTGCCTAGTTTTGTGTGTATAAACCCATCATTTGACTGACTAGACTGAGGGAAACCCTAGAAAACCATCAGTGAACCAATAGTCATTCGATAAAATTGAAGTAGGATTCTGTTCTTAACATTCATTCTCACAAACATATTATTATTATCATTAGTATTTTTGTTGCTGAAGCACAAAAGCACAACTCGCAATTCAAATGGTTGTGAGCTCAACGTACCGACCTCGCACCGCAAGGGTTAAAAATATATTTAGCAAAAATTGGCGTAGTTTTATTTTCCAACTTTTTTTTTTTTTTTTTTTTACAATACTTCCATTTTATAAAATAACATTCAAAGCTGAAACAGTATTAACGTACAAAATAATGAATCATACCGTATTTTCATAACCATACCTTATCAGATATCAAGAATACTATATCCCGTATCTTGTAAAAATGTAGAGAAAGTAAGATAGAAATAGTTACAAATTTCATTTTGGAGTGACCCCAATGAGAGTTCCTAACTCGGAAACAGTACAATAAATGTAATCCTATTGTACCAAACACAACTGCATGTACTTTACACGTTGCAATAATCATTCTTGTACTGAAACTGAATCGTTTCTACAAACAAGCAAGCAAGCATTTTTTTTTGCCCACGCAAAAAGGATGTTCAGCTCTCAGAAAGAGACCCTTTTCTACCTCTCTCATTCTATTTCCTTGTCAACAGAGAAGCATAACCTAGTTGGAGGGGAAGAAAAGTTTCAGACAACCATATCCATCTCACATGTTGCTTCTTAAGATCATTCTGACACTTATTACCTTTGTTCTGTTCCCCTGTCTCACTTTCTCCTCTCTTACCCCCACAAGAACAAAAATCATTGATTGCAAGTGTGAAATAAAACGCGTTCGTCATGTAGTAATCAAATCAAGTCCTACAAATAGCTGACGTGATTCTTTAAAAAGTAAACAGCAAGTCGATTTAATAGCCCGCGTAGTTTCAACCGCAAGACGGCTTCCTCCTATGGTGTTTAAATGACGTCATTGCTTCATATTTTTCGTTTCGTAGGCTGGATTTGAGATCTACACATTACAGAGGGACCAAAGGGGAACATACCAAAAGTTGAAAGCTAAAACAAAATAACGTCAGATATGCGTAGTTACTGAACATACCACTTGCCTTATTCTACGTATAATCCTTGGCATACCCCAGCACATTCTACTATGAGAAATTCTACATTGCAAAGAAATTATAAAATATAGAATACAACAAAGTATTTTCATTATGTATCTACACGTACGTTCATAGCTAATGTTTGTTACTCGATTTAAAATAACAAAAATTTAATGATCTTTATATGCCAATAACTGAGGCGTATGCTAGCTACATATTCTGCACGTACAAGGATATAACCAACACAGTTCGTGCATGTAAACTGTGATAATCCACATTCTATAAGATTTGCA
Source organism: Thermobia domestica (assembly GCF_964235325.1). Lineage (NCBI taxonomy): Eukaryota > Metazoa > Arthropoda > Insecta > Zygentoma > Lepismatidae > Thermobia > Thermobia domestica. The sequence continues at coordinate 139,066,287 of NC_137462.1, read as the reverse complement.
ATAATACTTTCTGAATTCGCTTCAGATGATGCTGATGATTCCGCTTCCATCTCAGGAACATAATCCACATCGTCTGGATCATTCACGCCACTAATGTCACTTAAAATGTCCGCCATATCGGCAATTTCATTTGATAGAACAGCATGCTGCCTTGCGCACGACGCCATGTTTCACTACGGGTTGTCACCTTTTACGTGCGTAAGCTTCGACAAAGTGGCATGTCACCGTGCCTTTTCCTGCCAACTACATACGAAAATCAAAGATCTCTCACCTTGAACAGACGGAGAAGTGGTTTGTCGCCTTGTTCATTCACAGAACTAAAATTTTCATGAAATGTGGGTTATCACCTTTTACACCCGAGGTCTTGAATTAGTTGTTAAAAATAAAGTTATTACAGTAGTTTTTTTTTTGTTAATCCTTAACGACATTTCGTTTGAAAAGTATGTTCTTTGAAGCTAACTCAACTACATTTTCATGCTAATATCAATCGAATGCAATACCTTTGCAGTTGAGTAGTTTGTTGTTTGAAGAAGACTATATGACTGTATTGACTTAATTATTAGCATATCGACTATATGAAAAATGAACCTAAAAGCTAATGTAAGGTAAGAACCACACGAACATTAGGAACACAACTTCTGTTTTTGCACAGAACACAAGAGTATTGACCTTTTGTTGATAGAGAGTCTCCTGTTTCAAAAGGTATTCCTAATGTGGGAAGTTACTAAATTATGTCCTAATCATAACAGCAAAAGAAAACTGAAAAGTTCTAAATTTTAACTTATGACTAAGAAGAAAGGAAATGCTACCAGTTACCATTATGTTTTTATTAACTTACGTTAGTTGCGATTACTCTGTTGATACATTACAAAGAATATTTAGCTTCGTTAGATGTTTCTTTTTTCCGTTAAAACTGTAATAAAAATAAAATTTTATTAGCATGTTATTTTAATTTACGTGTAACGTTATTTTAAGCATTTGTTTTATATGGCTTTTTCTTCAGCATTCAATTCCTTCCCACTGGAAATCAAACCTCGAACTTCGAGGACCAAGGTGCACCCTAAACACTAGACCAGCAAGGATGTCAGCAGGTTGATTTGGTTTGTTAAACATTATCACTCAATCTAATTGATTAATTATATTTCAATTTTATTTAAACGACCTAAAGCATTTTTTGTTGAGTACGAAAAACAGTAAGTTTCTTCAAATTCTGATATGAGTCAAAGCTGATATCTCATCGTTTCTCCCGCTGTTTCATTTTAGCTAGTTTGTGCGTCTTTTATACAAGAGGTCCAGGGTTCAACAACCTATGGGAGATCATAAAAATTTGGAATAATTATGTCGTTCGGATTCCACCTTAAAAACTGTAGTTCCATGTCCCATATATATACACACTCGTATACTTTACAAAACAAACAAAAGGATCAAACAAAGTTGATATCTGAATATGTACGTTTTATCTAGAACATTTATGTTAGAATATTTTAGACATAAGTTCTATTGCAACGTAATTTCTGTAAATTCTTGTGTTATTTTCTTATTTTTGTTCTCTTACTCTTCAAAGCAAAACGTGACATTCTAGGTAAACATACATATTATTCGTGGATATTAAATTACAATATATATATATATATATATATATATATATATATATATATATATATATATATATAGAGAGAGAGAGAGAGAGAGAGATAGATATAGATATATATAAAACGTAATTTGTTCATGCAAAGAATTTCCTTTATTTGTGACTTATGGTATTAACAAATAGGTATCTGTCAATGGTGAATAAGATTTATAACCTTCAAATCATATCTCATAATCGGTTATAAAGCAAAATTCCAATTGAGAAACAACAGAGATTGAAATTCCCTGCTTGATATATTTCCAAATAACGTTGGGATATTTCGTCCGCGAAATTGAATCAATTTATAATCCAAATATTTATTTGGCCTATGCAAACTCAGAATATACACAAACATAGGATGTGCGCGTGTGTGTTTACATTACGCTGAACGTTACAAAAGTATTGAATCATATTGCCGATTCTTTTTATTTTGTTTATTATATGCAATGCTAGTGGCAAAATATAGAATCTTTAAAAACACATAGAATCCAGAGGAGTGAAAATCACTAGTAAAAACTATTTTATCTGTATTCCATTATAGGATTAGTTATATTTTATGTTCTTTCTTTTAACTCAGCGCATTCCAGATTTAAAGTTGCAACATTCTACTTTTCTGTTCACTCCTTTTTTATCTTTTATTTAAGTACTTGTTTGAATATTGTATAAATACTATTTGAGTAACTAGTTGAGAAACTAGTAAATATTATTGGAATATAGTTATTCGAATATTGTGTAATGTTAGTTGAATACCTATTTGAGTAATGGGCAAATATTGTTTTACTAATTATTCAAATATTGTTTAAATATTATTTAAATGTAACTTTATTAATAGGTAAATGTTACTTTAATTGTTATTTGAGTAGTGAGTAAATATTCTTTGAATAGTTATTTGAGTAATGAGTAAACATTATTTGAATAGTTATTTGAGTAATGAGTAAGCATTATTTGAATAGTAATTTTAGTAATGAGTAAGCATTATTTGAATAACTATTTGAGTAATAAGTAAATATATTATTTGAATAGTGAATAGTAATATTGAAATAATTATCCTAATAATTAGGAAACCTTATTTGGAATAAGTACTTTAGTATTAACTAAATTTAATTTAAATAAATCTTCCAATAATGGATAATAATAATAATTCAGATAATTAGTAAATATTGTTTAGATAATGTTATTTAAGCCCATATTTAATTGTTGTCTTGCGTTAATAACTCGACGGTGTCTGCTGCGTATTTGACCGGCGTCACGCATTATTTATGTTGGTTTCAATTAATCCAGAACTAGAAACTTTTGAGATGAGTCCTATTCCAACTTGTTATTCAGTACTGAGCACATATGCACTATGTGCTTTTTAGTAAGAACTGTCAAGTAACGTGCTTTTTCAACGTTATAGCAACCGAATGGAAAGTGTGAAGATGTTTGTAGCCACTGGAAACAAAACACGACTTCATCTGCTATGCGCTGATTAAAACCTCGCCAGCGACTAGTGTTCTAGTGATGCCCCAAAGGCCGAAGTCACTCCTTTCTTTTGCTTAACTCCAAATACTACGTATCATCAAGAAAATACCCGACCATTTATTTGGTCGATGCGTAAGTTCGTGCTGTTTTCGTTTGGACTGGCAACAATGCGGAGTGAAGCAATTGTTATTCAGTTGTTTTACGTTAGTTTTTAGTTTGTGTGTTGTGAAACACAAGTTTTCTTGGTTGTGAACGTATTATTGTATATATTTCGGACAAACTAATATGGAATCTCAAGTTGAGAAAAGATCATTTCCGTCACATTTTACTCTTCGAGTTCAACCATGGATCTAGTGCAGCAGAAGCTGCGAGAACAATCTGCGGGAATGAAGCAATTGCAGTGCAGTGTACGGGAATGAAGCAATTTCTGAAAGAACAACACGGAAAAGCTTCTCTTGATCAATAGCTAACAGATTTCTTCCAATCAAGACGAAAACAGTTCTACAGGCGAGGCATTGAACTGCTATCTGAATGTTGGAAGAAGGCCATAGGTAGTGGAGGTGAGTATATCACTGAGTGCAATGTATTTTTACACTCGAAATAATATTTTAATGTTATGTCTTTGTTGTGTTTGTATTTGAATTAACAGAACTACAGAATAAAAATAATATGTAAGAACCGCACGAACTTACGCATAGACCCAATATATTCAGAAACGTGAAAGGCTACTCCGAGAAGAGACGGTTGATTGGGTTGAATTTCGGCATGTCCTTCAGCAACAAAACTACGAGATATGAGATGGGGACCTTCAGTTAAAGACAAATTACGAAAGACCCATATTACATTCTACACTATAATATATTTTTGAAGCTCTTCCACCGGGAATCTAACCCGGTATTCCGTGCAACCAGCAAGAAGGGTTCGAGAAACTACCGGTACCACTGCTTCCGTGTTTTGCACAATTGCCATGTATGTCGCGCATGGTTGGCAAGTTGCTTGTTGGTCACGGTTTTCCAGCAAACACTGACGAGTTGAGGTGCGAGACGATTCCTCAGGAACATACCCAACACATGTTTGCTTTGATGATGTTAAATAAAGATTTTATTTTCAGTAAATGAATGCGTCACACCACACTGTTTCATCATTTAGATATGTACAGTTCTGATATATTAATTGTTGCAAAGCCATATAAAATGCCAGTGATATGGATCAGGTTCATTGTGCTGATATTATATTTTCTGGTGTTTCAATTTTCACGAACACTAAGTTATAAGTTTGAAGTTAATGTTATGAAGAAAGGAAAGGTTATAAGTTAAGTTAATAAATTAACTTAATTTAGACCCGTTAATAACTTTTAAAATTTTTCTAAAAATGCACACAAATTCTGAGGTAAATTAAAATAAAAAGTATTTATAGGGTCATGTGATGGGTATTGGAACTAAGAACCATTGATTAATTTTGAATCTGATACTCAACTTTTCAAGGACAATGCCAATAGACGAATTTTACGACATGCGTCATAAGTGATTTGGATGCGCTACCCTGTGAAAGGTAGACACAGTCTAACATGATCCGCTTTCGTACTTCCAAAAAATGGGGAGGTTCTCAACTCGACCTGTTTATATATACTTAACGTGAGCACGGATTTTGATTTATTTTTCTGTTCGAAGATACTATACTTCTCCGGAGATACAATATAAAATTCATCATGATGTAATGATAATCTTGAGGGTTAGAGCATGAAACATGTCAACAAATGCAGTGTGAAAAGTTTAATTAACTGACTTGAATATGTCATATCTTTGACGTAGATGCGTCAGTTTGAAGGATTCTGCTCTTATTTAAAAAAATATATATTTTCTCAATGGTGTGATGCAAGTTTTAAGAGAATTTAACAATATTCTTTGGAGCTTAGAACATGGATTTCCTTGACGGTTGATAGTGTGTTTATGCTTAGTGTGTATCATAATTGTGTGTATGGTCAGTCATTACTTTGATATAACTGACTCCATTTTGATTATTTGCTTTACGATTGAAAGAGTGTGTGTTTTCGCGTAGCTTTATAAAAAATTCATTTGTATCTGATTATTTTCGGGTCTAGACTATGAAACTACACAACACCTTTCTGGACTCTTCTCGCTTGAAAATGTTCTTCATTTGTTTTTGTTTTTTTTAAATCTACTGTACATGACCTAATTTTTGAAAGCTTATTCCCATCTAGAAGTTGTTAGTATTCTCCCGCATATGAGAAATCTACGAAGAAAATATGATATAACAACATTTAAATCATATTGATAAATGCTGTACATTGTGTTCGTACAATCACTTTATCAGTTTATAGCTTTTATGCTGTAAATCATATAATACTAAAACAATGTTTGAGATTTAAGATTTGGGTGAACTATAGTGCTACTCACGAGAATCGAGAAGAGAGAAAAAAAAGTTCTCGCCTCTTGAGCACCAGTACCGGATGAAACTGCGAAATCCTCACACCAAAAGTTAGCGTGTGCGCTCTTTTACTGAACTACCATGCCCTCTTAAATAAGTTTGAAGAAAGAGATCAGTAAGTAAACGACTAAAATTCCAAATCACTTTCGATTGAAAATAATAGCGCATCATATAATTCTATAGGTAGAAGACCAAAATGGTGCAGGTTCTCAACAGGGATAATGATAAAAAGTTACGCATGTTCAAAACTATGCACTATTGACTGTTGATTGATGAAAGTACACTATGCATTTATAGATAGCCTACTCTGTATTTTTTTCGGAGCCATCCACAAGTTACAGTTTAATGAGTTCCATTAAAAACATAGCCTATTACCGACTGAAGGAAATATACATTTTTTTCAATTAGTTTGCCAACAATCCCGTAACCAGGTTTCCAGAAGTACCCCCAATGTTTTCCTTGTTTACGTTTATCATTGATTTCCTTCTTCAGTATTTCTTTTCATCTCCTCCTTCCACTTCAGCTAAGAATGACTGACTGTTTACTGTAGAATCGATGTTATTAGTTTTTCCAAAGCTTCTCCACCTTCTTTCCACTCAACCTTATAACAACCAACCTATATATTGTACTCCACCCTATTTTTTTTTTTTTTAACTTTACATTTCTGTCTTGTTGTTACTCCTTTATAAATCGACCTCTTTCTGCCTCGTCCTTATTTTGCTGAAAGAAAACTCTTCGTTTAATGAGATTTGTATTTTGCCCATGGTTAAATTTAAATAGAAAAAGCCATCCTAAAAGAAAAAGAAGTAGAGAAAGATATAGACAGAGAAATACGTAGTCTTTTTCTTTTAAAATTTTTTAACAGAGAAAAAATTGCACTGAGTAGTATAATTGATAATGGCTTCTTTTAAATATATTTTAAAATAAATACAAACTTTGAAAGGGGGAAGAGGACAGTTTGATAAGTCTGTAGAAGTTATATTTGATGTATGAAAGAACATAAAGTAGAAGGTAACAAATATTGAATTATTTTTAGTTTAATCTTTTTGTTTATTTGCCTGGGTAATTCACAATAGTAGTATTTTCAAACAGAAAGTACTCACAATACTCCTACGGTATATACGAATTTATTGAAAATGTATTTCAATTCCTTTGAAGGACTCATGATACGTCACATCGCCTCTGTATTTTTTTCTAATAATAGTAATGACTTAGTAGCGCGCGTGTGTAGTAGGTAGCGAGCGAGAAGAAATTTATTATTGGAGATTTTCTTCACCTTGTCCTCAACTAATTTTGTCTCGTAAAGTTGGAAATCCTTTTAATACAGGATGTTCCAAAACAACATCGACAACTTTTGGGACGTGATTCCTGACACCAAGATAAAACAAAAAGTATAAACCAGCCTGGGTGCACAAATGCTTCCTTTCGAAGTTAAAGGCAGCCGAAAGCATGCAAAAATTAACTTTAAAGGTCCATAGCTTCAAAACTATGGTACCTACCGTAGTCGGGTCAAGACTTCACTCAGGAACTAATATGCCCCTATCCAAATATCTGTGTTTCAGAATCCTGTGGTACTTCAGCAATATCACTATTTCAGATTACATACCCGTAGTCAAACTCCATCTATTAAAATTGTTGCGCGAGTACCTTAGAATTCTGAAACATGAATTTTTGGATAGCGCACATGTTAGTTCCTAAGTGAAGTCTTGACCCGCCTACAATATGTCCCATAGTTTTGGAGCTATGGATCTTTAAACTTCATTTCTTTTCATATTTTCGGCAGTCTATAACTCCAAAAGGAAGCATTTGTGCACCCAGATTAGTCTATGCTTTTCGTCTTAAATTGCTGTCAGGAATCACCTTCCAAACGTTGTTCTTTGTTGTTTTGAAAGAGCCTGTATATTTTTCGTTTATTTGGATACATTTTTCCCTTATTGTTCACTGACTTTAACCCCACGCAGTGATTACGGAAAAGCTCCAAAGAATACACATATAAATTCAATATTGTATTAATTTCAGTCCATCGTTCTCGACTGACATTAAACTTAAGCAATGAATTTTTTGTTTTATTTTCAGCACAAACGTCATACAAGAAAGAACTTGTTTCTTCCTAAGAACTTGGTGAAATACTTGAGTTTCTATACACTCCAAACTAGGATCAAATTTGGCAACACACAAGCAGAAGCTTAAATGCATTAATCACTTGGTCAAGAAGAAGCACCTTTAACATTTATTGATTAGAGTGTTAGTAATAACCAGAGTGTATTACGTTGAGAATGAACAGTCAGATTTCTTTATCTTGTATCAGGCAATCCCAACCCTGCAAATAACCATCCTGATTGAATTTTCTCCCAGAGTTTTCTTCAGTCCAAACAGGTCAATGTTTTTCCGTTCCGAAATTCTTGGTTGTCTTCTATTATTAGTATATCAGTGTAAAATAACTCTTTCCCTTATCTGAAACATTAGTAATAAAACAATAAATCCACTCTACTTTCGTTTTGATGGACAAAAGGGGTGATATCGATCGGATGTTGAAGATTGTCCATCATTCCCGACACTAAGCCTGCAATGACAAATATTTACGTCCACAGAGGAATGTGGCTCTTAAAACTGAATAATCTGCTCTAGATTTGGTCAGTTGTTTTCTAAACCCATTACATCGAGGTCCGTAAAAATGATAGATGAGTGTATTGACTAATTTACTTTACCTTAGGTCGTTAGTTGTTCATTTTACGTTTAGTTTTCCTACGTCAACTGGGTTATAGGAGACTTCGAGCTTAACATTGGATTCGAACCACATCATATTGCACCTAGAATCGAACACGTGTCTCCTGTTCCGGACGCGCCTGGGTTATTCGTACAGCTACGAAGGAGTTAATCAGTTCAAAGCTGATTTGATATGGATATTTAGAAAATATTATTCGAATTTTTAAAATAATGTCAAACTTGGATAAATGGAATTGCAAGGAACCGCCAACTTAATCACACTTACAGAGATGTTTCACATATTAAGATGCTTATTTAGCAGGTTAAAATATCCCATATCCCACTTAAGAGGTGATGTTGAAGTATAAGATTTCCACTAATACATGTTTCTCGCTTACTCATGTTCCATTTATCCAGATTTGATTGTATACTCGAAATGCTCATGAGAGAGAAAGCGTTGTATTATGTATACGAAGAGTATCGAGTGTTGATGGATATATATCCAGTGATTTCCTAACATACATAACAATTCTTAAACAAATGTTCGGGTAATAGTTTAATTCGAATAAAATCTCATGTAAGTGAGTTTAAGTGATATGTGTGGAAGCAATAAACTATCAAATGAAGTAGTATAAAGGTAACAAAAAAAGTTCTGTCGCTTTTCCTGGAGATCTGTATTTCATTGGCCCTCACACCGTGAGTTCAATGAGAATGGAGATAAGGCGAAGGTTAGTTCTTGGTGTGGGTATATCTAACGTACTATCTGGTTGTGACGGTTCAGTTACACCATGAACTTGCGTAAAGACAGAGTAAACATGGAACCTCCGCAGAGCGTCATAAGGGTGTGTATGCTGTACGATTTCAAACGAGGGTCACACACCGCTGCAGCGCCAGACCTTTGGTGAGGGCGTCGTGACTACGTGGACAGAGCAGCGTTGTTTTAACAAGTTTAAGGACGGTGACGAAGCACACGAAGACGGATTACGTGCCTAAAACCAACAAGTGTACAAAATGATTTTCAGGCACCAATTGAGGCGAAAAGTGGCTAGACATGTGAGGAACTGGATCTACAATTCAGTGTGAGTGGAGAAACCACTCGGCAGCACCTTCATCAACTTGGGAAATACTACAAGTTTGGCCGTGGGGTCTCACACGATTTGACTCCGGGCCAAAAGGCAACGCGAGCAGACACTTGTGTTTCTTTGCTGTCTCGCCTGAGGAAGGAGGCACTTCTGGACAGGGTGCTGACATGTGATGAGACGTGTGTTCTGTACGAAGCTCCATGCCGTCGTCATCATTGGGTGGCGCCTCATGAACCGGTTCCAGAACAGCCGAAACCAGCACTGCACCAGAAGAAAGTCATCATGTGTGTCGGTGGACTGCTCGTGGCAGCGTGCAGCGGGAACTGCTAACAGCTGGTCAGAGTATCAATGTAACTGTATACTGTCAGCAGTTGAGTCGTGTTCAAGAAAAACTCAAAACTCTGGAGCCAGCACTTCTGAATCGCAAACGGATCCTCCTGTTACAGGACAACGCTAAGTCCCACGTGGCTAGGATGACCCGGGACACCATTCTACGCCTGGGATGGGAAACACTATTGCATCCGCCATACTCCTAGGACATTGCACTGTCCGATTATTACCTTTTCCATTCCTTGGACAATCGCCTTATAGGACGCCAGTCCAAATCCCTAATAGGGGTGCAAAATGCACTTGATACCTTGTTCGCTTCACGGACCACTAAGTTCTACTGCGATGGAGTCCGTGGCGTTCCAGAACGTTGGCAGAAGCTCTTAGATGTTAATGGGGACTATTATTGATCCTTCACGTCTTGGGTGACGTATTGATGGTACGTCTTGGGTGACATATCTATCGATGTTAGAAAGTGGTGGGTGAAAAAGCGACAGAACTTGCTTGGCTACCTTTATATAATTGCATGAAATAATAGCCTATATACATTATAAAAATAAAGCAAAAAGTCATTTTGGTCTATTTTTGGTTTAAAGTTACACGCTTGCCCTTGAGGCTGAGGAGGAGGAAGAAGAAGATGATGGTGATAAAGAACGAAGTGATGAAATGGATAAGTGGGAGTAAGATGATGATAAAGAACGAAGTGATGGAATGGAAAAGTGGGAGTAAACGAGAGACCTCTGAAAACCCTCACTGACGGTGTTCTTTCACCACGAGGTCCAGTTGATGAGAGCTGGGATCGAATCAGGGGTCCTCGCACTAGAGGTGGGCACTCGACAACTCAGCACCTAGAGCCCCGGAATTTAATTTTTCTCTGATTTTAGTTGCAATTGTCTGTCTTCTAATACCCGTCCATAAGCTTTAATTTTTGTAGTCTGATGCACTGTAAAGAGTAATGTTATTTATATTATTGAAAATATATTAATTATATTTTTCTTTGTCTATTTTCAGGTAAGAATCTTCTTTATTTCATTGCAGAAATATGCTGGGATAATTACATCTTCCCGGTGGAAATGTAAGTATCTACATTATATAGCATAAAAGTTTCTTTATTTATGTATATAGAGTACACTAGTGACATTAAAGTGATACCTAAGAAGTAAAGATACACAGGTCATTTGAAATAGACAAGCAAAGTCTACGGACAGGCTGAAGGTCAGATTCCTCGCTTACTCGACTTCAGTATGTAAGAGATTACGTGATCAGCGCTGTACTCTGGCCCATTTTACGATGAGATGAAATTTGAGTCATATTGGAACAAAGGTATAACGAGAAATAAATCATATACCAATCTTGAACCGGATAAGGTCAACTAATGCACTACCGAGGTCATTTTAAAAGTTGTCATTTCTTCAAAAGTCGTCAATTGATTCTCGGTAGCGTGACATCCGATCTTTTGAAAATTTCTTTCCATGGTTTACATTTATTTTTTAACCATCAAAATTCCATTGCTCTATGTTATTATATGTAAAACAGGAATCACAATCTTTCATACAGCAAGGTTTTGATAAGTGTATAACATTATAACATCTCTGTAGGCCCAATTCTCAGCTTGTATAATCGAAAGCCAGACTTGTATAATGAGGTTGTTCTTATTGCGTAATATCCGAGATTGAGATTTGTCCCAGTGGCTGTTTCACTTCGTCACGTTTGTAGTTCATCTGATGTGACGATCGACAATCGCATTGGTAGATTGTACTCAGCGTGATAGCGTCTAATGCGAAGTTTGCGTTTCAAGACGCCATCAGCCATCAACGCAGATAAGTTCGCACCTGATACCATGCTTTAGTGTCGAGCTAACACTAAGAACGAAGTTATACGGTGCATTATGGCAGTACGGACGAGATGACTGTTGTCCCTTGATGTAATCACGTTATGCAGGTCACTACTCAATCTTTGCTACGCAGTTCTCTTTTGTATATACATTGTCTCTACAAACATAATGTATGGCAGCATGTCTTGTTCGCGCACCAATTTTCCAGTGGGAGAACCAGCCATTCTAAAAACTAATCATGCAGTCTTTTTCAAATGCAGGTGCATGTTGCTCCGTTTGTCATAGACGAGGTATAGTATTGCTTACCACATATTTCTTGTTCTCTTGTTCATGTTCTACTATCTGACTGCTGAATATTGTTATTCCAGTAAGATTGCAATAATTCATAATTATACCTCGCCATACAACTCCTAAGTGTGAGGGCATTCCTTATCACGTATGCTTGGATACCTTTATGATATTTAGTGCGATATAGATGTTAATGCCAATAAACACCAACAAACTATAGGGGATGACCCTTCAAATCAAAATAATAAAGAAAAGTTATTGTTGGTTCAATAAAAACATAATGATATATATTGAAAATGATTAGGTGTGCTTCCAATTACGATACCGTTGACTAATTCTCTATTACACATGTATTCCTTAATATAACTCACCAATTATGTCTTGATAACATTCTTGCACCTTACGATATTTAATTGTTGTCCTTCCGACAGTTATCTATATTTGAACCACGTCAATTATACTATTATTCATTTTGCTACCAATGCGTGGTTTCTCTACAAACAGACCACCATATCTCCCCAACCACAAACTTTCATCTTTCTCTATACTACAAAATTACTTGGTACCGGAAAACGTGCCTATACAATCCAATTCTACAATATTCACACTCTGCTTTTTTGTGAGATTATTTATTGAGTTGAACACTCTTATTCTCGTAGTGTTTGTCTTTCATCACCCTCCTGACGATGACTTGATCCTAATGCCATCTTTAGGCCCTTAAACGGTAGGCAAATCACTAATGAAAATAACATGACTGTACCCTTATGATACGAAAATCAATTTTTCTCTCTTTGGGTAGGTAATCGCTGGAGTAACTAGAATAAACTCAAAGCACATTCAACACTACGTTATTTTTTCCGTACTTATCAGATATCAAAATTCTAATCATCTATCTCCTAAACCATGTGACTGTATCATTTATCTATCGCAGCTTTGAGCCAGATCTTTCCAAATTATTAAAATTCCATCTCAGCAGTATCTTATTTTGTTACTTACACTTCGCGTCATCCTTTAACTTCCTGAGGGCAACCAGCAATATGCATCGTTGATTCTGAAAATGATTAATGAAGCAAATTCTCCAAAGATTGGGTTCAGGGTCTTCAATTAATTCGGTGAACTAGAGAAAGTTTTTTTGTTGTAATGAGCATCGGGAGTAATGATTATTTTTACCACGAGCTAAGCACCTGATACCTTACGCTTTACACCACATGTTTTTAAACCACATGCTGTACAATTGATGATTCTCGCATGTCGGTATGGTGCCCTAATTATTTCTGCAATTAATCCAGATATTTGATTAATCCTTTCAACTTGCTGAACACACACTATAATACGTAATTTTCTAAAAAACACATCTAAGTTTAAGTTAGGCGCATGCAGTAGTTTATTTCTGAGGTTAATATTCTCCAGACCACAAATTGGTTTGTCCTGCACTGCAGAGTCAGTTTCAGAACCAAAGTTACACAATATTACAATATGATATGTTACAATATGGATTGTGTTAAAATACCATGTTACAATATTCTCCCGACAATTATCTGCACTTGAACCACTTCAATTACAAGACTATTCTTTTAACTACCTATGCGAAGTTTTTCTATAAACGGATCACTAAATTTACCTAACAACAAACTTTCATCTTGCTCCAGTCTTCAAAATTACTTCTCACTGCAAAACATCCCGCGCAATTTTGAACACGAGAAGCTATGGTGCAAATGGTCTATAACACCTTCGATTACCTGCTGACGCACTCTGTATTTAGTGCTGTCAAGACTTAATTTTTGCCTACTTTGTATCAGCCTTTATGTTTGAGCATATCTGAGAATTCCTTACATCTTATGAGGAATCCCTTTCGCACTCAGTCCACACTGTTGAAATATGTATTTTGAATAGCGTATGTGTGACTTAATTTACGTTGTCATGGACCATCAGGTCCACTATTCCTTATGTTCGAAATAATGTATTCTTGATGTAATTTTCGGTGCTTACGAACGGCTCTGGCTCCGAAATTGTGCACCTTTCCCATAGCTCTATCGATTTTTTTTGTCTATTTTGATATGAGAAATCACCTTTTATAGTTTTTTGGTCTAGTCTAGCCATGTGCAACAACTGGCTCTCAGCGCACTGAGTCCTATAATCCAGCCTGCCTGATTCAGTGGAAACGAATTTCTTACATAGTTCTTAAACTGAGCTGAAAGTTTTTCTTGGATAACTGATGTCCTCCTTCAAAATATCAGCTGCGTTGGAACATCTAGTGTAAAGTTTATCACCAAACATTGGCAGACTGGTCAATTGTTCTACTAAAATGGTAAAGAAATATATTTTACTCCTTTCTTAAGTAAGTAAATATTTTTGGTTACTGTTATAACAAATTTTATGCTCCTGTGATATTAGTGCAGAACGAACGATTTTTAAAAACGAATATGGCTTTTCAATTCTTGTGAAAAATGTACTTTGTCTCGAAAGGTCCTCGGCATCAGTAAGTCCTCTGTGATTGGCTCGCTCATTGTTCCAACTTGCGCATGCCAAGTCTAGTCCATTAGTATCCTGTGTATATGTGGATTCAACATCTCAAGGGTAGAAAATGTGTCTCCTTATTGAAACCGGAAGTGGTGTACCTAATTCTTCTGTTTTCATAATTGGATTCCTATAGTTTCAAAGTTTGTCGTAGTTTGGTAATGTGACACGAACCAGACATTTTTTGTCTTGTTAGTTCATTCACTAATGTTATTACCTTAAACAGAGTCAGAAAGAAACAGGAATCCAGACCACAAAGAAAAAATATATAATGAAAATTGTATTATTTATCTTTTGCACACTAATTTTTGCTTTCCCTATATTTTTACTGGAATTTTTTGTTCCTTTGTTTTCTTTTTTTTTTCCACTATATTTAATTTTCAACAATTTTCTTTCTCGCTTCCTGAGTAGAACTATCGAGAATGGAAAGCTTTTGTTTAAGATTGAAATTACATAATCGGTACATTGTTTATTTATTTATTTATTTATACATAGCTCTGGGGATTACCATCATCTAGGGAATTAAACCCTTTACATACCTATGGGAGATAATATCCTTCGATAAGCACAGTATCCGAGGAAGAGAAAGGAGAAAGTTGGTCTCAATCCTGTATGTTAGGCATCTTCCCAGCATTTGATTGGTGGGAGTAAAAAACAAAACAAAACAGGAAAATATCACTCAGGATTACTTGCCTGAAAAAAAAAAACTGACTCCATTACAACTGAGCGTCCAGACCAGCTGTACACTATTTATGCCATATCTTTACCCCTATTGAACTGGTTTATGATCAAACAAAAAAGTTCATTACATACTACATGCTTTCCTTCAATATTTCCGCAATGTACACTCATGTCCAAAATTATTGTCGCATGTCTATAAATATGTTGTTGTAGGAATCTAATTTGATAACGAAGTCGCCCGGTATTTCTTACAATGTTAGTATGTAATAATTGGCAAAGACATGTACGTGGCAAATTTCATGTCAAAAGAGCAGTAAATAAGAACAATAAAACGAAAATAAAACTTTCTTGTCCATTTATCAACATTTTTTTTACACATTCTAATTTTCGTATTTTTATAATTCTTTTCCTATGAAATTTACCATAAATATATATTTCTCGATTATACACATAGCATCAGTATTGAAAGTACCCTACATAATCATTAACAAATTATACTCTTACAAGAAGACAGTTATAGATATGCGACAATCATTTTGGACATGAGTGTACATATATGTATAGGGTGAGTATCCACAAATATTATATTGAGCTCCTTCGTGGCTAAGCTGTTAGTGTACACGCCTTTGACATGGGAGCTCTGGCAGGAGCTCATGTGGTACGGATTCCACGTTAATCAGCAGGTTCCGTTTCATATAGCCTCGCTGCTAAAACGGACGTAAAACTCAAAATCAACTCAATTCAACAAATATTATGTTTTCCAGCTAAAGTTCTAAATATAGTTATACTTTCTATATTGGATAAAGGATCGGTGTTTAAGAAACATGCAACTTACTTCGGGAGCTCATAAAGTAATCTTAACTCGTATTTGCACGCTACTAAGCACGACAGAAACATACTACGTATTTAGTTTAAGATGGAAGTCACATTGTCGGGTGTGGAGACAAATGTAGTTACAGAAATAATTTGATATACACAACTATATATATATATATATATATATATATATATATATATATATATATATATATATATATATATATATATATATATATATATATAATACAGGAACACTTCTAATGCAGGTGCCTGACCCTTTTATCTCCACAGACTACATGTAGTTGTGTACATCCTCGTGTTAACCTAGTAACAGAGCACGGTTTTCTACTGTTATTGCCAGATCACGCGTAACGTCCGGTGCAGCTATTCCGTGATTTTCTTTGATCCCCGATGTTCAGATTTATATGTTGTTTTTCTATTGATACAATAATATAATGCGCGCTAGTACTTGTTACTAAACTACAAAGAAGTGACAAAAACATTCCTGTTAACAATTTTTTTGAATATGTATTGGAGGTTATGATCAAATGTTTATACTGCTGGAGATCGCGATTTATGTGTATCTGAAAATATTGATACAAGCTTGTAACATTTAAACCAAACGAACAAGAAACACTGAAATTGTGTACCATGCTAATATCAGCAGAAGGACAATGTTTGATATAATCTGTAATATATGACAAGGTTAAGAGTGTCACAAACCCAACACAAAGTTTTATTTTTTCAAGTGGCATTACGTCAAATTATTACACGTTTCAAATTTACATGTGAAGCGATTACATATCACAGTTATCGTGCAATGTTGCAAACTGAGGACGCTACAGTATTACAAAATCCAAATTTTGGTTATACTAATAACGCGAACGAGACAGAAGAGACAATGCACATCCTCAGTAGTCTAGTGCCTAATGCTGTGATTCCGATATGATGGATTTCAAATGAGTAGGAACAGGATTACAGGGGACTGAAAAATTAACATGAAAAATTAGCCTTTATGTCAAAAATGTGTTGACATAGAGACCTCATTTAATTAAATATGGAAGCAAAGATCACAATAGATGCAAAGATCACAATTCTGTTTATTTACACACACACTAATTGTTTGCTGAGCAAAACCATATATTTTCATTAAAAATTAAATATGTATTATAGTTTCACGAACTAACTCTTTGGCTTCATCAGGCACTATGATATACAGGATAACTGTACAATCTTATATATATTTAATATCTCCACTTTTCTTGAGATATGATAAAAATTGTTAAAGTTTTCAAGACTATTTAAAATTATATAGTTCCAAGAATTTATTCTAAATATACCTATCTAAACGCATTGTTGTAATGTTACAAAAGAAAAGTAAATTACAAATTGTTTTTAAAACTTCGCACACATACGTCATTTTAAGCAATATATTAAGTTTTATTATTTTTTTCTCCTGAATGGTTTGAAATATCAAATTGCTGTAAACGGCATTATGACCATCGTATTTATTAAAACTCATCTACATAATTTGATATCATATTCAGATTTTATGAAATAAACTCTTTACAAATAATCTCATATTTTCAATTCCTTGTAACTTTGATTCTCTTCGTCTGAAACACGTCATATGATGACTAGTATTCGACACTAAGCCACTTAGGAAATGCACTACCCCGTTTGTCCCACTTCCGTCCTTATATATATATATATATAAAGCGAAAGGAGAGAAGGGAAAGATAAAATACACATTATCTGTGCTACATCATCACTGGAAAATATTTGAAACGTTGGAAATGAATTTTGGAATACGGTTAGTACTTAGAGAAAATAATTTATAATTGGGAGTAATATCCTAAGGGATGAAAGAGAAGTTCGAGTTTATCTTTGAAATATATTTCCTAAAGTTTATTCATCCCGTACAACGAACTATCATTTCAACTACTATAAATACATCAAGGAATTTCTGTATACGAATTTTACTCATAAAATCTTTCTGGCGTGTGTAGTTTTACACCTAAAGATTTGAATTGCATATATGCCATAGTGTGTTCATTATTTTTTTTTACAAATATTTGTGTATTCAAGAAAAAAATGTTCCATAACCAAAACAAAACAAAGCTTCTATTATAACTTTTCTAATTATACTTTGTTCCTCTCTTATCACCTCGGACTTACAACATCAATTCATTTACATTAACCTCAAGTCTATATTTTGCAAAAAGGGGAATAATCATACTTAATTTTATGTTTCGTATGACGCACTATCCGATTTTATTTGTTGATTAGAAACAGAGTAGTTACATAGTTACATAATTAAGACATAAATAATTATTATCCTCTGACGGAACGCGCAACAGCATGACTCCTTCTTTCTTGGCAAACACTTTGGAATTCCTGTTTCTCTTTAATTCCAGATCTCTTCACCACCAACGTACTCATCAGTTCAATTCTATCACTAACCTAATAATTATATTTTTTCACACTGCTAAATTCTAATCGTATGTGGAAACTGCAATCATCATAGATTGGAGATCCCTATTTCCTAATACATTTCCCTATCCAAAAACAAAATAGTCTTTTATAACCTTGTACTGTAAGATCGTAACAATTTATTCATTCCAATGAAACATTTCTTTCATCATTTACTACGCCATTATAATCTAGATCATAGGTCCTAGATGTAAGCGTCAGCACACAGAACAAATAATCGAGCGACCATGGGTTTTCATAATAAAGCAAATTACAGACAATAAATATGAAAAAAATGAAATGAAATCTTTGAGTTTTACGTCCCACGTTTATGCCGGCTAGGCTAAAGGAGACGGTGATGATGAGAAATGAATGAAATGCTGAAATGAAGAAAGTGAGAGGAAACGGGAGAACCCCGAGGAAAGTTCACTTGGCAGGAGCTAGTATTGAACCCTGGACCCCAAGCACCAGACAATAAACATGTCTGACCTAAAACTCATATAAATTATATCACTACACAACACTTCAAGGGTATTAATCATATACATGAACACAACAATCCCTATCTTCAGATTTTTTGTCACGTATCTAAAATATACTTCTAATATAACTTCTCGAATCTCACGTTAGACTAAGAACCACACTTCATATAGACTTAATGCTTAAATAAATTCCAAACTTTAAACTAACCAATCTAACTAACTCTAACTAACTCTATGACCTATGGAACCCAGAGGTTCAATGCCGCGTTCACAAAAGCTCTCCACTGACTTCTATCCTTAGCAAACTGCATTCAGTTTCTACTTTGTATTCGAATCTCTGCGAGATCCATCTTAATATTGTCCTCCCAACTGCGCCTAGATCTTCCTAATGGTCGTTTTCCGATTGGTCTTCCAGTCAAGACTTTGAAAGCGTTTCTACTTTCTTCCATTCTAGGTACATGACCCGCCCATCTAAGCCTCTTAGACTTAACGACCCTAACAATATTGGGTAAACTATATAAATTATGTAGTTTCTCGTTATGAAGTTTCCGCCATTCCCCATTCCCGGTCCGAATATTCGTCTCAGGATCTTGTTCTCAAGTATTTTCAGTCTATGTTCTTCCTTCAGAGTAAGTGACCATGTTTCGCAGTCATACAAAACAACAGGCATAATTATCGTTTTGTATATTTTAAGCTTCAGATTACTCGACAGAATTCGCGACGACAAGAGATTTTGAACCAAATAGTAACACGAATTCCCTGCTTTTAGTCGACATTTAATTTCTCCGTTAATATGATTTTCCTCTGTCAATATTGATCCTAGATATTTGAAACTATCCACTATATCAAAAGTGTTATTTAATATTTTAACGCATCCATAATTTGCTGTATTCCGGTCCCGACGCACTTCCATGTATTTAGTTTTCTAAGAATATGAAGTGCAGAAAATTGAGACTTTTCTCTACAAGTGACTCAAATATCATGATTTCATTGATTCGGATATGTTCTGTTTAGGTTATTTCAACATGTTGTTGGAATCATCCCAATGAGTTTTGATTCATAAATTTGAGCAACACTAGAGGAGAGTATTCAGTACTGGAATTATAAAGAAATGTTATGCAAATTTTCGGAACAACTAGGGAAGGTTAGAAACGACGATATGTTTTCATAAAACATATCAAACCAAATATTTCTTAAGCACACACCTATCTTTGTCTCTTTCTCGTTCTTTTTCTTCCTATATACAAAACGGTAGACGTTGTTTTGACCATCACTTTTTATACACGTAGTTTTTTGTTGTGATTCATGAAAAAATCAATATGTACCTTTGAAATAAAAATTCGTGTTCAGTCACTTGACCCAATGATATTTATAAGAGAATATCTACGATATACTGCAAAATGTGGATATTAAAATGGTTTCTCTTTGTCTTCCTGACAGGATGTCAATGCATATATATATATATCCTTTAAAAAAACACTAGAGATAATATGACGTGATAAAGTCTGGTGGTTTTACCCTCAACGTTAAAGCTGAATAGAATAGACTCATAGAGATAATGAATAAACTTTTTCTATGTATTAGTCTGGCTTAAAATCAATGTAGCTAATGCTCCCTTTACACTGCGACTACCCTTTTACCAGGAAACATAAATCACGTTCAACTATTCTCGTTTCTACATACGTATACGTACACAAGAATAGATTAATTAAACTCCAGCGCTATAAAAACAGTTTATTGCTTCTCAACTTAACGGACAAATAATGCAAAATAACCAGTTCAGAAAATTCATAAACTAACTAAATGAACAGTCATTTTCTTAAACAAGCAAACAAAAAACTAATAGTAATAATCTTAATTTTTATACATAGTTTTCTATAATTAACAATAGTTTACATCTGAGCATTCCTAAAATGTTCATAACCCATCTTGATGTTACAGAATATGTAAAGCTATTGCCAGCAAATCGCCTTTTATTTGCGCAAAAACACCCATTAATATTACTTCTTGCATTCTGAACTAAATTTTGATACCTCTTAATGCAATTCTCTACATTTGTCTCCCTGTGTTACAGTTGTCCCTCCACCAGAAATTGAACCCAGAATATTTAGTATTATTTGGAAACGAGATAATTATATTAATATGCAACAAATTGAAAACGAGTGATGTACTTGTATAAACGACGAAGATTTTAAATCTCTAGTCTTAATGTCTTAATTTATAAAGACAAAAAGCAAAACTGGATATTCCAATACTGTTAGTCACTAAAATTGCAACAATGAAAATGAGACACAGACATTTAAAATAGGTATAATAGGCATAATTGCAACAATGAAGACGAGACAAACGAGAGAACAGAATATCAGTAAATGATTAGTAGAGCAACTTTGCGACACATCCCTTGGAGACAACACCGAATATAGTCCACAGATCAAGATTCAGTGGTGGCAGAAAGATCATATGAAATGTGTACGCTACGCAGATCCAACAATGTCGAACCGGTTCCAGAATTTCATTAGATTTCTAATTCGATCGCGGAGTAACTATGACATAACCGGCTGTGGATAATCTTACAGCCACATTGGTGTCCATGTGGCATGAGATGCAGCCACAGTGACGTGAATATGCATTCCTGGTGTTCTTCAGGAAAAAATATTGAACAAATCCAGGATTCAATTGTTGTGTTATATCACAGACTGTCGTTGTGGTGAATCGAACAGTAACGGCCTGACCATATAGGCAGAACTCGTTCGACTCGTATACCGGAGCAGAGTATGTTCATTGTTGCGTCTCCCTTTAACTTAACATGTATGTGATACTGCATTGTGTGCACCATCGTGAGTACTGAATGCGTGTGTTAGTGTACCGTGGCTACATGGGTGGCGATGCCTGGATTCTGCACTGTCATACTGCTTCGGCACTTCGTTTGCCTATGCAGTGGCACTGGATACCAACCCTGCTCACATATTATGCATAATGACGAGTCTTTGACCAACCAACGGAATATTAATTAGTTGTTGGATTTGATTGTATTAGCTTCACTTCAGGTGCTGCATAAAATTACCTTCCAACAGAATAACGTTCGATCACTTGTGTTATAAACGTGACTGTACTTAGTAGATTACTAGATTACTAGATTACTGGTTAAGATAGGGCAGTCATTTTAATAGTCCTAAAATCCTATGAGATATTTAGGATTTTGGTTTGTTTTGGGAACCCATTTATTGTCTCTGTATTGTCAAAAGTTAACTGATTCTTCTAGTATGGAATACGTAAAATATATCATAATTCTTAAGAGTTTAAGTGAAATAAGTACAAAACCGAAATGTTCTCTGACCTCAAATCAAGGTGTTTGCTTCTGAAGCTTTTTCACATATTTAAATCCTTACTAAGTGCCTCAAAATGAAATTAATTTATCAGAGATCATGACAAGGTTTTAAAACTCATATATTTTAACATACATACTGATTGACTTCCAGATAGATCTATAGGAGATTAAATCATTCACGAGACTAATGGTACACAAATATAATTGTTTAAAATACTACTACTACTACTACTACTACTACTACTACTACTACTACTACTACTACTAATAATAATAATAATAATAATAATAATAATAATAATAATAATAATAATAATATTAATAATAATAATAATAATAATAATAATAATAATAATAATAATAATAATAAATTTTAATTTTGAGTATATAATCAAGACAGTATCATCTCTAAGCTTCTATAATTCATATTTGCAATGTCGTGGCAATCATAGTACACTTTGCTCGAGAATATAACTTAAAGTACAGGTGTATACTAACCAGCCAAATGATTATGATCATGTACCTAATATATGATGTTCACCTTTGGTTCGCAGGAGAGCAGAAATGTAGTTTGGTATGTAAGCAACAATGCCTTAGTATGTAGCTGGAGACATTGCGCACCACATCTGCACACATAGTTCATTTAATTCTTGTAAAATTTGCAGAGAACTCGAATCTGATATTGAATGATATCCCAGAGGTATTCAATTGGATTAAGTTAGGGGAGGATTTTAAATCCATTGCAGCAATTGAAATTCAGTACTGAATTTCTCAAACCACTGCAACACAATGTTGTCCTCGTAACAAGAAGTGTCGTCCTGCTGAAAAATCTTATTGCTAGTTGAAAACAGCCGATATGAGTGAGTGTACCTGATCAGCGATAATTTGTTTATAGTTAGGTTTCATCATGGTGTGCTCCACTCGCACTACCGGGTCAAGGAATGACCATGTGAATTTCCTCCAAATCGCGTCTAGAGTAGCTGTTTTCTTGGAAGGCGACGGATTCTGACCCTGTCATTTTTGTACTGAAGGCAGTATCACTATTCATTGAATCACATTATGCTGTGTCATTACTCTGCTGTTCAATTACGATAGGTACGTGCCCATTCCAGAGGTAATCAATGATATCGTGTGGTTAACATTGGTACGTGTGTAAGAAAAATTGGCTGTGAAGGCCTACATGTACCATTGTGTGGTCATCTGTGTGCTCAGATACACTTGTGTTTTGTCTACTGTTGAAGTATGTTGTTAATTGTGCTACAATTTGGGTCCTATCCCGTTGTACCAACCTCGAAAGTCTACGATGTTCGATAACTTTAATTAGCAGTTCCTGTCCCATATCTTATGGTTTGATGCTGATTCCACCGTTCTTTTCCGATCTTTGGAAGAACTATCCATGGCACTCGTAATTTCCAGACAAGTCGCGCTGTTTCCGAGGTACGCTTCCCAGCTCTCTATCCAATACAATTTGACCCCAAATAAACTCTGATATACTGGCAGATCTCTGCACTTTACACATAAGCAGAAGAATTGCTAATCGAGTGAGATCCTGTCACCATCTGGCAAGCGGTTCTGTTGTGCCCTTGAATTTTATGTCAGCTCAACGACTTCGTTCAAAAAGTAGCGGATGATCAAAATATTTTGGTTGGTGAGTGTATGACATATATACATCAAATTGTCCCTCCCCGAAAATAATAATTTTAGGTACGACAATAAGCTATGAATTGCAGTTGTCCAAGCTTGAGATGCGTTTACTACAACTCGGAGATTATCTCATTGTGACATCATGGTGCAAGTATCCTTAAATCGTGTTTCTCAAACCGTTGAATTAATAGCTCTGTAATGATTCCATGATAGTTTCGGATAATACGATCAGTGAGGAGCTTAAGCTATGCGTATGGGATTTCAATGAATTGTTGCAATAGAACACATGATTAGATTTTTGTGCACATTCAGCCAATATTTAAAGAGATTATGCTGGATTTCTCAAACAACTTGAAACCAATATTTTAATGAACTTGATTTACAGAAACTAAATCTATACCTACTTTCAAGGACTCCCATATTGTGGTTTCCAAGGGGGGTGGCAAGTATACGCGACATTTTAAATATAGGTTCAAATTTTGCCGTAACTAATGTGAAAATTCTATTGGGTTTCAGATATACCAAAGTACAATTTCCTCTAGGGTGTCAAGCGCCCCACCTTGCTCACCCTGATGGACGCCCTTGTCTACTTTCATTATCTTAAACATACTATTCCAAACTACATACCAGAGTCCTAAACTTCGGGTAATCGACACACGCGCAGTTGGAAACAGTTTAAACTGATCAGTTCCAAATCGTCCGTCAGTGCAGCATCGCTTAAAAGTGACATAATGTTTCAAAGAATTGCAAAGCAACATCGCGGTTGGTATGTCGCATTCTGTCTTAATGGTGGATGAAAACTTCTCTAACACGCTGCAAGGAAATGTTACATTATCTCAACAAATTGTTGGAAGTTCATTTGGTGTGGTCAGCCGTAAAGTTTGGTATTGTTTCATTATGCACAATTAGAAAACCATAGCCACAATGATTTGTATCATTATTCTTAAACATTTGTTGTAGCTACTTCTCAACCCTATATTATATGTCACACTACTTTAGAACACTAACATTAGACAAAATCTTCTGTACACTAAGTAAGGTATGAAGGTATCATTTGTTGATGCATATAACCATATCCTTTTTTTTCTGCCGAGTGAAATATTTCTTAAATATCATGCAATAGCTGATAGGTACAATAACGATGGTGCCTTCTCCTCCAATTGTGTTTCTGTGCACATAATGATACTAATATAATAATACTTATTACTTAGATTTATTTATTCAAATAATATACTTATTCACTTTATATAAAATCACTGTGATCACTAAATGAGGAGAAATGAAAAGTCTTGTGTCTACTTCTTTATTGCCAGAATACAAATCATAGACGAGAAACAATATTGTACGTACCTTTGTCTATTTTTCCAAATAATCACCACATATGTTGAGGAAATTATCCCACCGTACCACAAGTTTCTCTATACCCGCTGTGTAAGATACGACCGGCTGATCACTGATCCAACGACCAACAGCATTGTGCGCTGCGCTATCATTCATGAACCTATGTTCTGTCAGAAACTTCTTCAATGGACCAAAAAGATGGTAATCACTGAGGGCAATGTATGGACCATAAGCGGGATATTCCATAATTCCTATTGTTTTATGTCAGTGAGAAGCGAAATCAGTCCTACCATTTATTGTCCTGGACGTATTATAGCCCATTTACAAACGCCTCGTACCACGACCACACATTTCGCACTGTTAAACAGTTGTCGACATACACCGGCTCCATTTGCTTTTGGATATCTGTGGCTGTTTGTCCCCTACACCATAGAAAATGAATAATACTTCGCTGTTCATATGACGTGGAAGTCCTGAGCACTCCGGCCATTGTTGTCAATTTTTAAGAAATACGCGCCTTTGGCGTGGGAGACCCGGGTTCGATTCCCGGCGGGAGCTCATGTGGTTCGGATTCCACGTTAATCAGTAGGTCCACGTCTCATATAGCCTCGCTGCTGACAGGGACGCTAAACCAAAATCAACTCAACTCAACTCAATTTTTAAGAGCACCATATTGTCGAAGTAATGCAAGTCACACTAAAGCCGTTCCAAGAAAACCCTACCACATGGCTGAATTTTTATTAAAAATACATTACATGCTAAAAAATAAATAGGCGCAAAGACTTTTAGACTTTTACTCGTAGAAGAAGTAAAAATACAAGGTTCGCACACAATACGGCAAGGAACCACCAGCAGACCAACAGTGTACAAATGGTACCAGACATTTGTTGAAACAGGTTGTTCTTTACGACACACAAAGGTTCCAGGGTGCCCATCCGTGACTGATGATGTGGTGGAAGCAATTAGGGAGAGTTTTGTCCGCAGTCCTCGAAAATTTACATGATGTCTCCAGATAACATGCCACTTGACTTCTTTCTGCGGGGGGGGATGTGAAAGATAAGGTGTACACCCCTCCCCTACCCGATAATATTAATGAACTGAAACATCGCATCACAACAGCCATCACGGACGTTACCCCTGAAATGCTGGCTACTGTTGGGCAGGAAATCGACATTCGTTGGAATGTGTCCAGGATTACCACAGATACACACATTAAGCCATATTGGATTTGTCACAAAAAACTTGAAGTGTTTTGCAGTATAATAAATATAAAACAAGTCTTATGTGGTTCCAATAAAGAATTATAACTGAAGTTGTAAACCGTATAAAGAATCACCCTGTACTTTCCAGTTGCATATAGTTTCACATCTCGTTAAGTAGTCTAAGCTCTCTCGGACTTTAACATTAAATAAACTCTGTGAAAAACAATAAAGAAGATAATGCAAATTTTCAATTCTGTCAACCACTAAAGAATGTTTACTGCCATCTAACGTCGGTACATGAAATTTCTAGCATTCTAAAACCATTGTTTTAATAATACAAATTTGGGATATACATAGCCACAATTAAAGTTACCGTTAACTGAATGGACTCCATTACGAAACTTGACCGAGACAATTGATCTGATAATATATATATATTGCAAAGAATAAAAAACATAATTCAGGAATTCGCTCTCGCTCAAAGAGTTATCATCTGGAGTAACGGACGGACGTAAATCGCCGTTAGTCATCAAAATGCTAACGGATTGACTCTTTAACGAGCTCAACCAAGATAATCATTCTAGCTATATATGTTGTAAAAAACATAATTTAAAATTTCCCTTCATTTAAGTTATCTTGCGTAAAAACGTACATACATACTAACTCTACAATTTTATAAGCCTCACAAGCGTGATCGTAATGAGTAAACGAAACCACATGCATTCAAATTAATTATAAGAATTCCATTTCAATTTGCAGATCGTCATTGATGATAAACAAGCTAGAAGATTAAACTCTATATAGATTTTAAATTTTATATTCACATAAATGTATACTAAGTGTAATTGGCTTGGATATTTTAGAGCTAAAGTATTTTTTGTTACTTATAGGATAATTTCCCACGTATAATTAAAACCCCTTAATCAAGTAGCATTATGAGTATAATTAAAAATGTATACTGTTAATAAATAGCTCCAAGCAATGATTACAAAAGCGTAAAGCTTTGATAACCATTACTCATATGAATTAACTGAATCGATTTATGAATGCTAGTTATTATAACACTTCAAAATTCCGTTCACTTATATTCTGTTGTGAACGATACATGTGATCATTAATAGTATGTGAATACCTTAATAGAAAAATAGTTGTAATATAAATGTCAGTTTTTGTGAGCAAAAATGACAGGCAACCAAAACGTTACTTAGATGTATAGGAGGGATATAAAGTATTTAATGAATTCAAAAGTTGAAGAACAGCACAATTACTTTGGCTTCAAAATTGTGCTATGAAAAAGCATAGGATGTTGACACGTATCAGAAATAAACGCTGAGAAATTGTGAGAAATGTTTTTTTTATATATATGGATTAGAAGTTTTAGTTCCTACATTCATTCTTTATTCAAAACAGAAGTGGTCGAAATTAACAAATTCAAGTTTCAACGTTGATTACCATAGAACAAATACAGTATTAAATACAGTGCTAAAAGAGAAGACTTCATTGTTTTGGTAAATAATATATATATATATATATATATATATATATATATATATATATATATATATATATATATATATATATATATGGGCAACATTCCTTAGCTCTTCCTCCCGTCTGTTTATCCTCCGGTTCTCTTATTATTCTCCCGTCTGTTTTTCAGTATACTCAAAAGTGCTGGTTTCACTATCAACATTTTGTGGATCCGTCACACCTCACTCATATCAGAAAACAATATCTCCTCCATTCATCTTAGATATCTCTCTATAAATAATCGCAATATACATCGGTGATACGTTATATGTATCTCATATAACTTTCTAGATTCATCTAAATTTGCTCCATCAATTTCCAATATATTGTTTTCGAACATTCTCAGTTTGTTTCCATTAATGTAATTTTGTACTCTTCTATCTATACACTTTATCAGGAAGAATAACAGGCGTAGGATAACTAACAATCCACCCCTAAATGGTCTAATAAAAAATAAATGATCTAACACCCTAGAGCTGTAATAATTGTGGTAGCAACAAGACATTAATTCAGATGGGTCATCTATTTGTTTCGTACTTGATCAAGGAAGAAAAATACTTTTCAAACCAACAGAATATTCTGGAATTGATAGTTTAATTGATATTTTGAAAGAAAATTATATTTTTCCTTTAATTACGTTTATTCGATTTTTTTATTTGAGTTTAGGGTCCTTTGAGTTCAGTAGCGAGGCTTAAACGAGAAGTGGACTTACAGTTTAGCATGGGACCTAAGAACTCCAGCAGGGACTTTAAGCAGGGTCTCCCACAGCACACATGCTTATGTTATTCACACAGTCACGACGGTGCTCTAACGTATATTCGAGGAAAATTTGAGTATGGTATAGTTAAACAGCGATGTTTATTGACAAGCAGACTGTCCATTTAGGGTTATAAAATTGTCTTGTTTGGAAATATTTGTAAAGTTGAACAAGATAGAAGGTATATACGTAGGTGCATATTAGATCATCAAAGAGTCAGAAAATACTGAGTAGATTTCACCGAACCTTTCATGAATGCTTTTTCTAGATATAGATAATGAATAATTACTCGTGGTTCAATGAAGCTAGCTAACATCATATAAAGGTAGATTAAAGTTTATAAGAATACTTATCATAATATACAAAATATTATTTCTTTCTTTTAAACATTACGTATAACGACCACTTAGTGACTTGAAGTATTATCCGTTTTAAAAAGCTCAAACACATTATTTATTTCCTCGAATTAAATATAGCGAACGAAGAAAGAAAACTCTTTTTGAAAAACATGAATCAGCATACTTGAAAATGAACAAGAAGGAGTTTCACGTGTACAGAAGGACTTTGGTTTGTATGGCTAATGTTTCCTCAATATTGAAACCAAAAGGGACAAAAGATTTTTGCAACATTTGGGTTTACTGGAAAGTTTGGAATGGAAATGGAATATATTCTTGAGACGCTTGGTTGATTGCGTGAAACACTTTTTAACTATCAATTGCCGTTTTTACCATTCGTCAAAATACCAATGCTTTTTAGTGGGACACGAACCCAGAATAGGGGAACTCATTCCGGGTTCATCCTTGCAAACTTCAGTCTAACCAAAGATCTCTTGAAGACACCTAACCAGCTACCACTGAGCCACCGTAATCCTACTTGGTGTACACGTAACAGTAGGGTGATTTAAACAATTAAGTTTCGAATTTTTCACAGGACAGTCGAAAGTTTTTCTTTGATGAACTATTACTGGTGTATATTTTATGCTTCTTCAATAACTTTTAGAGGTCTGTTCCATGGATTTAAGTTATTGAAAAAATACTGTGTAAGAGAAGTTACGTGTTTTGTTAACGCATATGCTCGCTAAATGACAGATGTATATTTTGAAATGTTTTGACAATTAGTAATACATAAAAAATATTTGCAACTATGACTTGGCAAATAACGCAAAGTCGTAGTCCTGAATCAATTTGGTCACTTGGCAGAAATTGTCTTATTTCTTTGATGTTATACTTAAATATTTGTACGAAAAAATCCATAATAGGTTTTAAAGATTGATCAAATTTGTTCCAGATTATCTTCTGCAGATTAGAACCTAACCTCTCTCAGAGCTGTTATTATACTACGTCACTGATAGTATAATCAATCTATACGTCATTGATAGTATTGCACAAATACTCCAGAGAACAATGCAACAACTCTCTGAAGGACACTAATGGATCTTTCACGGAGTTTCGAGGGTTTAGCCCCCTATATCTTTGGATCTAAAAATGAAGGACCCTGTCTTCCTGAAGTCATTAACAACGAGCCATGCCTCGAACACCAGAGTTCGAATCTTCAAGCAACGGACAACATTGGCACCAACTGTTATGAGACCACCAAGAGAACTCGAAGGAAGACAGATCGTCCTTTTAACCAACAAACGTTCGGTTTCCCTCAAGATTTCGATGATTTAAGTTCTAGGGATCGAGAGAGATCGTTCACTGAAACTCTTCAAGATCCATCGAAGGCTGCCAAAATATTTCAAAACTCTTATTCAGCAATTGACATTTCTACTCTAACACATATGGAAAGAATCGCTTTCAAACACAAAGTGCTGCTGCCTTACACAGCCTGCTTTACATAACATTAAATCAATCCACATTAATCTGGTTCGCTATTGCACTCGTCTAGACTTACATCAACTAATCAACAATCTAAATGACATCATTCTTAAAGCCAATAATTCGAATCTCTACCAGCATCTCATTTATAAAGTTGGTCTTGCAATATTTGACTCGAATGAGAAAGTACAATTACTGTAATGTTCGAGTTACAAAATGCCTCCTTCACTTAAACTTGTCCCATTGCTTTCAGTAGTGATTGATCTCGCGGTCACTGAGCAAGAAATTCTTTAAGAAACTGAATACCGTTTGCATTCATCTTTTTCGTGCTATTCGTATTACTACTATAGTAGGACCAACATACATTGTTCGTTTACTTACTGAGGACAAGACTCTTATTGACAACCAACTTCAAAATGAGATTTATATATATCACTCTTACCACAGGGTTTATACAGCTAAAATACAACATTTCTCTTTACGTTGCTAGAATTGCATTATTTATAACTCTTATCCAACCAATAAGTATATTCTTCCGCTCATCATTTCGTACTGCAAAGGACTGTAAAAACTCATGAATCCCACCTACTTAATCAGCCTTCTTTTGACAACACTTCTAATGGCAATCATACTACTTACTCCTTAACAATATAAAAATAAACCTAGATCTCTACCTGGTAAAACAGAGACTGTTGTTCCACTCAGCCTCCACATGTTTCCCAAAAAACCTATGGCTCTCAAATATTACCTCTGGCTCTCAAATATTACCTCTGGTTCTCAAATATTACCTCTGGCTCCTCCAACCGTGGTAAACATTCTACAATTTATCACATTAGTATTCCAAAACATGTTACTACGAGGGCTATCCAGAAAGTAGATTACGTTTTCGTCTGTGTCCGCTAGGGGCGGGGCTAGCGCGGCCATCTTGGGGTCAGAGCGTTGCGCAGCTCAGTCGGCATCTAGCCGTGCTAGTGAGAGGTTCGTGCTGTGCTCCGTTAAGATACTGTGACGGTTTGAAATGTCTGTGTTAATTGAAAATCCCGCGAGCTGCGAGGTGCGTGCAGTAATAAGGTTTCTGACAGCAAAAAACTGTAAACCGATAGAAATCTATCGGCAGCTGTGTGAAGTGTATGGGGACAACATTATCACTGAAGGTGGAGTGCGACAGTGGGTCATAAGATTTAAAAATGGCCGAACCAATGTTCACGACGAAGATCGAAGTGGGAGACCCAGCAAAGTGACTGCCGAACTTGTCGAAAAAGTCGATGTTAAAGTCCGTGAAAATCGAAAGTTCACAATAACGGAACTTTCTTTGAGTTTTCCACAAATTTCGCGAAGTTTGTTGCACGAAATCATCAGCGAAAAGCTTGGTTACCACAAGTTTTGTGCAAGATGGATTCCAAAAATCTTGACAGAGGACCACAAAAATCAGCGAATGGCTGCAGCGTTGCACTTTTTGGACGCCTACAATAAGGATGGTGACTCTTTACTCGATCGCATCGTTACTGGTGACGAAACATGGGTGAAACACATGAACTGTGAAACGAAATTGCAATCAATGCAGTGGGGGCACACAGGTTCTCCCCAAAAACCCAAGAAATGCATGCAAACAATGTCGGCAAGGAAGATGATGGCGACTGTTTTTTGGGACAGAAAAGGTGTGATTTTGGTGGACTTCCTGGAAAGAGGCACTACAATAAACGCTCAAAGGTATTGCCAAACTCTGCAAAACCTCAGAAGAGCAATTCAAAACAAGCGCAGAGGAATGTTGAGCTCTAATATCTTGTTGATTCACGACAACGCCCGGCCCCACACGGCAAATGTCACGCGTGAAGTTCTTGAATCTTTTCAGTGGGAGTTGTTTCCTCATCCGCCGTACAGTCCCGACCTGGCACCGAGCGACTTCCACCTATTCCCAGCAATGAAGAAGTGGCTGGCTAAGCAGCGTTTTGATGACGACGAACAGCTGCAAGAAGAGGTAACGAAGTGGTTGAAACGCAGGCGGCCGAATTTTTCGACGAAGGAATTTCCAAGCTCGTACATCGCTACGATAAATGCCTTAATTTGAATGGTGACTATGTCGAAAAGTAGTATTTGTGTGTGGCTTTCATCTGTATATAATAAAATTTGTTTCCTATACTTTGTTGATTTTTTATTCCAAAACGTAATCTACTTTCTGGATAGCCCTCGTATTTCAGCTTGAAGATATTCGTACGCATGGGACCAAAGCAGGATACGAGGTTTTCCATCTATGTACCATGTGATAGCCACTTATTCACACTTCCAGTTTCACTCATAATATAACAACCATGTACAGAATGAATAGGAACAGAATTAAAAGATTCTTCAATCTGTTGTTTGCTAATATCCGTTCACTTAAAACTAATAAAGTGTTTGAATCTACGGCGTCGTATCACAAAATCAATTACATTGTACTGAAAGAAACTTTCTTAAAATCTCAGAATGCTTCTTTTTTCACATAGCCTCTAGTTCATTCCCATCTGCCTCACCATATTGCTCGTGGTGGACACTCTCTTGGCGTCAATCATGCATAACCATTCAGAAACGTATGGTATGGGAACAAACCTCTTCCTCATATAATATCTCCATAAGCTGATCAATACTCTGAATACGTCATCACAACGGTATATTTTCCAAATCTTATTCTGACTTTGGGAACCATCTAGTTTGTTCCACTCAAATTTTGCCTTGTTGTTTTCTTACCTACCTGGATTTAAACTTTAAAATTTATATAGTCTTAGCAGATATTAATTATCATTCCAGAATTGCAGCATAACTATAGTGTTTCATTACTTTCTGCGAACCATCCGAATCTCTTCCATGCCTTTACCACACCATATTCTGCCTGATACTAACATTACACCTGATGTCAGAGTCAGTAACAATATTTTAACTAAATATATCAAGACAAGAAGACGATCAACTGTGAAATATATCGAAATATCCTCTAGTGCCTGCTGTTGACTTGTATTTTCCGTGTGCAATATGTATATTGTGCAGGTTTTCCATAATGAAAATTTCATGATTCTTTTTTAAACCGAAGAAATACTTCAAGTTCCTGTTAAAATAGATATTTGTTTCAAATGAGGCAACAATTTGATTGCTGGTGACATTTAATCAAATCAGCTAAAATTTAATAATATCAGCTGCATTCTCACGGAACTTCGTTATTAGTTGGACACAATCATATGGCAGGGTATCCCGAATATTTTCCCGAAAACCAAGAATTAAGATCTTAACTTGAATCACGCTAACGTAATAATCTTGGAATGAGTAATATCACATTTGTTTGTACGGATTTTCGTTTGGGAAGGAGTTTTAATTATTGTATCCTCTGGATCGTTACATATAAAGGTATCATAATAAGTATACGAGTATTAGACCTTTTTAATGCACAAAATACGAGCATCTCATTCATGATGTTTTGAAACATTCCATCCTAAGAGATAAAGGAATTTTATATCATATTTCTTTTGAATCATGCACAACTATTTGTATATTAGCAATTCCTAATACCCTGAACAAGAACTTTTTAATCACTTGCACGAAATTTGGAATTTTGTTTCTTAAAAGAATGCAGAAATGTATTAATAATTGTATAAAATCAAGTAAATAATTTTCTTTGAAATGACAACTTTGACAGAAGTTTATAGTTTATTACATCCTAAGAGCCGCACACGCACACACACTCGCACATGCTACATACTTGGATATACAATGGATTACGAATATCACTTTTCCTTTGTTTCGAACTTAATCGTACCTTTAGTTATTCTAGTTACATACCTGCTGCTTTCAGTCCTTTTCCTAAATCTGTTCAGTCTTTCACCAACCACCAAAAAGAAAACAAAGATGAGATTTTTATTGTCTTTCGCTCTCTCTCCAAGTACAGGAAGATAGAGAGCGAGGAGACGAAATGAGAAGGTCATTACGAGAAATCTGCAGAAACTTATAGCCGTCTGCGGTTCGCAGGCAACAGAAGACCAACTCTGTGGTGTTTACGATCCTTACGTGTACTCGAAAAGACCTATAAAAGCAACTTTTTTCCCCTCTTCTCCGTTTGCGGGCTTGCATGACGTAAATTTTCCCCGGGAACTTTGCCACACACACACTCTCTCAATTTCTCTCTTTACTTACAATCTTTCACCTTCGTCGTCATCATCACAACCACTTCCGAACAACTGAGTTGTGTCTTTCAGAAATAGCCTTTTGTGGAAATCAGAGCGCAATGGCTTGAAGAGGAGAGGGAGATGAAAGAAAAAAACAAAGAATCGCTTGTGCTTCTTTTCTTGGATTCTACGATGTCTGTATATTAGAGTTTATTGCATATTTCTTTCTCCTTTTCGGATTTTAATTTAGTTAGTTTGCCTAACTTCAAATGCAAAATTAACGTAATAATAACATCCTATATGTCTTTTGTCTGTTTGCCAGTGATCTCTTCTGGTACGTTGCTGCTTTAGCAGTGGCTCTTCCTCATGCAAAACTTCTCTCCTGGTACTTACGTACTCGGAGTAGCGGAAAATTCTTCCATAACTTACCGTGTTCTGTGTCATATGAGCATAAATCCTTTTTTCTTACAGAAGACTAATTAATTGCATAAAAGAAACATCGAGTATTACGAACAGGATGAAGTTAATTTTTAAAAAAATGTTCTAGAAATTTGTGTATTCTACTTTCAAATTCTGTTAATTTATTTACATTAAGTTTGTAGCACACAACCAGGTGACTATTTTTAAATATAAAATTTATGAATTGGTGATAGAAATTAGTTTTGTAGAAAGATATCGGACAAAGTTTATATATTAATGTTGCGATATTTAACTATAAAACCAAAGAATACCAATTTTATATATACTGATGTGCAAAAACTACGGACAAAAGTAAACTTCACGCTCCCAAGTGTCATAAGTTGGTGAATCTTGAGTCACACATAGAAAGTGGTGTTACATGTAAAGATTATGGTAAGAGCTAAAAATAACACAGAGTTATCTAAGATAGGAGAATGCCTAATATTGAGTGAGATGTACTGGAAAAGGATAATGCATACTCTTTCGTTTTTCAATCTGCGAACACTAGAAATCTTAGTAGACAATAAATGAAGGTTATACAGAAAACTCTGTGAGAAAAAGAGGCAGGTTAGAAAAGAGAGATTGTCTCAGATGCTGCTGGTTATTGCTTTGGATTGTCCTGCCATCTGTTAATCTCTAAAACTCGTTAACTGTTGATGGTAGTTGACTTTGTAGAATACTGGGTTTACTCCCACTTATCCAGCTCAATTTACTCGATTGCTCGTTTTTTGGCAGTTCCTAGTACTTCTGCCGAAAACGTTTAATCCTTTTTGCCAAACTTGCAATGCCTACACCTCCCCTCCAAGATTATACACGTGTTAACAGATCCGAACAATCTGCCATACAGCTATTGTGCTGCCAAAATGTCTTGAGCCGTGGCAAAAATGCGAACTAACGCTCACATCCGCACACACCCACACGTTGAGCCAATAATGGCTCAGCTGTTGCTAAGCGAGAGAAAGATAGTGGATTTCCTTCAGCCGATAGCAGCGCTTGCAACGGAAGGCTATGGATCAAGTCAATGTGGCATATCAATAGGAAGACGAGAATCCAGGGCATATAAGAGATCCATCTAGGTTCGCTGAATAGCATCCATCGACGAAAATAAGCTAAGCAAGGAGGGTAATTTACTGTAATAGTTGGAGCTGTGGCAGGGAGCTCTCTCTATTTTATTTCAGTTTGTACATCAATTTATAAAACAGTTACTGCAAATTACGTAAATGAAAAAGCATTAAACATCATTATTTAGGTAAATCAGTCACAAGCTCTCTTGGAGAGAAAGTTCATTTTATGCTTTATTATACATTGAATAAAATAATAAAGAGTAGGGGGAAAACAATGGAAGCAAGATGTATCTTTTTACTCTTTTGATTTCAAATTAATTACAATTCGATAATCGATGTTTAATGATTGTCAATTGATGATGCACATAAATAACATAAATAAATATAGAAATATAACTGTTTTTTCACATAATCATTTATTGGTTATCGCTTATTGGTGAGAGGCAACAACCAACTATATGTGATCAGTCAGTCGATGTGGATCGAACATTCACATGTACTCATATAGGAAATAACAGAAAACACAAGATTAGAAGAACAAAATTTCACCTTTATACAGAGACAATAACTGAAAGCATTGCAACCTTTGATTCATTCTCTTATATTATAGATTTACTGAAATGGTCCTTAAAAGTGGCTGTGACATATTGGACAGTGAAGCATGCTCTAGAACGTACTCCCAAGTTAGCCACAAAGTCAGCAATGGGTTTTTGTACAATTGATTTTCATTCCTCCAACATCGCGTTTGACAACTGCTGAATAGTTCTTGATGCAGATGGACGTGCTGCGAGACGTGTCACTATAACATCCCAAACGTGCTCAATGGAAATTAATGCGGGAGAATAGGCAGACTAGCCTATTCATCGAATATCCCCTCGTTTCAAGTGCTCCGCTATTTGCACTGTTCGCATTAACACCCATATGGAGAAGATTGGCATTGACACTCTCAAAGGACGCATGTAGGGAAGTAGAATAGTGTTCCAATAACGTTGACCAAGGAATGTATAGCGTCTATGAATTGAGAGGTAAGAATGCAACATAGCGCCTCTGCACACAAGAACACTATACCACCAAAATCCTCACATTCGACAATGTTTCTGAGCTCATTGTATATTCCTACCTCTCGGCAGATGAAAGTACGTCTATAATCACTATTCAGACAGAATCTGATTTCTTTGGAGAAGAGAACTTGATCTCTGTCACAATTTGTATAATTCTGATAAACTTAAGCTCATGTGGAGTTTGAGATTACGTAACTTGCAGTTATCTTAAATGTGTTTGCAGTTGCACTCACTGTTTGACGTGGCTTCTTTGTCGCGTTTTGCACAATGCAGGGGTCGTTCGTTGCAGTAGTTGACACTGGTATACCATCACCTTTCTTATACACAGCATTGTCTTTTGTTCGGAATGCTCCTCATGCACCTGAAACAGTGGTGTGGGGAATTCGTTTCGTCCTTCTTCCAGTTTTCCGATGACCCTCCTCCATGTGAAATCATCCAAATGTTATCTCCGAACTGTGTCAGGAGTAATACCAGCCCAGTAAACCTTAACATTTCTGTGACTGGAGCACACTGTCCCGTCTCTTTTATTTGTGTTAGGGAAGAATACACATTCGGAGCAATGATCACGCTGAAGTCACACATTGCAACATATTGCTCCATGTGGACGTCTGGGAGACATCTGGCAACACGCTACTGAGTTTTCATTCAGTAACTATGTAAAGCATAAGATTCTCTTCAGTTATTTATACGTCAATAGAAGATGGACAACATCTTGTTAGTATTTCTGTACAGGTTTAATGGAACAAAGAGTGTAAAACTGGTATTATTATTTTTTGTAGAATTTTCTACTAATCCATTGAATATATCTCAACAAAGTACTATTAAAAGTTGAATGACCCTGCTACATCCTATTATTTATATAGTTTGCATATAATTGGAGAATTTCTCCCCAAATACAAATTTTATGACTGGCAGGAGCTATCAGCTGATAATTTTAAGCGTGCTATTTGTTTACTTGAAACGGATACCATAAGCAAATCTAATTTTTTGAACAACTTTCCATTCTTTAAACCCGGCTTTCTCAGCTTATTTTATATCACAACCCCACTTTATCAAATCCTCTGCCCATCGAGTTGAATAAGCGATTTCTCATTTGCAACTTATCTTCGTTTTAAATTATTGTTGATCCTCTCTCACAGTTGTATATATGTGATTCAATTTTGAATTCTATTTTGATATGCGCTTTTAGCTATATTTTATCGTTTATGTATTTCAATATGCAGGTTTCTAACACTCTCATTCCTATTTTTCCAAGTTTTCAAACGATTACTCTTTTATTTAATATTCTTTATTGTATTTAACCTTTGGGTATATGTGTTTCAAAATAACGTTAAAAAATATATAAATATTTCCCGCTACGACTAGATTTTAATTATTTTTCGTTTTTCATCTCCATTCGCGATCCTATATATATCCCAATCCCAACACTCAGATTAAAAAATACTGGTTTACACAAAGAATGTGAAATAATAAGTTGGATAAAAGTAATTAACTTATATTATAAAAATTAATAGATTATTTTTTCGTATTTTGTACAATTCGTTTCAACTATTGGAAAAGGAAAATTTAGGGAAACAGTTATTTTCTCTATGTTTGATATATATATATATATATATATATATAAATTATGGTTTGTTTTTTGTTTGTATATTTTTCCGACATACAAATCCCCAGCATTTACTTCGCATCTTCTAAGTAACTATCTAAGAAACCAAGGTCTGCAAGACACTGTATTTAGATTTTTATGGGTGTCCTAAAAAGGGGGAAGGAAGGGTTCGAAAGAGAACAGGTGGTTATTAAATTATGCTTAAAAAAATGCATATCTCACGAACTTCTCATATTAAGAAATTAAAACTCAGAATAAACTCATTTCCTTCTTAAAAACGACATATACATATGACATACAATCCGGTAAAACATACTACTAAGGCCGTGAAAAATCTTCTTTACTCCTAAGGGTTAGGGCTAGGTTGGGAAAGGACAACTTTAACTGTTCTTCATTAATATTAACGTAGTGCTTTTTTCATTCTGTTTTCCAAAGATTCAAAGTGAAATCCACCAGAAACCCTAATTTGGCTAATGCAATTTAAGTATGGGATCCCTTTATATCCTATCTGGTTGCAGCGAAATACCTGTTATTCTTCAGCTTCAAAAAGCAGACAAAACTGTGAAGATAATTATATGTAACTGTCAATCATTGTTTACTTTAATGTAGAATTCATTTTAACTCCTTTGTGTTTCTATTTCTTTCATTTCCTTCCAGATATTTTCATGTGCAATGATAAGACCAGTACTTGCCTTTTGAACAAACGACTATATCTGCAATTTATTGTAATTTGTAATTTCTTCAGTTCTATAGTACTTCTATTATCATCTATATCTATGCGAGTTTATAGTGTTATTACTGATGAAATTTTCTTCCTTGTGTATTAATAAATGCCCTTTATATTCGAATATGTTCGAATATGAAACTATAACTATGCCTGAATGTAATTACAAATGCAAGTTTAATGAATGAAAATAAAGTGTTCCAGATTCCCACGTTCTTATTTTTGAACAACGATAGAAAAGAATCAAGTATAGTGATAGTTAAAAAATGAATTCAAGATTTCAACGAGATTGCGCGTTTCATTACCTCTATACTTCGAAGAACAAATTTTTGTATTTTGTCCGTGTGTTCTTTTTCCGTTCGTTGTGACGTAAATACATACACTTGCCTCGGGGCCATAAACTTCAACTTATCGAGACCAAGTTTTATACCTTAGATTTTTATATGATTCTCTAGGTATGTTTCTCGAATTTTTCTTTTATCCATCATAATAAGGATAGTTCACTGAGGGGTAATTTTTTTTAATTTTTATTTTATTTTTTTTATTTTTTTATTTTATTTATTTATTTATTTATTTATTTTATTTTTTTTTTTTTTTTGCAAAAACGGTTCTAGCAATTTGTTCGTATTTCATAATTCAACGCTTTATTATCAACCCTATAATATGGTAAAAGGTGGTGTTTCTAGAAAAGAATTCAGAAGTAGTTTATTCTTGAGGGCGAGCTTTTCTCGGACAGAACAACGCAGTCAATTTTGTTCATATCTCATTACGTAAATGCTTCTTTAATAACCTGACCATACGGCATATTTAATTTATCCTGAAAGACAATACAAGAGGTAGTTTTAATCTTAAGAGTTAATTTTTATCGACGATTCTCTTAAATGACTGTCGATTTTGTTCATATTTCATAAATAAATATTTCATTAATAACCCCACAACACGGGATAACTCACTAATCATAAATAAATATACGAGAGTTAGTTAACTTGAGAGTGAATTTTCTTCTGATGAAGTTTTCCGAAAATTAATTTTGTTCATACCTGGCAAATATATATTTCAGTTATAACTCCAGTAAGGCATGACATAGTTTAGGGCTATATACCGATGAAGTTTAGTGCGGTGTCGTGTATCTTTCATTTTAAATTTGACAGTTCATTACCATAGTATGTCATGAGCAATACATATTTTTTATTAACTGATTTCAATAAAAGATTCTCAATTTAACCTGATGACATGTGTATTGGTAGGATGTTCAGGGTTAACTTCAACATAGATGTATCAAATTTCGTTATTATTATTATTATTATTATTATTATTATTATTTGAAAGAGTATACCTTCCAGTTCATCACATACGAATTTCTGATGACATTCATTGGAGCCAAACCACAATCGATGATAGGTTAAGGCAAATTAACATGTGTATAGGCAACCATACATTCTTTACAGTTAGTTTGGTTGCATAACAGCACAGGGAACGTACTTCAAAGTTTGGAACGCATTCATAGTTATTAGTTTTTTGTAAAATGTGAGTATTTGTGTGAAGTCGGTTAATTTTTTTGTTTTATTTTGTTTTGTTTTTATAATTATCTGAAGATTAAAACACATTTTTAAATGTCGGATGCACATTTACTAAATTTAAATCATCTCAATATCCTCCTAAACAGTAATGCGTATTATAGGAATAAATTCATATCTTGGTTACAGTCTGACTGCTGCCTGACAGGCCTGCACGTGTGCATACGTTTCCTGTGTGTGTGTGTGTGTCACCGTACCTATGTATTGTAGCCTACATATAGTGTTAGAATACCCAGTTATTACCAGGTGTGTGTGTCTATTCTCATAATTGTGACAACGTAGCTGAACTTAATGCAAGTCTAAAAGTGATCGGTACGTAATGCTGTTACATTAAGTTGAGGGATTAGCGAAACCACATCTGCGTCACACCGAGAAATCAGATTTTGTGGGGAGAAAAAAGTATGTGATCATTCGGATTTATTTTTCTCTCTTTCTCTCTATCAACCAATAACGTATGTGATGGTACATTTTAATTTTTATCGATGCCGTCGATGATGGAACATTGTACGAATAGATTGTTCATATTACTTTGGAGATTAACGTTTTTATCTTTTAAAATATTTTCACTCAAAAGAGCTCACCTGTACTTGTCACTACAATTATATTTTTAAGCTATTAGAGCTTATATTTTATATTTTTTTAACAATATGCTTTATCTGTGCAAATCAGGGTTGATTACACATTATTTTAATATATTTATTTTAAACATAAATAACGGAATGCAGAAAATATTCTACATATCTTATTTTCAATATATTTAATTATATTTTATAACGTGAAAGTTTTTCTCTACTCATAAACTGATTTTCAGATGTATGTATTATATTTAAAGCGTTCAAAACTCCGTTGATTTTTTTTCCTATTATTACTTTCCACGTAATATCTCTGTACTTGAGACCAGTTATGTCATCTCTTCTTCATCGGATGAATTTTAGTGTCAACACTCAAGACCCTCTTGTAAATATATGGTTAACGTAAAAGTCTTTGACGCAGTAGACCCGGTTTCGATTGCTGGCGGCGTCTCCTAGGCCATTCACCTTTTTAGA
This sequence comes from Thermobia domestica, assembly GCF_964235325.1. NCBI lineage: Eukaryota > Metazoa > Arthropoda > Insecta > Zygentoma > Lepismatidae > Thermobia > Thermobia domestica. The sequence goes on along the minus strand of NC_137462.1, from coordinate 139,024,254 downwards.
AGCTTGGGTCTATAGGCACTAGTTTTCCTGAATTTTTTTTCCTGAAGAAAATTTTCAAAAACAGTATTCAAAAGAGCATATTCAGTGTAGTTTTTATTTGCTTAAAGACATCTCCCTCTTTGCTATATGGTTAGCATAGGCGATTCTGGTGCATGAGATACGGGTTTGCTTCTTGGTGGGACCTCGTATGGATTGGATATCACGTTGTGCTGTAGGTTCTTGTCTCACATTACTTTGGGAATGAAAGTAACGTTAAACACTAAACCGACCACTGCCTTGCTTGATGGTTGCATGACATCTCGGGCTTGATTCGCAGTGCAAGAGCCTTGATATGTGAATGCATTATGATGGTTTGGGTTTCAACTTCAAGAGTGGGTCAACGTTTTATTTTACTTCGGTCCACTAGTGGATCTCAAAGATTTGTTCATGAGAATTGGAGCCCTTCCTGAATGATGAACATGGGAACGATTTTTACGAAATGCGAGTTTACAACAAAACATAATAATGTGGTAGTTTGGTGCAGTTATGTTACATTAACAAATATGTACGATATATATTTATAAAGAATAACATAAATTTTCAACAAATAACGTAACAAATGATATAAAATTACGTGATTATTATGTATATTTTGTTGGTAATTGTTTATTTATTAACTTCTAAGTATCTTCCTAAATTGTCTTTTATTGATAAAAAAAGTGTTCGTGGGTTTTCTTGGGGTTGCCATTTCCTTTCATATTGTCAATCAACTAAATCTTTCACAATCAATCACTTTCATTAATCATCTGTCTCTTTTAGCTTAAAGAGTATAATCATGAAACGTAAAACTATAAATTTAATTTAATTTCTTTCCCAAAATCTGAAATACGAATCAATCAATTAATCAATCCGAAAGTCTCAGAGGAGCTCAATAAGGAGCACTGAAGATTCTACAATCTTTTCTTTTTTGTTTCTTTATTATTAATCAAAGTGAAAGAAATGTGTATATTATGATTCAGGTTCTACATCCTATTTGTACTCGTTTTCTGTATCACAAGGATAAAACATACGTTTTTCTTCAAATAGTCGACTCACTCCGCTTTCTACAGCATTTGTGTAAAGGATGAAACATACATACAATCGTTTCTTAGAGGATTATCACTTCAGATCCAAAGAACTAGGATTAGAAATATCCATAACGCAAAAAGATATATCATAATTGTCTATAGTTCTAACGTGATTACGCTCTGCAGGTTTGTGTTACACAGACTAGTTTCAATATTGTGCTTCTGTTCCGTAATCCTACAACTAAGACAAGCAATTTTCTGAGGTGGCGACTACCCCCTACCTTCTTCTTCTTGTAGATCTACCAATAGCTTAGTACTGAAAAGGGACGCTAAAATTCCAACCAAAAATAATTTTGGTTCAATGCACCTACTCGCATGAAATGATACACCTTTCCGAAAAATTTAGAATATTACTTGCCTTTGGTTTCCGCTGTAGTCATAATCGAGATTTTGTGGATAGTTGATCGAAGTTTCTATCATTCTGTAACGAAGTTCAACCTGTTCCTACACATCGAATGACACGTTATGGTGCACAATTACATTTTGTAAAGCCTCAATGCCATACCATGGGCATTAAATTTCGAACACAAGAAAATGAGAAATTTAAAGCTACATTATAGCATATAGTTATCAATAAAGTGGGTGGCAATTTAAATTGAACTAGATCATTTGATATTATCACAAATAGGTTCATAAATATAAAGCAAAAAAAAAAAAAAAAAACACGTTCCAGTCAATTAAGAATGACACTTCGGCTTAATCTTGGCTTTTTTCAGAGGAAGGGCACATCATCATCGCATCTTCAGGTAACTTATCCGGATAAGCAAATAGATAAAATCAAGAAGTATAACTAAGATCAATAAACTTACACTGAACTTCAGAGTTTTACATAAAAACGAAGTTTTCTTAAGAATGGCCACAAATACGGTTCTTTTATATGTGTATGTAGAGGAGCATCTTAACATTGAGTGTTCATGAAACATTAAAAAAGCTAAAAGCATAAGTTTCGAATTGTTTTTAGTTACCAGTAAATCTATTATCTCGTTCCAAATAAAAGCTACTGAAGTTCGTATAGATTTTACATTGTATTATTATCTTATTGAGTTAAATCTTCCTACGATGTATATTTGTGTACTATATACAAACGCAGAGCAAGATTTGGCCAAACAGCACATTAATGTTTAATTCCGTCCAATATACAGGAAGATCAAATGTCGTAAGTATCCATTTTATTCTATGTAACTCAGATGTCAAGAGTGAAGTGGGTGTAAAGTACATCCAACCATTTTGTATAGATGTGTATAATGTATGTACCGACAATATATACGTAAGGATACCAGAACTATTTGAGAGTAGTAAGCGAAAAATTTATTTTTCTTGAAAACTAACGCAATAGATAATATTTATGCCATTGAAATACTACTAAATTATCGTAATACAATATATGTTAAAAATACAGAATCGCACCATAAAACTTATATTGAGAAAGCAACATTAAAGTGAAAAGAATAGCAAATGAAACTTGCAAGAAACATGGTACTATTTTGGTTTCTGAAGAGGTATTTCAGTCCTTATTGTACTGTTCCCTGTACTGTATTGTACTGAAATACACCTTCATAAACCCTAATAGTAGCATATTTCTATTTTTCTTGCGATGTATATATATAAATACGAAATAAAAGAAAAAGTTCTAATAAACATATATATATATATATATATATATATATATATATATATATATATATATATAGATATTAGAACTTTTTCTTTTATTTCGTATAAGAAATCGCCTCCCAAGATTTGTCGGTGGAGTTACCTACTACCCTGTATATATATATATATATATATATATATATATATATATATATATATATGTATGTATGTATGTATATATGTATATATGTATATGTATATCGCATATCTACGTCCCATAAAATTTAGTACATGAAACACATGAAAATAATTATTGAGAAAGGTATTTTAGCTTAAGTTTTTAAGCAATAGTAAGTTAAAAATCAAAATTATCGTACTATCAAATTTATGAGCAAAAACAGTTAAAAGTTATTAAAGAAATTTTAATTTTATAAGCATTTATTATTATTATTACTATTATTATTACTATTATTAAATATTAATAAGTATTTTCAGTGTTGAAATAACCTGGAACTAATGTTTCTGTTTTTCTTAAGTTCAAGTCTAGAAATGATTCTTCCACGTTTCTCGATCTTCAACTTTTAACACCCAATACTTTCTTCTTATTTTCTACCAAGGTTAACCTGTATTCTTCCTCCTAATCTATCTTTATCTTTCTCTCTAGCGGTAGAAAGAAAGAAAGAAAAACAAAATTATTACTTGTATTCTCAGAAACTATCGTCCTAAGAGAACTCGTCTCGAAGAGTGAAATATCTCTTGCGTTTATTCGTGATTAATGAATTACGTAATATTAGAGAATTAGTAATGAAATATTATAACAACAAAATTAGTATTTTCAAAAATATCGTCTGAACAGTATTTACCTCAAGAGTAAAGAAGCAATTCACGAAAGAACGACTTACATCACATTACAAAAAAAATGATTTATGAAAAAAGTCGTTTTAGCCCCTGCTTTTTTAAAAGGAAATGACAATTTCTGGATTTACATTTTAGTACACTATCCTTAATTTGGGAATAGGAAAAATTCAAAAATACATCATGAAAAATCATATAACACCAGTTAAAATTTTGATCCGGACAGGTTGAACGGTATGGATTCTAGTTAACTGGATATCCATCAGGACAAACTAACGAACAGGGAGACAGACATCCAAAACTCACCTTTTCGGTACATAGGGCCCATGAAACCTACAAATCCGTTGAACCGTTCTGTTTTATCGTCATTCTAATGTAAAAAAAAGATATTAAGTAAGAAGGAAAAAAGGCGAATAAAAAAACCTTAGTATTTCTGGGTGGACGATGGAAGTTCTCTATTCTTGTCATTTCTACACTTACAAGGTAAATAGAAATGTAAAGATACTCCTGGAGATTTCATACTTTTCTCCTGTCAAGAGATAATTGCAACAAGAACTTCTACAAAATGAGAGACAGAGAGATGAGTATCACAGAGAGATAAAGCAAGCATAACTAAACTTTGTCGTTACATTTTCTACATGGGCGTTTAATAACAATTCAACAAAATAAACTGATGATTCATTGCGGTTTCTCGTCTTGTTCTTCTTTGGCTAGTTCCTTGGTAAAACTTGCTTTTCCATCCTCTTTCTCCTTCTCTGTCTCTCCCCCATTCTCTCCCAGTCTTTCATTCAGTCAGGCTCTGTACATTTTGCTTCTGTACAACGTTTGTTCCGCATGACATGACTAAAAGGAATTACTAGAACTTCTGAAGATGGATTTTTATTATTATTTTCTTTTCAGCAGCGCTTCTCGAAGGACAATATTTTCCTTTATCGCTTCTCTCTAAGTTTGTGTTATTTCATAGAAATGACAACGTCTAACAGATTTTGGTTATATATCTCGCACTCAGGTTTGATTTTTGCTAGGAGGTAGAACATTTAAAAAAAAGCAACTGTGTGTGTGTGTGTTTCATTTCGTATTACGAAACAACAAAATAGATTCTAACACTTCAGAAGTTCAATAGCAGAACCAAAGTACTAGACTACCGCTTCTTGTTTTTATAGAGTGATAGGATGAAGGTGTGGACGATATGTCATTATTAAGAGGCTTATCACTGCGAAATTAAAATACCGCTAATTTTACAGTAATTATGAAGTATATTCAAATAGATAAAAGATGACCGAAATTTGGTACTATAGCGCCTTAGGCAATATTATTTTCCATTAAGAACCGTTATAACGAGTCACATAATAGCTTTCCGTTTGCAAGCCATTTATGCCGATTTTCTAAATGACTGGAAATCGAAAACAGATAAGTGAGTTGTGGTAAAGGTATCTCATGTAAAATAATGTTGTCTAGCGAGCTTTTGTTCCACTTTTCGATTATCTTTTATCTATTTGAAGATATTACATGATTACTGTAAAATTAGAGGTATTTTAATTTTGCTGTGTTGGGACCTCTTAAGGAAATATAACACGTTCTTCTTACCCTTTTGTTGTGTTTGTACGCAATGTCAAAATCACAAACAGTACATCTGTACGTCAGTAGAAGGATGAATAAAAGATGGGACCCGTTCTTTGGTAGCCAAATCCATGAGCCTCACGGGGTAACATAATGGTAAGCACCACTTACACTGAAATTGAGTTATTACGTGGAATGAGTTGGGATCGAACCATTTAACTGTATGTAGGTATTTATATTTTGGAAATAGGTTTCAAGACGAAGATTGCTAACATTTGATTTGATTTGATTTTCAGTTTAGTGTTCCTATCAGCAGCCAGGTTATATGAGACCTGAGGTTGCGAACATGAAAGTATGAGTAAGGAAATAAATATTTCATTGAAAAGGTATAGATATACTTAAGAATGGTAAATTTTGTCTGGAAGAAATGTAAATGTTTGGAAGGATGGTAGAATGATACATCTGGGAAGAGGAGAATGACAAATTTGAGGGAAGAATAAGAAAAATGTAGGAGGCAGAATGGTAAGTATGGGAGGAGAATCGTAAGTTTTAGATGAAAATGGTAAGTTTGTGAAAATGTACCCACCTCCTTGAGCCAGATAGAACATAATACTCTTGATCGGAAGTGATAGACTTCCACCATTTCTAGTTTAAGTAAAGGATAATGGCCCTATGCTTTGGTCGATAAATCCATAATAAAAGGTAATTTCTTGCTATTTCCTTCCTGTCTGTCTTAATGTTCCTACAGTATATGTCCATAGACAGACAGACTGAAGAACCAACACGTTCGTTGTATAGGACTTCCAATGTTTGTGTACAGAACAATTTGCAAGTCCCGAAAGTTGCATTTTCATTTACAATCACCACCTAAAACTTTACAACTAAACATAATTTTTCTTAGGAAATTGTTAAGCTGACGCAAGAGACACAGAGCACTTAATAGCCGCAGCTCTGTTGCTTCACAACCGTAACAGAGTTCTCATTCGAACAGCAAAGTCATGCTTTTCCGTATAATAGGGAAGGCCGGCGATGTATCAGAGTTTGATCGGAGCCAGAGTGTGAGAATCAAACAATTAAGAACACAAATTTCTAATACAGCACGACTTGTAGGCTCCTCGCGAGTTGTCATGGTTGAGAAAAGGACAGTGAAACAAGGACCAAAACACAAGAAGTGTGGTGGGCACAACTCATTAAATTTGCCGCACAACTCATTAAATCGTTGACTCTCGAGGTTTGTACAATAGATTAAAACTAAAAATGTGTCACCGATAATATCATAAACTTTAACAGTATACAAAGCACGAGTGTGTCTGAGCTCAATTTTAGATATTGACCTCCGCAACCGACACTTGAAGCATGTACCAACGTTAACCGCACAGTATCATCGGTTACGACTGCAATGGCTACGTACCCATCATCATTGATCCGCTGAGCAATGCTACGACAACGTTGATTGATCCAAAGCAACACGATATAACCATCATCACATCAGTGGTCAGGTCAGAATTCGTCATCATCCACGGGAACACCTGCTCAAGACGTGCACAGTAAGACGATGAGTGGATGACAAGCAGGTGGAGCCACTATTATGATTTGTTAAACCTTCCATGAGCCCGGTAGTGAATATTAAGGACACCATGACTATCCAAGCTGTCTTGAAACCATTTCTGATCACGTACAACCATTTATATAAGCTAAATTTTCAGGTGGCAATGACATTTTATAGCAGAACCAAGCTCCTTCTCACAAGGCCATCGTTGTGCTGCACTAGTTCGAGTACACGGAAAGTTTTAACTGCTACACAACAGTCCCTAAACTCACTCAACCTCAACTTCATTGAATACCTATTAGATCTGGTGAATCATGCCTCCAGGCAACTACCAAGACTTTGTTGTTTCCATACCAAACCACATTACTACTGTCTTGAGAACCAAAGTGGGAATTAAGAATTATGTATTTATGGGTCTTAGCGGTCTCTAACCATTTTAGCTCGTCACGTATGAGGGATAATGTCCCTCAGCGAACGCACTACTCGGAGACGAAATGGAATTTGAAACAAAATTAGGAAGGAAGGAAGTGTACTGGAACCTGTATGTTAAGTGTCATTCTGATATTTGTCTTATGTGAATGAGGAACCCAAAAAAATCCTCACTGAGGATGGTTGGCCTGGAGAAACTTAAGTTAGCGACTACACTATGCGTGACCATATCAAAATGATCACGCCAGATATTAGGTAGATGGACAAAGTGTTTAGGCTAGTCTATATAAAGAAAACAAATACTTGTATTCATTGCATTAGACAAATGAACACAAGAGCTTGTGTTCAAATGTAAGATGCATTACTTATAGTTCGTTTATGCTACTATGAGCCAACGAGGCTTATTTTCAAATGGCTAATCAAGGAGAAAAATATTTCCTGATCATTTAGAAATGTGGAAGAAAATCTATCTTAGAGTGTCAAGAAATGTATCACATGACTTTTAGGGGCACAAACGCGCATATTTACTGGGCAGTGGCTGAATATTACGTGTAGGAAACACTTAGATTTTGTAGCAGTGTTTTCCAACTTTTGTACTTACGCTTCGTTTTTACTTAAAGAACTACCAATTTGGAAGAAAAGTGAACACGTCTTATACAGCCTCAGTGCTGAAAAGGGACACTAAACTCCACCCTCCCAACAAACCAAGCAATCTTGCATTCAGGACTCAGAATCTAATGGAAACATATTTTTAAAATTAACTGTGTAGAAGGTAACGAAAAAAAGTCTTAAATTTGAGATATAAGTCTTTGATTCTTTCTCAGATATAATGGATCATTCTTTCATGTCATACTATAAGTTTTATTTTACATTTCCTATTGTGTTTGGGAATTTTCATAGGAAATTCGGCCATTGGACTTTCCATGACGGGGGCAAATAGCATGGAGCGATTAATTAATTTTCAATTTTCCGTATTAATTTTCAACCAATCAAATAATAAGTATTTTTGTTTTTTACTTTTCCGAGTTATTATATTTTCAAACTTTGAATAATCTGATGTCTTATCACAAATGTTATATTTTATGTACAACAATAATACAACGGATATTTGATATATTTTGAAATTATCTGGTAAAAACAAATTTAATTTTAATGCTTAATTTGTTGATATTGTCTGTGTTGTTGGGTTAACAGATAAACAGGATATTTCAACAACAGAGGCTTCGTGGTTACATTAGTGGTTCGTCCTTTCCGCAACACTGCTATTCCTCTCTAACATGTTCAACACACATGTTTAAATAGGTAACATAAGAACTTTGTCTACGGATTAGTTGGATTTGGTTGTTACACCTAATCGCATCACTGCACCTTCATTTGTGCTCATTTCCTCACAGTTCACTTCATTTTAATTCCGTTAGAGCTAAGTACTTCCATGAACTCAGAGTGAAACAATTTGGGTAATCATTTGGAAAGCCTTTTGATAGGGTACCCTTCCTGTGAATAGTAGATCAACTAATTCAGTTTGTGTTTTATGCTGTTTGCATTCGGGTTACGTTCCACAGGAGAATAACTAATTTGTTGAATGGCTTTGTCATTTAACAATATTTATTTTAAATGAGTTTATTATTATTATTATTATTATTATTATTATTATTATTATTATTATTATTATTATTATTATTATTATTATTCATTATTATTATTATTCGTGCTGATAACACGAATGTCGTCGGTTCGATCCCCTCACTGGCCACCATGTGGTGTTTGGTTTGTTGTTAATGATTTATAATCGTGGTTAGTCGTTTGATGCTAATATTACCTTCATTTGGTTAATTTGGGTTTGATAATAGTGAAGCAGACCACCAGCTAAATAAATACACTTAACATATATTAGTAAATAATTTAATTTTGATTTTTATGACAATTAGATTAATAAACGGCTTAGGGCTTTGCATGGGCAGTATGCCTATTATTTATTTTCCTATTTCGTCCATAAAGTTTTGGATTTACAGTTTAAACTTAAGTTAATTTAATTGACTTTAGTTGAAGCTAAAGATTGTTTGGTTTTGTTAATAATTGCTTAATTTAGACATTTTAAGAGAAACTACTAACCTGGTAGCTGTTGAAGTACTTTAGTCTTGGTATGGAAGTGTTGACAGTACAATCACTAAAAATATAGAGACTTGGATGTCGAATCGTGGGATTTTTCCGAAACGGGAGTTTAGTCGAGACTGCTCTTTTTGAGCTTTACATGCAGGTTGAAAAACTACCTTTTGTATTTTTTTGCAATACTTTAAATTCTTATTGTTACAATTACCTCGTAGGTGACTCAATTGTCTTCCTTGTAGCAAGACTTCCTTATACCTGACTCTGGATTTTTACCAAGTGTTTTACATATTTTCTGGTTGTGAATGAAGTCTATGAGGTAATGTGCGTATATACGGAAGTCTGGTTTTAAGCAATGCAAGACATTCTTAAGTCAATGTTCTTATACACTTATACTATCTGACCTGCCAATTATTAATGTATCCACCACCACAACAATAATAATAATAATAATAATAATAAGAAGAAGAAGAAGAAGAAGAACAACAACAACAACAACAGTACTGGTACAACCCTTCGCTCTGCATGTAGCGCAATTCGCATCTTACAAACGACATTTTGTATGTACTCAAAATAGAGGCCCACTCAAGGTGGGCAGGTCGTGTAGCTAGGATGGAAAAAAGTAGAGCCGCTTTCAAAGTCTTGACTAGAAGACCAATCGGAAATTGACCATTAGGAAGACCAAAGCGAGATGAGAAGACAATATTAAGATGGATCTTGCAGAAATAAGAATACAAAGTAGAAACTGGATCCAATTGTCTAAGGATAGAAGTCAGTGGAGAGCTTTTGTAAACGCGGCATTGAACCTCCGGGTTCCATAGGCCATAGAATTAGTTAATTCTTTTATTTGGAAACGAGTGGATAGTTATTCAATGCCAGAATGTTTGTTAGGTGTTCACTTGAGCGTTTTCAAAAATATAGCGTATATTTACGGACGTACCCAGAATTTTTTAAGAAGGTAAAAAAAGCGATAGAGAAGCACAGTCGCGAAGATATATATATATATATATATATATATATTAATGCACATATGTACATATACCATATAAAACAACAATTACTTAGACACATATTCTTCTTTATTACAGTAAATAAACTATAGTAATATAGTACTTCATATAAATATATCTTAAGTATTATAGTGTATAAGACAAAATTAGTATTCTTTGACATGCACTTCCTACCTCTGAACACCCTTTGAAAATCAAGAAGGGGAGACAACTAACACTCGTTTTCCCCTGTTGCGGGCGATATGCATGTACATGCATATGAAAATTTTGAAAGTGTTGCAATACTTTCTTCAATTCTGGCTAGTTGAACGTTTTAGACTTAATGATCCTAACGAAATATTTTCTGGTGTTCCTCGTTATAAAGTTTCAACCATTTTTTATTTAGGTAATTCTCAGTTCCAAATATTCACCTCAGTACTATATTCTCAAATTCTTTCAGTTTGCGCTCTTCCCCCATAGTAAGCTACCATGTGTCGCAACAGTACAACCCGACATGCATAATTACAATAATTGCTTAACAAGTATGGAATTCACAACATAGAATGTTCAAGCTAGGAGTCGGTAAAATGACAGCAACGTCAAATGCACGCCGACAAAGAGACGTTCATCCTGTAAATGAAAAAGCCTCAAGAGCATTTTTTGAAATGTGCATTGAGTCCATCCTGTTCGCGTACAACGCCTATTCCTACATTTTGTCAATAAAAATACGTGGAAAGGGAACATTCATTGATTTTGATACACATTTTCAATGAAAACAAAATAACACATAACTATTAGATTCAAAGCGCTAATTTTTTTTTTTGTAGAATTATCTCCTCTCAGAAGTGACATTAATCACAAACATAAACGTTGTAATATTAATTTTTAATAAATTGAATACGGTAAGGTGTAATAGAAAAATAAAATGATTTATCTCAAAAATCGGAAACATATACAATTTCAAAGTGACAAAATGACAGTTTGTGTTTTGTTTATATATATATATATATATATATATATATATATATATATATATATATATATATATATATAAAGTGCTCTTAACGATGTAGAATGCAATGTTGTTTTTATATATATTTTTATGTGACACATCGGCTGGGTATTTTAACAACAAACGACAGTAAACCTTCCTAATTAATGAAGAAAATCCAACAGAAAATGTTTGAAAAGCTGCAGGTGGACAACGAATTGTCTATTTTAAAAGGTAGATAATTCATATTTATTTAACTTAGTTTATCTTCCAAATAGAAAAAAAATATAGTTTAACTTAAAATTACAACTTCGAAGTTTCTTTTTTTCTGTCACTTTATATTCTCGGAAACGGTACTAGTATTTTCGACCATGCATTTAATTTTCGCTTTGGGGAAAATGAAAAGAAAAAAATACGTATGAGGTAATTTTGGTTACTATTGTTTTGTTCAAATTGTGATAAGTCTAAATCTGTTTGTTGACTCACGTCTCACCTATTTGAAGTGTTAATGGTTTATATAATACTAGTAATTACTGAATAGTATTAAAACTAGTAATACCCATGCATTGTAGAAGTGAGCGAAAGTTGAAAAAAAGTGTTATTTAGCTCCAGCACAATTCACTGCTTTGTACACTATTCAGTAAGGATCGTGCAAAGACCTTGGGAAAGATGTGTAGCTACTACATTATATCAAAACGGAATAATTTTATGAGGTATTCGCGGAGTGTTTTTTTTTTTTTTTTTTTGTTTAACAGGCTAGCGAGAAAGGAAGTTATAGTTACTCTATTATTCTCAGCTGATTTTAAACGTAAGCAATAGGAAATATTAGAGAGTAACAAAAATATATAAATACCCCCTACATTAAAATCATACATATGCCGCAGCATCCTGCTGATTTTGTAGTTAGTTCCCGCCTTTGATGCATCAGGTACGGGTTAGATTTCTGGTGGTAGAGCATTGACATTGGAACGGGTTACTTTGGTTCGAATTTTACCTTAAACTCTACGTTTCATGTATTGCTGTCAAAAATACTACATTCGCATGTTCCCGCATAGACTCTACAACTTCACCCTGCCCTAAACCAGAAGATATAGAAATATTGTAGTGACCATTACCATGGGCTGGTTCTAGTTTTTCACATGAATGCTTTTACACAAAACGCTGTAATTATAGCTATAGTGCACTGTTAAAAATAATTTCTTAAATTTGAGAAACCGTTTCTTATCTGTGCCCGAGAATGAGATTTAGCATTTCTCATTCAAAAGGAAAGTAATAGTATATTTTGTCAGTTTGCTTTATACAACCTCATCTACTTTTCTTCATTTCTCATTAATGAGAGTTTCAAACTCTTGTTTCTAAGAAAAGATATTTTCGATGCACAGATAAGAAATGGTTTCTCAGATTTAAGAAAATATTTTTAACAGTGTGATAATGCCATCCTAATGTTAACCTGAACTGAGGAATGCAACGGTGTTTAATGATACTAAAAATTTATTAGGTCACAAAAAACACAGCATGTCTAATAAATTTTATGCGGTACTCCAATTTTAGATCTGCACCATATCGACAAATAAAGACAAGAGTTGAACACTTTTCTACACAATGTTCAAAAAGTCCCCGAAAAAGTAACGAATAATACTAAATCTATGAGTATGCAGAACTAATTTAGTGTTAATGAGAACATAATAATTAACATACTATATAATTACGTTTGTTATATCGGTAAATATTAATTGAGGTATAATCTTTGCAATGTAACATTTATTTTTCTTGAAGTTCTTTTAAATAAACTCACAGATCGATCGTAACATCTTCGTATCTCAAATTTTAAAGGTTTAAATCTTTGCCAAGCTGTCAATTTATTAATATGGGTATGTGCAAACTTTCAAATTGGGAAGGATTGTATCTCCTTATTCTTGATGCTTTGAAACTTTCATCATTAAAATTGGATAAGTTGTATGAGTATTATCGTGGAAAACATGAACACACAAATGCCAATTGTGTTGAATTGTAGACGTTTTGCTAGAACACGCTTCAATTACTGGAAGATTAGCAACTGTTATTGCATTGTAAACTAAGATACAACTTTAAGTGATAATGACAAATGAAGATAATAATAATCGAATATTTTTATACACCATTTTTACAAAGTTCTAAAAATAGTAACAAATAATAAAATAAAATATAAATACGTTTATCGAATTATGTTCCACTTCTAACACATGTTCAATATATTCACCGTCGATTATGTGATCATCCATACAGGCTCAGACTTTCAGATCTAGGGTCCGAGGCATTAATCACAGTCGAGGCTTACCTTCTGATAATTCCACACGTGCTCGATAGGATTCAAGTAGTGCGAATGAGTAGCCCAGTCCAATCACCGAATATATTTTCGCTTTAAGTGCTGCACCACCTACGCTGTTCGATGTGGTCGTGCATTATCATCCGTAAAGTTTAAGTCGAGGCCAACTGCACAGGGGCGTCATTTAAGACTTCGTTTGAGGGGGGGAGGGGCAAGAGCACCACCAACATAAGACTTTCACGGTTTGTACTAGTATATTAGTAGACAATCGATTAAATTATATGTATTTCTCAAATTCTTGGGGGCAATTGACCCCTCCTGCTCCCCCTAAATGATGCCCCTGCAATTGCACCTCTGAAAAGACGGAAGTGGAAAAAGGAGTACATAGTCACAATAGTGTTCATCGGTGAGTGTACCGCGTAACAGCTAGACTTCCAAAATGATCATCTTTGACAATTATCATGAGTTCATTGTGTGTCTCCATCTCTCGCCAGATAAGTGTACTTCCAGAATCACTACTCACAAGGAAAGGTCAAGAACTGGCTCTGCTGAGATTCGAATGAGACAATTATACTTGCATTGGCTATGTTATACCTAGATGAATCCCAAAGTTATACGTGCCACCGATCGGGATATTGTAATATAGAACATACAGAATGTTCTGTATTTTGTAATGTAAAACTATTAGCTGGCAGAATAATTTCAACCGGGTCATTTGTTCGGAAACAGTTGGGTATATGGAAAACTCGGCGTAAACGCATCCCATCATGTTCAAGGGCGTACTTTTTGGGATAAAAAAATTGCCCTAGGGTCCCTCGCAGAGTCCAGACGGAGTCCAACTCAAAAGTTTCAAACAAGAAGCGTTGTTAATTAGCTCATCATTCATAAGTGCTGGCTTCAGAGTTTTGAGTTTTTCTTGAACACGGCTCAACTGCTGACAGTGTACAGTTGCATTGATGCCCTGATCAGCTGGTAGCAGTTCCCGATACACGATGCCGCGAGTAGTCCACCAAACGGCGAGAGAACTTTCTTGGTTACCTTTATAGTATGAAATCATTTTAAATATTCAATGAAACCGTCATTGCTAGTGCATCACTTTAGGACAAAACATGAAGAGCAAACTCGTTGAAGTATTCCTGAGAAAAGAGACAGAGCCCAGAGCTCCCAGCACGAAAATTTCCATACTTCCTACTCAAAATGAAAAGTTTCTTGAAGCATCCTACAAAGTCAGCTTGCTCATTCCACGGAGAATTAAGCCTCACATAGATGTTGAGAGATTCACTCTACTGCTATGCGAGGAGATTATGACTTGTGGGAAAATATACCAAACAATAGACACGTTGCCCATTCCAGACAATAGAGTTGCATGAAGAATTGATAAGATGACATCAAATTGAAAGGAAAGGGCATCTTATATCATAGACGAGATATAGTTCTCTACTTGCTCTGCAAATTGATAATGATAAGGAGTTTCTGTTTTCTGAAGATCTAACGCTGGAACCACTTCAATGCAGATTTTTTATAAAGTGGATAAACTTTTGAAAGAGAAATGTATAGGATTATGTGTTAACGGTACTTATACACTGATTGAAAATAAAATATTAGCTTAGGTTCTCAAGTTAGTAAGGTAGCACCTTAGTAACGAGGAACTACATAATTTATATGGTTTACCCAACATTGTTAGGGTCGTCAAGTCTAGGAGGCTTAGGTGGGCAGGTTATGTAGCTAGAATGGAAGAAAGTAGAAACGCTTTCAAAGTCTTGACTGGAAGACCAATCGGAAAACGACCAATAGGAAAACCTAGGCGCAGATGGGAGGACAATATTAAGATGGATCTCGCAGAGATTGGAATACAAAGTAGAAACTGGCTGCAGTTAGCTAAGGATAGAAGTCAGTGGAGAGCTTTTGTGAACACGTCATTGAACCTCCGGGTTTCATAGGCCATACAATTAGTTAGTTAGTTAGTTCAGGTAGCACCTCAAATAAGAAAAGTTCATTGGTCACAAGCTATAACATTATAAATTTTACCGAATCAAGGCTATTAATTTCGAGATGATTCTTTGTTGTGTTACGAAACGGGATCTGAATATGAACATTCACTATTCCATGCAAAGGTCTGATATTTGTTATTTGGATGTGGTCTAACCGAGGCTTTTTAATTACGAAACCAGGGTTTTGTGTTTTTATGCGACTCAATTTGCAAAATTGTTCATGTGATGAAAATTGGTTTTGTAGGCAAACCTAACTTGCAAACATAATCAGTAGACTTGATGAATTACACAAGAACTTCTCAATTGGTGAACACTACGCTGTTTTCATTGCATGATAAAATCAAAGCACTTGTGAAAAAAAATCGAAACACTTGAACTTACAATGAAATATATATCCAAAAACTATTTTTCGAGAAAATAACATTCAGGTCAATCCTTATACAGTTGCTCAGGTTAGGAAGCATTGCGAACACCTGAAAAACGAGTTTAGGAGTTAATTTGTTGGAAATATTAGCTTAGAATTTTGGATTTTAAAAAAATCCTTCCGATATGTGACAGAAATACTACCTCAAACTTTGCCGAAAAAAGAAAAGGAATTCTCAGAATTTCTGCTACTAGCCAGGGAAATTTTAAGCTTTCGAAATTATAGTGCCGTTCTCTAACCGGTTGGACATTTTTTTATCATAATTTTTCGTTATCGCTTCTCTGCAGTATCAAACATGTTATTGCACAAACAGTTTTCTACTATTCCTTTAACCTGTCATTTGGAACAGTAGTTGACAGAGTAATGAAAACAAAAAAGTTATGTGTAAAGAAAGTTCTGTTAACATTTGATTCAGCAGAGAACGCAGATATTGTAAAATATTTTACAAGACATTATTGAATATGTACCTTTTGTAATAGTTGTTATATTTGAATGAACAAAGGAAGGAACGTAAATACTGTAAAATCTTTTTCAATACTTGTTTCTTCTTTTCCTCGAGATTTCTCCATAATTTGTAATTAAATAACTTACTAACATATCCTCATTTTATTGTCGTAACAAACCAATATATTTTGCCAGTAATATAATTTAGATTGATCGAGTTCCTGGTGTGATAACCACACTTTTTCATGCCACGGCTCTCCCCCTTTACGAAGTCCTGGCTACGTGCATGCATAAGTAAGTGTTATCCTTTATAGTCAAGCAAAAATATTCTAATAACATTGCACTTTGTGTATTAATGTGCCTGCATACTTTGACTTATTTTGAACATTTTGGTGCATGTTTAACTGTTTTTTTTTTTTTTTGGTTAGGAACATGTTTCAATTGTGGTCAGTTTATTTTTACTATTGTGGCAATTGTGGCCCCGCGTAGCGTAGTCGCTAACGCTCTCGCCTTCGGTGCGAGCGGTCCCGGGTTCGATTCACGGTGGGGAACACTCGGTCGAAAACGTGTAAAAGCTTTTCCGGGCCAGCTACCCTGAATGAGGTTTCCCTGGATTCTCCTCATTCACACTAGACAAATGTCGGGGTGATACCTAACTTATAAGTCCCAGGCCGCTTTCTTCTTTCCCCAAGCCTTTCTTCCTTCGCTTTCCCCGGATAATGTCCTCGCCGAGGGACGTCATCCCTCAAACGTAATGGGCTAAATGACCATGGATGTCGAAAGCCCACGAATTTAAATCCTAAATCTTGTGTGAATTATGCTGGTAATGCGCTCGTTATAGATGTTTTGTTTACATGATTAATTTAAAGTATTTGATTTCTTAATTTTTAGTTGAAATATAATATTTACCTTCATCTTAAATGGTACTTCTGATTTTACTGTACTAAATTGGTGGTATGCAGGAAAAAAGCTTGAAAATCCTCCTCTATGTTCAAGGTGAACATCTTCTACAAAACATGGATTTGAGCATAAGTGTTAGCTCACAGAAATGAATTTGATATATTAAAAATATATATTTACCTAAAGTTAGCCTTATTACGCAGAACATCTCAAATGGATGATTATTTTCTGGAGAGTGCACGTAGAAGCAATGTCTTTTTCGGAAAACCAATGTTTTCTACGTTAGTTATCACTGCCCGGAACGCTTCAATTAATCTAATTTGTAAAACAAAAAGTCATTATAGATTAGTGGTTCCCAATCATTATGTGGCGACACATTAGTGTATTGCTCAATTCCTTGGGGTGTGTCCCGAAATATTTGAATTCAATAATGTTGAATCGTTAAATAATTAATAAAATTCAATTCTGAGACAGGGTGTACTAGTCAAGGTTTCCAGCGGCAGCAACAAAGAAACTTACACCATTTTAAGTTGTATTATTAATAATAAAAAATCAAACAAATATGTAGCGATGACGTGTGTGTTCAGTAAAGTGTGTGTTGTCAGTCAAAATGGCTGAT